>NW_024340849.1:10763367-11125346 GCF_902729225.1 Pteropus medius
ACCAATTTATCCTTACCACAAACAATGTCTCCAAAAATATTCTGCTCTTCTCCATGTCCTCATTTTTTGTTTGTTTGTTTTGTTTTGTTTTGTTTTTAATACACACGATGTATTAATTACGATCCTTCCTCTGTTGTACAGAATTCCACCTGGAGCTGTCATTCACCCTACATCAACTGAAAATATCTGAGAGCCCTCTCTTGTGCTCTTCCCCTTCCCCCATCAGTTTCATACATAATCCATGGGTAATCCTACAGCACTTTTTTATACTGAATGTTTCCCTGATCAGGAAGTAGCAATCACCAAATAACAAGTGTAATCGCATCAAGGAGGGCTTTGCTATTCCGTCTGTGGAGCATGCCTATTGAACCTGCACCTGCTCCAAATCAGGAAATGCTTTCAGGTTGTCAAATATCAGTTGTCAATGACTTCCAGTGGGACTGTACTGAAAACAGAGCTAATGTGTTTCCTTGAAAAGTTGTCCAAATTGGCTCTTCCATAGTTAATCCTTAATTGTTTTATGGGGAGGAAACATATACCATATCACGGAAATAGAAAAAATGAAAAAGAGGATTTATCTGCATCTTTTCCAGTCTAAAGAACAACGATTCTTTTGGTAGGCTTAAAACAATAACTTAAATATATATTTTTGTCCTTCTGAATGATTTAATCTTAATATGCTGAGACTATGAAATTTAGAATACTTATAGAAGCCGAAAGACTGAAACCAGAGTAGATGAGCATTGCTCAAATCATATAATTCAGGGTTCTTCCCATAGAATAAGTTATGTTATTGTTCTCTAACAAAGTTACTGTCTTTCACGTTGAAACGTAAGGCATATTTCCTATGAAAACTGGATAAAGTCACTTCTCATTTCATTCTGTGCAAAGAACATAAAATTATTTTTCACTCTATCTCTAAACCCCTTTTAATCAGTATTCTACGGGACATTACCTTTTTAATTCGAAATTATATAACTATTTTATAAGTCTCATTACCTGAAATATAGTAACAATTGTTATCAGGTAAGAAAAGAAGTGAGATTTAAAATTTGTCAGTCTGACTATCTGATAACAAGTTGGTGAATGAGGCAATGTCATAGGAATTTAGGAGAAAAGACCTGCTCGCCGTCTAATTTTTTTCAGACCCTGACGAATTCTTTCCCCTCTTTGACTTGGTTACATCTTCTGTAGCAAAAGCTGCTGTTCACACTGATGCGGACTCTCCGTAGAAGAGATGCACAGGGATGAGATGCTGAGTGAGAAAAGGGTTGACGATAAGCAATCAGAAATCCGGCGTAATTAAGTGATGACTTGCTGGCTTTTCAGCTGAGAGCATTTCAGATGATTTTAATAGGCATTAGAAGTCAACGATGAGATCTTTTAAGTGACATTATCCTTAAGGAAGTTTCTCCAATGTCTGGTGAAACACCATTTACGTCAGACTGAGTTGCAGCTACGATCATTTTTGTTAGCAGTCAATTCTCTTTAGATGACAAATTGGGGTTCTTGAACATAAGATTGCCTTCTTCTCCTAATGGCCTCAGGCATTTTTCAGTTTTCTAGGCTGATTTCCTGACTTTAAGGGAGCAGAAGTCAGCTTTTAGAAGAGTCTTAGGATTGAACCATTATTTCTTTGATGTTTCCAATGAACCATCATTGTCCTAAGGCAGAGAGGGCCCAAAACAAATAGAAACATTACTACCTGCAAATGTTTCATACTGTATTGGTAGTAAACAAACACCAATAAAATAAACAATAACAAATTATGGAAAAAGTTGGAAATGGAATTTGTTCTCTACCCATGTAAACTTGAGTTGATTTTATGCTACTAGGTGACATCAATTTTTAATGGAGAAGCATTCCAGCCAAAAATGACAAGCATCTAACTTTCTGTTTGTCCATTTGTCTTAGCTACGCTTTGCAAAATATCTTTTTTATTCTTTCATTATAAAAAATGCATACTCTCTTTAAAAGTATCTCCTATACATTTATTATATATCTGAGTATCTTTACTGATAAATATTACCTTTTAATAAATAATTAATACAATGATATCTTGCAAGATAGGGATGTTTAAGTATAAAGCCCCCTAATCTATATGTATATTTGTTTATTTAAGAAAATTGGTATAGCACTATACCTACAGCTCCTAACGCTGCTGTTTTAAAAACATCTTTACAGGATAATAATATATGCAGATTTGTCTTATTCTTTTATAATAGTTGCATTATGTTTCACTCTGTGGTTATGTAGTATTCATTTGATATCCTTTTGATAGGCATTTAGACTGATTCTAATTTTTAACAATATTACCATCATATGTACAAAAGAACGTGTATGGAATACGAAGGGTTGCTGCATGCAAATGTATTTTAGATTTAGAGATATTGTCTAATTGCCCAACAACATTTTTATAGTAATTTGTACTTCTCCCAATTACATTTGAAAATACCTGTTTCCCCAACTAAGAATGTTGGCTCTTTGAAGGCACAGCCTTATCGGCATTTTCGCTGCTATTTCGGGTCATGTCACGTGTCTACTTAAATTTCTGCAGTGGCTTCTCATCACCCTGCACGGTCGGCCCCCTTTTCGTCTCTCTGCCTCAGCCCTGCTCCTCTCTCCTTGGCTCCCCCTACTACGGCAGCACTGATGTTCTTTCTTGTTTCACTTTGTGATTTTGCTTGGGATGTACTTTCCCTTCTTCTTTGTCCTGCTAATTTCTACTCATCTTTAGAATTCAGATCAAATGTTAAATTTTCAAAGGAAACTTCCCATGCCCTAAGTTAGTTAGTTCTAATATTATTAACTCTTGTAGAACCCACAATATCTTCTTTAGGGCAGTTTTCACTCTGTTTTGGGGTGGGTGTGTGTGTGTGTGTGTGTGTGTGTGTGTGTGTTTTAAGTGTCTCTCTCCTCTGCTAGCATGTACACTCTAAGAGGACAGGAACCTTATCTGTCCTGTCCACCAAGAACCCCCAATCCTCAGCACACCATCTCATGCAAAATAGATGCTCTGTAACTGTTTATAGAATAAATGTGTATATTCCTAGTGCTTAACAAAATACCTAGGACAAAGTAAGCGCTCAATAAAGTATTATTAAGTGGAATAATTTTTGGTTTTTCATTCACATCTTTCCCTGACACTAGACATACCAACCCAATTAAAGGAAAAACCTCATTGCAATTAGATTTTTCACTTCTTTAATCGCAGTGAGATCTGTTTTCGTGTGTGTTGTTTCATGTTTACTCTTATATTTAATTTCTTTGGTGAATTCCTCGTTCTTGTTCTTTACTCATCTTTCTGTTAGGATAAAGAACAGTGTCTACTCTCCAATACGGATGAAAATATGAAGGCTAATCCAGCTTGTAGCTTAGGCTACTGTGTTTCTGCTGCCTCCATAGCAACTCAGGTAGGACGAGGACCCTCTCACTCATTCCATTGGCACAAAAATTACAAACTCTGCTTTTGACGGGGCCTAATCAGTTCCTTTAATTTTACCCTTTTGTGCTCTCCCTAGGACTCAAGAGAAAGCTTTTTTTCATGTCTTTGTCATATGGGTTTTAATATCTGAAATGATGCTGGTCATTGAGTTGTTTGCTTGTTTATTATTTGTGTGTTTCCTCCTCACCAGCCCAGTAAGGAGGAGTTGTTTTGAAGATAGGGACTCTATTGTTCTCGTTCACCGATGGCTTCATTGACAACATCGTGGTGCCTGGAACATAGTAGGTGCTCAGTAATTATCTGCTGACTTATCAAGTGGCTGGCCTGTCTAATGAATATTCCATGTTATAGACATTGCGAGATTAAAAACAAAATCATGTCCCTTCTGATATTGACAGTTTTGATCCAAATCTGTGCTCTTTGGTCTTCTCTTCCATTGGGGTGCATTTCCCCCTGGATGGTTCTCGGTTTTTTGGACAAACAGAACCTATCCAGCCCCAGGTAAGCAGAGGCCTAGTATGATCCTGGGAGGCTGGCTGTGCCCTGTAGCTAATTACCCAGCTTCTGGATCAGACCACAGGGTTACACCTGGCTCTGTCCCATGCCAGCTGTATAACCCTGGGCAGTCTATCTAGCCTTTTGGTGCCTGCTTTTCCTCAACTGCCTAATTACCTTCCCTCAATTGAACTAACTAGAGCGTCTGCCTTGTACAGTTAGTGTGAGGATTAATATAGGTAATATATGTAAAGCACTTAGAGCAGCACCTGACACATACTAAGTACTTGATAGATGTTGTTATTATTTTATTAGTCTAGCTAGAGTTATGTGTCTGTCGCCCTCTCTTGAGATTAACCAAAAATCTGCTTATGTAAAGGTGGTGGCTGAGGTAGATAGGGCTTGTTTGCAAATTACTACCCAGGAATTATTTTTTCTAAAGCCCTTTTATGTAAAAAGCCAGACAGTTTCAATTCTGAAATTTTTTCTACAAATGCCTGTGTTGGGAATAGGTATTATCCTATTTCATAAAAAGTCTGAATCATAGAAAGGGTAAATGATTTGCTCAAGGACATAACAAATGAATAGTGCCTGGGAGATAGAAATTACATGACTTCTAGGCCACTGCCCCAGACCAGGCTCCTTCTGTTCAGATGTTTCGTTCATGCTTAACGTTACAGGTCCGGACGACCTGGCCGCGGCTCGCATTTCCTGTATCTTAGTGGTATGCTGATGACAAACAGAAAAGGAAGGTTACAGGTCAAACGTTGTATCATGGATGGAAAGACTATAAAATTGAAACATGATCCTTTCTATTATTCCACTTTTATCTGAGGCCTATTTTTTTTTTTTTTTTTACTCACAAGAAAATACAATTTATTTGCTTTGTGGGGATGGCATATCCTAGTTCGAAATTATTTCTGTCAATTGCAAAATAAAATTACCAACCATATAAAAAGGAAAAGATCACCGTGGCAACTTCAAAAATAATAAAGTATGCTATTATAAGAGGTAAATTTTTACACTAGCAGCCATTTATAATAAAACATTAAATCCATACTTATTGCATAAAAAAAAAATTGGACCACATTTGTATCCGCTACTTTATAGCTACATACTATATTAGAGGAGAAAGCTGTCATGCAAAATGGAAATACAGAAATAGAGAACTATTTCCTAGAGCTGTTCAGCGGCTGGGACTAAGGTAAGCTTTTGTTTAGATTGAGTACTGATAGATCGTGAACTGAAGCTTAGAGAAGAGGCTTGGAGGACATGGTGCCGTGCGTTTCATGCAGCGCTGTGGAGTGGAGTTAATCGGCGTGGGGGGTGGGCAAAAGGAACAGAGCATCTGGCCGTGGCGCCCAGGCCAGGCAGCGGGAAACAGATGTGAGACGTGCAAGGGTGGCATTTCTGACAGGGGCCGGAAGGGCAATGAGCCAAACATCACGCATGGCCGCGAGGCCCAGCGGAGGAGCACAGCAAATAACGGGGTGACTGACAGTGCCGACCTAGAGGGGAGGACAGCTCGGCTGCCAGCACCACCCGTAAGAGGGCCGCCGGGCAGTAGGAGTGACAGAGCCCAGCCGGCAGCCTCAAGGGCTCCTAGGATGAGACACACTCCCTGAGTATCTCTTTATTCTAGAAGAGGGAAATATTGAAAGGGAAAAAGATCAAATGAAAAAAAAAATCAGGTCCAACTTGTAACATGACATACCCCAGGCTAGTAAAGCCTCAGACCATTTCAGTTCACATAATGATTCTTTGAGGTAAAACACACACTACTTCTGTTAATAAAAAAGAGTACCACAATGTCTGGGACTTCCTGAACACCTAGTGTATGTGTGTCAGGCACTTCTTACCGAACGGTTCCTATGAGGACCCTGCTCGGAAATGTTACGCTCACCCCGAAGTGGAGAAAACTGAATTGCAGAGGTGTTTTATTAATCTCCATCAGGTCTTGTGAACATTCCAACTGGCTGTACTATCTATCTCTGCCACTTAGGAGCCCATGTGTCACAGAAGTTTACAATCTAGATCAGGGGTCCCTAAACCCCGGGCCACAGTTCCTGGCCTGTTAAGAACCGGGTCGCACAGCAGGAGGTGAGCAGCGGGAGAGTGAGCAGAGAGCTTCATCTGTATTTACAGCCGCTTCCCAGCACCAGCCTCACCGCCTCGGCTCCACCTCAGATCATCAGGCATTAGATTCTCAGAAGAGCACTTGTCCCTGGTGCCCGAAAGGTTGGGGACCGCTGAATGCAGTCATTAAAGCTATACAACCGGTTTGAAAAGGCAGCAATTTCTGGGATACAGACATTTAATTTGTTTTAAATATTTTTTTACTGAACGTGTAAACACTGCTTTGCATGTACCTGTCTTTCTCCCAGGAATAGAAATAGCTTGACAAATTCCTCATTACATAGGAGGAGGGTGCTGCCAGATAAGGAACTCTGTGTAGCAGTAAAATAAGGCCAAATTCACACTGACTTAAACAGAAAATAGATTCATTTGTTCGAGTAATGGAATAGTCACTGGGTGGGTCTGGAGCTTCAGAAACAGATTAATTCAGAGACGTTAGTCATGTCACCAGGGCCTCAGCTCCTCCTTCTGCACATCTCCCATGCCTGGCTGCGTAAGGGCGGGCTACTCTGTAAAACAGATGGTGTACTTCCAGGCCTGCGTTTCTTACACCCAGGAGACCAGAGAGTTTCTTTGGCCCATCATTCCCAATGAGAATATTGAGACTTGGTGTGATTGGATGGGCCAAGGTCATCATGCACCTGACAGTGGTTCTCTGGTGAGCCTGGGATTAGGCAAGGCGATCTATTCCCAAAGCTGGGGTGGGGCCCCACTCGGTCATAAGACCAAGAGTGGAAGAGTGCGCGGTTCCTCTAACTGGAAACTGGAGTGAGTTACTGGGATGGTGAACACTGCATGCTGGGCAGCAAACATCAAACATGCCTGCATGGAGATGAGACACAGGAGACGTACAGTGAAAGTCTGAACTGCAAAGTCAGTCCCAGGCATTTAACTTGGGCTCCGTGTGTGTATCCTGGAGGCAACCTGTAATGTTATAAAGGGGTCGATGGGGTGAGTTTACTTTATATTTGTGGTGAATAGAATAAATCCATTCTTCAACATTCTTTCCTTAAGATATAATATACTATATGAATGATGAATAAACCCAATGGCCTGGGAAGATTGCAATGAAACAGAGGTCTCTTCCTCCCTCATCATCTTTTCTGGTCCTTCACTCGGTCTTTATCCCTCTTCTCCAAGGTAATCGCTATGACAGATTTCCCGTTCGGTTCTAAAAATAAGAATACATACATCTATGCATGTTTTTTTCCTCCCAAATTCCATAATGGAAAAAGAAGAAACATTTCCCAGCTCATTCAGGGAGGCTACTACAACCCTCATCCCAAAACAGTACTAAACAAAAAGATATAAAAATGGCTCGGGCCATTTCACTTTTTAATATATAGACACGAACAAATCTTAAAATAGCATATTAAATGCAAATATGTATAAAAAAGAATATATCATGAATACATTAGTTTATCTCAGGTACACAAGAATATTTTCTAGCATAAAATACCTATTGTTATCACATGAATAAATTAAAATGGAAAATTAAATGATCTCTTTAGATGGAATAGATCTGATAAAATTACTCATTCAACACAAAACTTTTAGTACATTAGAAATAAAAGGGAACTTCCCTAACCTGATAAATACTACCTATGATAAATAAGAGAAAACATCAGTGTCAATTTATAACTGTCAAAAGCATTATCATTAAAATCGAGAATGAGACAGAATGGCCCCATTACAACTTCTAATGACAATCTTAGTGTAATGAGAAAAGAAAAATGAATTAGAAGAATAAGGAGTGAAATGGAGGAAATTAAACTATCATTATTAATATATGATAAGGTTGTTTTCAGAAGACTCAAAAGATTCTATAAATCATTAGAAATTATAGAAAAAATTTCCCCAAGAGGAGTAGATATAAAATTAAATTAATAAGTCATTTGAGTTTCTAAATACCAGCAACAAAGTACTTAGAAACATTTAAAGAAAAGATATTTACAGTAGTATCAGAGAATATCAAAGACTTTTAGAATAAATATAAAAAATTATGTAAGAAATCTATAGGAAAATTATAAAAAAATATTTTAAACACAAAAAGCCTTAAAGAACTATCACGAACATGCGTAAGAACACTGAATAAGTAAAATACAAATTCTCATGTTAAATAGGCATTAAGTTTCCAATACATTTATAATCAAAATCTAAATAGTTATTGATTTAATAAGATATTATCAAAATTTTTACAGAACAATAAGGGACCCAAACCAGCTAGACTGTTTTTGAAAAAGAGAGTGGGGACTTATCAGATACCAGGACTTACTAAGAAGCTGATAAAAGTGAGTCAGCATTATGTCATTTTTATAAAGATATAAACTAATACAAACATATTGAACGTTTCTAGGAAATTTTTATAATTTTCTATTTCACATTCAGGTCTGTATTCTATTTCATTTTTGTCAAGTGTGTAAGTTCTGTATCTACACTGATATTTTGCATGTGAATGGTCAGTTGTTCCAGCAACATTTGCTGAATAGAATATCTTTGCTCCATCATGGTGCCTTTGCAATTTTGTCAAGAATCTGTTGACTGTACTTAAGTGGGTCTATTTCTGGGCTCTTGATCTAATCAGTCGATCTGTTTGTTCTTTCGCTGATGCCACACTGTCTCGATAACTGTAGCTTTATAGTAAGTCTTGAAGTCAAGTAGTGACAGTCCTTCAACTTTATCATTCTTCAGAATTGTGGTGACTACTCTGGGTCCTTTACATCTCCATATAAACTTCAGAATCAGTTTGTCGACTTCCACAAAATAACGTACTGGGATTGCATTGAATCCGTAGAGCAAGTTGGGAAGAACTCATATCTTGATACTATTAAGTCTACCAATCTATGCACATGGACTATTTCTTCATTTATTTAGTTCTTATCTGATTTTGTTTGTCAAAGTTTTATAGTATTCTTCATATAGATCTTGCACAATTTTTGTTAGATTTATACCTACATATTTTATTTTTGGTGGTACTAATATAAATGGTATTGCTTTGAATTTCAAAATACCATTTGTTCATTGCTATATATAGGAAACTAATTGACTTTTGTATGTTAAACTTGTTTGTTGCTACCTTACTATAACCTTTATTAGTTCCAGGGTTTTTTGATCAATTTTTTTCAGATTTTCTACATAGACAATTATGTTAACTGGGAACAAAGATGATTTTGTTTCTTCCTACCCAATCTGTAGACCTTTTATTTTGTTTTCTTGTCCTGTTGTATTAGCTAGAATTTCCAGTATGAATTTGAAAAGGAATGGTGAGAGGGGACATCCTAGTAGGAAAGCTTTAAATTTCTCACTATTTAAGTATGACATTATCTATAGTTTGTGTGTGTGTGTGTGTGCATGTGTGTGGTTATTATTTATCAATTTAAAGAAGTTCCCCTCTATTTCTAGTTTACTGAGAGTTTTTACCATGAATGGATATTGGATTTTGTCAAATGCGTTTTCTGAATCTATTGATACGATCATGTGAGTTTTCTTTTCTAGCCTGTTACATGAATTGATTTTCAGATGTCGAACCAGTCTTGCATACCTGGGATAAATCCCACTTGGTCGTGGTATATAATTCTTTTCCTATATTGTTGTGTTTGATATGCTAATATCTTGTTGAGAATTTTTGCATCTGTTTTCCTGAGAGATGTCGGTCTGTATTTTTCTTGTCTGTAATGTTTTTGTCTGGTTTTGATATTAGAGTAGTAATGCTGCCTTCATGGAATAAGTCAGGAAGAATCTCTGCTTCTGTCTTCTGAAAGAGATTGTAGAGCATTGGGATAATGTCTTCCTTAAAAGTCTGGTAGAATTTATCATCTGGGCTTGGTGCTGTCGTTTTTGGATATTATTCATTTTTGGTTCTATTTCTTTAACAGATATAGGCCTATTCAGATAATCTGTTTCCTCTCACGTGAGTGCTGGCAAATTGTGTCTTTCCAGGAACTGGTCCATTTCATCCAGGTTGTCAAATTCTTATGCATAGAGTTCTTCACAGTATTCTCTTATTATGCTTTTAATGTCCATAGTATCTTTAGTAATGTCCCCTCTTTCATATCTGGTATTGGTAATTTGTGTCTTCTCTCTTTTTTTCTTAGTTAATCTGGCAAGAAACTTATTAATTTTATTAATCTTTTCAAAGAACCAGCTTTTAGTTTCATTGATTTTCTCTGCTGATTTCCTGTTTTCAATTATATAGATTTCTGTTCTAATTCTTGTTATTTCTTTTCTTCGGCTTACTTTGAATTTAATTTGCTCTTCATTTTTTAGTTTTCTAAGGTGAAACTTAAATTATTGATTTTAGATCTTTCTTCTTTTCTCATGTATGCATTAAATTCTATAAATTTACCTCGAGCACTGCTTTACGGCATCCCACAAGTTTTGATAAGTTGTATTTCCATTTTCTTTTAGTTCAAAATAGTTTTTTCATTTCTCTTGAGATTTCTTCTTTGACCTGTGTATTATTTAGAAGTGTGTTGATTAATCTTGTCCCTGTCACTACGTAATGACAAAATAATCCAAAATGCTCCCTCCCATCCCTTGTAGCATTGCTGTCATTCACTTCATTTATATTTAAGCATACGTAGTACATATTAGACATAAGCATACATAATCGAATACATTGTTGCAATTATTTTGAACAAGCCGTTATTCATTAGATCAATTAAGAATGAGAAAACTAAAACTCTTTATTTTATCTTCACTTAATCCTTCTTCGATGCTCTTCTTTATGTAGATCTGATTTTCTAACCTATGTTATTTTCCTTCTCTCTAAAGAACTTCTTTTTAACATGTCTTGCAAGACAGGTCAACTGGCATCAAATTCTCTCGATCTTTTTTTGTCTGAGGTAATCTTTATTTCTCCTTTACTTTTGAAAGATAATTTCACAGAGTACTGAATTCTAGGTTGATGGGATTTTTTTCCTCTCAATACTTTATATATTTTACTCCTCTCTCTTCTCTCTTGAATGGTTTCTGAGAAACTAGATGTAAGTTTTATCTTTGTCCTTCTATGTAAAGTAAAGGGTTTTTTTCCCCTCTGATTTCTTTCAGAATTTTGTTTTGTTTTGTTTCTATATTTGAAAATGATATGCCTGGGTGTAGTTTTTCTGGCAATTCTCTTACTTGGTGTTCTCTGAGCTTCCTGGATCTGTGTTTTGGTGTCTGACATTAATCTGGTAAAATTCTCAGTCATTATTGTTTTGAATATTTCTTCTGTTCCTTTTTTCTCTTCACCTTCCAATATTTCTACTATACATATGTTACCACTTTTGCGGCTGTCCCACAGTCCTTGAATTTTTTTTGTTTTTTTTTCTTTGTTTAGTTTTTGTCCTCTTTTCTTTCAGTTGTGAGGTTTCTATTGAGATAGCCTTAATCTCAGAGATTCTTTTCTAGCTGTGTGCCATTTACTAATAATCCCGTCAAAAGCATTCTTCACTTACATTATGTTTTTGACATCCGAGCATTTCTTTTTGGTTCCTTCTTAGGATTTCCATCTTTCTGATTACATTGCGCATCTGTTCTTGCATGCTGTTTGCTTTATCCATCAGAGTCCTTAGCATATTAATCTAATGTTTTAAATTCCCATTCTGATCATTTCAATAGCCCTGTCATATCTGGTTTTGATGCTTGCTCTGTCTTTTCAAATTGTGGGTTTTTTTGTTTTTTGTTTTTTGTTTTTTTTGCCCTCTGCTATGCTCTGATAATATCCTAGCAGGTTAGACTCCATTTAACTAGTTTCCACTGAGGGCAGGACTGGTTAAGAGGGCTCTGGGGTATTTTGGAATGGTTCCATTGTTCCTTCTCCTGCTGGAAGCAGTAGGGCATTTTTCTTAGACATTTACTATAAGAACCTGGTCAAGCTCCTGGAGGTAAATCTCAGAAAACCGTGAGGGCCTTCCAAAGACGGAGCCTACCTGAGTAACTCTCAGAGTCCTCAGCACCCAGCCTCTGGCAGCATGCCAGTTACAATTCGTAACTGGCACTCATTTCTGCAGTGGACAGTTTCTACTTGTCAGTCTCTGTCCCAGTAAATTTTTGTACTCTGTATTCCCTGTAGGTCTCTCCAACCTCGGGAGTAGTGCTTTGCTCTGCATCTTCACCTCTCATATATTCTGGAATTGCTTTGATACAGTCCTGTGTCTCTTAATGAAGGGTATATATTCTGAGAAATGCATTGTTACGTGATCTTGTCACATGAACATCATCAAGTGTACTTACACAAACCTAGACGATAGTAAAAATACGGTATAAAAGATAAAAAATGGTACACCTGCATGATGCACTTACCATGACTGGAGCTTACAGGGCTGGAATTTGCTCTGGGGGAGTCATTGAGTGAGGGTGAGTGGATGTGAAGGCCTAGGACATTACTGTACATGGCTGTAGACTTTATAAACACTGTCCCACAAGCCCCTTTCCCTGCTTCTCTTTGACAGGGTCAGAAACAGAGCACCGAAGCTGTCAGTGCTGCTCCACGAACAGGGACGTGGGCTGGAACGATTGGAAATATCAAGGAGGGACTGGCTGGGTGAGGTATAGACCACGGAATAGTGACTGTCAGTAGGGAGTGAGCGGTGGTCGCAGGAGGCTTTAACTAAGGTGGCAGTGGCACTTCCTATTTGTTACAGTGGCTCCTGTGGACCCAGGTCTTTGTACTGGGTCTCAGGTCCTCAACAAAGAATTTGCAGCAATGTGCTCTGAAGACTGTCAAGCGAGATCTGGGTGGGCTGCAGCGCCTCTGAGTGTGTACGGCTGGGTGGGGGAGGGACAGGTTCCTCTGTGCTGCAGCAGGTCAGTGGCTGACTGGGATGTCACCTGTGCTCTCAAAATTGAGGTCCTGTGAGAAGGAATCTATTGCCAAGCGCCACAGATATTGTTCCCTTCAGAGAAAAAATTCCTCTTGAACCACACAGCCTTCCATGTCTTACAGAAAATTCAGCTTCATTCTAATTTTATGGGACGGCTGTTGTATATGTGTTGCATCTTTGACTGAAACACCGTTAAGTGGTGCATGACTGTATTTCAGTCTGTTCAGCTTTTTACTTGTCATTAGGATGTGGTGGCAGCTTCAAAGCTCCTTACATGCAGAACCAGAAACTGGAAGTATAGTTGCATTAGTTTTTTGTTGCTGCTGTAACAAATTACCACAAATTTATTGGTTAAAAACTACACAGATTTATTATCTTACAGTCCTAGAGGTCAGTAGTCTGAAATGGGTCTCACCGGGCCAGCCTCAAGGTGTCAGCAGAGCTGTGTTTTTTCTGGAGCCTCTAAGGACAGTACATTTTCTTGTCTTTTTCAGCTTCTAGGAGCCAATCCAATTTCATCGCTTGGAGCCCCTTCCTCCATCTTCAAAGCCAGCAATGGCTTGTTAAATCTTTCTCACATTACATTACTCTGACACTAACCCTTCTGCCTACCCCTTCTATTTTTAAGGACCCTTGTGATTTTGTTGGGCCCACCCAGATTATCACAGATAATCTCCCTATTTTTTATTCAGCTCATTAGCAACCTCAGTTCTATCTGCCATTATAATTCCCCCTTGCCATGTAACATAATATACTCACAGTTCTAGGGATTAGGGCATGGGCATTTTTGGTGGGGGGCTATTAACCTGCCCTCCGTAGCAATCACATAGCTTGTGACATTGAAGGCAGCTTTTCAGACAACCAGTGACTCCTATATAATAGCTACTTGCAGTAGGAGAGATCATAATGTCTTCCATTGTCTATTAATATTGTCATAAAGATGTCATTTTGTTTTAGTTCTTTAGCTTTCTGGTATGAAGCCTATCAATCTTACTTTACAAAACAGTCCACATTTGAGTTTTAGTATGTCCAGTATGGTATCTCCTTAATTTTATTAAGGTCTCCAAAATAGCTCAAAATAATAAAGAAATTGGTGGATTTAATTATATTAATTCACGTGGCCACATTTGTCATGTCGGTCCAGTTTGTCAGATGAGCAACTTTTATGTCTAAGTATCACTGCTATATGTTCAGGCCAAAGGCAAAAAGAGGAAAGACTGCTAATATAAAACAAGTATAAAATTTAACTATTTAACTGGTATTCAAGTAAAGTAGATAAATAGTAAATTTTTTTTAGTTTTTATTTAAATTTTTGATAAAGTAGAATTTATATTTATACTCAACAGGGTTTTGTGGGAAAATAAATAACCATTAGAAATTGCATTCTCTCTCTTTATACATGATTGTAATATTTCAAAACATTCAATAAATATTCCTAGAGGCAAGATCAAGTACAAATACCATTTTCAATCATACAGGATAAACAATCAAAAATTTTTATTAGCTTTTGCAATTTTCTCTTTTAGATATATATTTTTTTCTTTCAATAGTTTACCTGTGTTCTCAAATAGTGGTTGCCATTGACTTAATTTGCACACGTAATTCCATTTTGATTTTAATGAAATTACATTTTAATAATTAGCAATGACGTATTTAACAAGTAGTAAAATGATAGGCACAGCAGTCTTTCTGTTAACTACTGATCCCAAATGCTACCACCTTTTACATACACAAGTCATAGGTACAGGTAACAATGACCTTTTGGAGCTCCTCTTTCTTGCGTTCATCTCCAGGTATCCACATTATGTATGTTTATTTTAATGTTGGAGTCACAAAGGTCTCAAAAAGCCTCAGGGAAAGCATCTTCAAAACCAAATAGAAGTGTACTTTATTTTAACTGTCATTCATTTGAAAACCCAATCCAGAGCAGGATATTGCAGGACCTGACTATTTATACAACATAACCCCTATTTCTATCATGCTCCATTATTTATGTGCTATGTTCTGCCATCACCAGTTAATTCACTCTCTTTGTCCTTGGTGTCCAGGTGAGTGTTTCTACCAGGCACATTTCGCTGGTAGGCACCTTGAGAAAATGAGCATGTGAACAGTGGACCCGCACACGTTCTGCATGCAGATTCTGTTAGTGCCACTACAGAGAAAACGGGACGTAAGGCAGAGCTTCCGTGATGAGATAAGAGATGGAAGGACATGTTTTAACCAGTGTTTTGAACCTAGTTTGTTGAATTTAATTGAAGGAACCTGAGTTAGAAAAGCACATATTCTAAAGTCCGCGGAGGATACAAAGATAAATATGATGCAGTTCTATCTTTCAGTTTAAAATCTAGAGAGGCAGGTAGACTCACAGCTAGCTCTAGTGTAGGATAGGTCATGAGAGAATTTGGATCATTCAAGAAATCTGCTGAGATTGGTGGTTGTCAGAGGGGAAGGGGGTTGTGGGAGTGGGCAAAATGGGTGAAGGGAGTTCCCTGTCTGGCGGAGGATGGTAACTAGACTTTTGGCGGTGATCACTTTATAGTGTATACAGGTCAAATGATAATAGTGTACACCTCAAACTTATATAATGTTACATACCAATTTTACCTCAATAAAAATTTTAAAAAAGAAAAATAAATCTGCTTTAAGAGACTTTAACAAACAGGCCAATTCTCCACTTTATAAACAACTAACGAGGCCCAGAGAGATTAGACGACTTGCTTATTTCATTTTCTTACCTTGGTTAGTGGCTGAGTTTAAGCATATTTATATACCACATACCTATGTGCTGGTCTCCAGGATCTTAGTTCTGCACATTCCTCCCCAAACTATGTTTTTCTTTGATGGAATAAACACATGATTCTTCTTTGGGAATCTCCATCAAGATCCTGCTTTAGGTATATTTTTTCCTTCTTCGTCCATGGAGCCTAGTGTAACGTCTGGCACACAGTAGATGTTCAATAAGTACTTATCGAATAAACGAACCAGTGAATTATTCTTTTTTGTCCCAGGAAACTCAAGGAGAGGCAAATGAACAGAGGATAAGAAGAGAATAAATCACACCCACAATTAGCCCAGTGCAATGGAAATTCATTATCAAACGTCGGTTTGCAAGTTGGGCAAAATGACAGCCACAAGAAGGAAGTTGGGCAGAGAAACACATTTTATTTGAATTCTGATGAATTAAAAATGTACGCAGGTAATTACCCCTATTTCAGCTATGCTGAGCAGTAAATCTGTAAATAGAAGGTCTGAATATCCAATGCTCAAAACAGTATATTCTCCTTTTCTGCATTTTGAACACATGCATCAGACGTCCCTTCATAGGGATCATTATAATTTTAGCTTAATTCCAAGCTTAAAAACAGAATCATTACAGAAATGCTGCCTTTCTTATCGAACAGTCTGTAGGATCGCTTGTTGCCAAATTAAGCTGCACACAGCACTTGTTAACTTAATTAGCAACCTAAAGGCTAAACCCCAGCCTGCCAAAATGCATGTTGCGGTTGGATGGAAATTGCAGCGAAACCGTAGCCACTTCGAGAGAAGCACATCGTGCAGATATTCATTTTTCCCTTTTGGATGAGAGGAAAACCTGATTGCCTGGAAGATCTTCCACTTCCTGTTGAAGCCCAAACTGCATTACCAAGAGTCAGCACCTCTCAGGGCTGTGAAGCATGGCTTCTTCAGAGGCTGTGTGTGAGAGAACTCCCCAAGGGCTAATGGATAGACTTGTGCCTCCATTAATAGCATGGAAAGCAAACTAATTAATTAGAGGGCGCACTGAAGGAACTCCATTTATCACCGAATGGCCCAAGTGACAAATGAATTCTTTAAGAGCTTATTGAAAGCAGCAATCAAGAAGGCAGTTGCCAAGGATTCAACCTGGTGTGATTGTGACTATTCCTAGATTAGCAGCTGTTTCAGGACTGCTTGTTGGAGAGGAACATGGAAACTTTATGTGATGAGGGTCTGTATAGGTTGACTCGCCAACAGATCTTAAATGATCAGTTTGTCTCTCTTCCTTAGAATCTGTCGATGTCCTTCAGACTCAGATGTAATCTGGTGGAAATAGCCCTCCTGTTTTTGACGCTTGAAAAACAGAGGCTCAGATCTGATATGCTGGCATAAAATGGGTTTAGGCTTACTCCTGCTGTTACTCTGGCATCTCAAAATGCAGAATTGTGTGACTTGAGGCTGCTGTGTCCTTGGAGTTAAAATGGTTCGCTTTGAGTGACTATGAGAAAGAGAGACAGAGAGAGACAGAGAAGGAGACAGAGAGAGACAGACAGACAGAGACAGAGAGGGAGAGACGCACAGAGAGAGGGAGACCTAGAAGCAATGAAGACTATCGTAATTTTGATTCTACGCTGAGACTATCTATTTGGTGGGGCTTAGAGATTTACTTAAATATGCTTGTTCATTTCTACAACTATGTTATATATATTCTCACTTTTCCCCGCACCATCCATTTGCTTTTTGGCATGACTTATAGGTCTCTGGCATATAGAAGAAAAATAAGAGTACATAAGATAAAATGGATTTTCCTGGCAGGTTACGAGTTCCCATTTTCTGCTTTATTTTCTTGGTCTGAGCCTCCTTTCCCTTGTGACCCGTCATGTCGCTGCATTTTGCTAGGGCCTTAGAAGCCCACATCGATGCTTCTCTCTCACACACAAAACACGCTGACCTGGTTGCGGGTATATTTTGTGCCACTAAATACTTCAGAGAAGGCCTTGTTAAATGACTCACCCAAATTCATTCCAAGACTTGTGTGTGAACCTTTGTCTGTGTGTGAGAGTCCGCTGCTTGTCTTAGAAGTTATAGTAGCTGTTATTGAACTAAAGAAAAATGTTCCTAATAATTTAGGAGGTGTTTTATGGTGTCTAAACATATTTGGCATGTAATACAACTGGGAAAAATTAGACGACGAGGTGATCCCTGTGTAAGGATCACACAAATCTCTCATCCTCTGTCTCCGTTTCATGGCGTTTTATGTCCGTCTTGATGTATCAGTCGACACTTTGCAAATCATCTTTATCCAATGTGACGACTAGATTAGAACGTGAATTCCTTGGTAAGAGGGACCAAGTTCTTTTCATCTTACTTATTCAGCAACTTACACACACCGGGCGTTCTAGAACCTGGTGACAGTTTTGTTAAATGAATCAAAAGTTCTCCTACTCCCTGTGTACCCTGAAGATGGCATTCGCGACCGTACCGTCTTTAAGTCACTTTTTATTAATTGAATCAGAGTGAAGCATGTGTTTCTGCGGAAGGCAACAGCTGATCTGGTCTAATTCTTGAGAGAAGACGTCTTTGGCCTGTGCATATGGGGCCAAATGGAAATGGCTCATGTCATGGCAGCATCCAGGGCGGCTCGCGCCTAACTCTAAGGCGCCATAGCATTCATTCCCAGCCTGCTGTATGGTGCCACTAAAGTTGTTTATATTGATATTAGGGAGCCAACGTTATGTAGTGAAAATTACTATGGGTTAAGTGTCAGTGAGTTGGGGGTCTACAGTTCTGTCGTATGTTAGGCCTATGATTTTGGGAAAGGTTCACTTTTAAACTTTCCACGTCTTCATAAATCTGGAAAGAACATCTTTGTATCTTCTTAGACCAACGTTCATATGCACTGTTTGGATCTTCATTTTGACTATAACCTTATTTGGCGTGTGGTTTGTGGCATGAACAATGGAGAAAAGTGAAAGAGAATTATCAGTTGGACGGCAAAGGAAAACATACACAGCAAACATCCAGTGTCCGTGCCCTCTCGCGTTGTCCCGACGGTACCACGTTATTTCTGAGAAGGGCAGTCACAGACGCGTTCATAGCACAGCTCTGCAGGAGTCATGAATACTCGGAGCAAGTTTGGGGCTGGGTCGTCAAGTTCGGAAAGGCTCAGTGAGGGCGGTTTCCTCTATAGGTCCTACCTGAACAGTCAGGATGATTCTGTCCGTACTGCTGTTGAGTGCTGAACCATGTCTCCTAAGCTGGACAGTCTCGGGGAGCTGGGGCAGATGATATCAGCATCACTCTTCTCCGAAAGAATGAATCTGAACCCCAAGGATATTTTGAACCCAAACCATATAAATTTTCACCCCTCGACGTCAGCATCCTTTTCTGATGAAATATAAAGATATTATATTTGATCAGTAGCAGCCTGTACCTTTTTCTAAGCCAAAATTATATATTCTTTACAAAGATAATTTCATTGTGTGAGTTCTTTACACCAGCTTAATTCTGCATACTAGATCCTCTCTATTAAAAAAGCTGTATTATTTCTGTCTCTTGACCAGCTCGTGACTGACACAAAGCCATTAGTCGTTAATCCCAGCATATCCATTCCAGGGTCTCTTCTTGAAGCCAGTACCAGAAAAACAGGACTCTGTTTTATTTTTCTGACCTCACACGGAAGAGGCCTAAGCAGTTGCTTTGATGGGTTTTGGTAAATACCTCATGAATACATATAATGAGTCTCAGTCCTTCAGTAAAAGGTCAAATCTCCCTTACTATCGAGGCTCTGAAGCCACCCACATCTCTAAAGGAAAACAACCAAGGATGACAGCGTTTTCACACATTTCATCTTTAGTCATCTTTTGCACAACCTCATTAAATCATAAGACTTGGAAGGAAATTTGAGAAATCATTTAGTTAATTTGTTTGCTTTAGGCAGTACTAAATCTCGATACTTGTATAATTTAGTTTTTCCATCAAAGCTAGACACTAGGCATTTATAAAATGAATAGATGAAAGAAACCCACAACCTAGCCGTTAAAGATTATAATGACCCGATAAGAAATTTTTTATCAGGATGGATGATTTTTACCCCCCCATTTTTTTTAAAATTACCTTACATTTATATATTTTCCTTGAGTTAATACATGTTTTCTTTTGTTTGTATCAAATAGTCCGTTTTAGTAAACATGAAAGAAAATGCTGTAAAAGTAAAATCTTATAATCTTCATATCATTATTTAAAATAGACTTTAAATTTTGCTCAGCATTTTATACAGCACGTAAGTTCCTAGATTCATAAATTGTATTGTTCTTCGTAACCAGTATGGAGCGTGAGTCTTCTGATCATGGATTGCATCGTGCTCTCAAGCACACACTCATGTGGTCAGAAACCATTTCCTCTTTTTAATTAAAACGTAGTCTCTTCTAACCGTCTTTTGTGGGTCACAACTTAGAAGGTTACTTATTTCTCAAGGGATCTCCCTTGCCCCTCCTTCTTCCCAAGACGCTGCCTGGGTGCAGGGGAAATCTTTGCCTCTGGTCTTCACGGTTTCCTCCGGTCAAGATGCTGTTCCTTCTGCTTTCTAGCCATCGGCCTGGGTCCTCACTGTGTCCACTGTAATGTGGCCTGGCTCGTTCGTTCCGTGCTTTTCCATACTGCTGCAGCCAAAGTGAACTGGCCTGAAATTTGGTATATGATTTGGCAAATGATCCTAGTTATAGTTTTTAATCTTAAAGAAAATATGGTTTTTGTGGTGAGACTTCCTCGTGTGTATCTTCTCTGCTACCGGTCGTTGAGGCCATATGATTCATTTCCTGTCTCAGTCTTTAACCTTGTCATTACCTTGTGAGTTGTGTACCCAGACCTAAGGTCTAATTCAGGAATTTCCGATAGTGGATTTATAACTATGGCATAAGGCCTGGAATTTTTTAACTTAATATAGGAACTCTCCATATGACACAGAAATCTTATATCCAAGTCTTTACCAAAAAAAAAAAAAAGGTTGGGCCTCGCGGGTGTTATTTCCTCTCATTGTGAGGCTCCCAAGCATGATGAGCTTTGATTGGCCTCCGGCTTCTTCTGTGTCAATAGTCTTGCAGAAATTCCACACCTCCTTGAATTCTGGAAATTCATTACCAGTGAAATTCAGTTTCTTTTTCTTACATACCCTCTAAAATAATTTTGAAAATCTATTCAATTACTACTCACACATTTTTAGTTTAGTTTCATTATAAATTTAAATAGTTGCAAAGGATGTAAGTTTAGTGTGTTGTAAATATTGACATTTTAAAATAGAACAATTTCCTCTTTTTAAAAAAATGTATCCAAGGTACTTGAATTCATAATGATTTGATACCACCACTCGCATTAAAAATATTGAGCAAACTCTTCCCTAAAAGTCACAAACTCTATCTACAGTTTGTATTTGTATTTCACTTTCCCTTTAGGATTTGTTCTTATATATTTTAATGCTTGAAAGTCTTCATTATCACCTTGTGGTAGGTTGCGAAACTGGTTCTAATGCTTCAGCCATCGTTTGCCGTGTAAGTTTGTTCTACTTTTCCGTTTGCCTCCAGGATTGACTGAGACTTGCATTAACCAATGTGAGGTTGGAAAATGTGATGTAAATAGAGGCTTGAGAAGCTCTTGAGTGATTGGGCTGGCCCCCTCTCTTACGCTTCTGCCAGTTAGTCTGCTGGAGGATGAAAGACACATGAAGCAGAGCTGAATGTCCCCTAGAATAGTGAACAGTCAGAACACAGATGTGTGAGCAAGACCAACCCAAGATGAGCAGAATAACCAAGCCAGCCTCCAGCTGCTCCAGATGAATGAACAAATATATGCTTATTGCTGTTTGACGCTGACGTTTGATGTTGCTTTTTATCAGCATTAGCGTAGTAAAAATCTAACTCATTCATTCTGTCATTCTTTTCTATAAAATAAGATTAATCTTTTTTGTTTCTGCGACCATAAGGTAAAAATGGCTAAAAGTGTTTCTTTATGCTTATCAATCCCATTACTACTAGTAGCTAGTCAACATAAAGAACCCAATATATTACAAAATTTAATCAGTATCTATTAAAATCCATTTCATAATAAGGGATTGAAGATTTCTTTCAATTATTTTAAGTTTTTAAGGATGAATATTACATATTGTTGAAGGAAAGAAGAATAATAGTTCTATTCACTAAGAAGAATTATAGATGTAAGTGTTCAGAAACCTTGCCTACATACATAAGTGCATGGGAATGACTGGTTTAATTAGAGCAATGTCATTCAGTTGCTTTATGTCTTCTCTGGTTATATGCCAAATATCACAAAGTGATCTATAAGCAAGAATATTTTTAATGATTTAACCGTTGACAAGTCTACTGACCCAACCTGAATTTTTGAACATGAAGACTGGATAACTATCTGATTTCCAAAATAATTTTTTAACCCTATTAGAGGCATTTACTTTTTCAACAGAAATACCAGTCATTCGAATTGCCTCTTTGTTTTGTGTCCCATAAGTTTTACAACGGAGGCGGCAATGTACTGAAGACCGCGTATGTCCTTGTTTTGTAAAGCGGAGGACGGACTATTGTAAAAAGAGAAAGGGTGAGTTCTTCGTGAGTTCTCGGGCAAGTAAAATTTTGAAAGGAGTGTATTTGGCAGTTGAGCATCTGGAAATTAAAATAAACCATCAAAAACGATTAGCTTTGGCAACCGTATGCATACTCTCAGGGGCCAGCATCAGTGCTCTTGCACGAAGCCGGAGAGGCAGGTGGCTCCCAGCCTCACCCACCCAGTACCTCAACCGGCCGTTTCTCCTTTCATTCCCAGAAGATCTTGTGTGTAATGCTTCACATTTAGAACTTCTCTGAGTGTAAACTAACCTGGGCGTTTTTATCCCATCCTGACTGGTATTCGATCCTTAGTGGGAACCGTAACTCTTCTATCTCAAACCTTCCTGTCCCTTCTCTCCACTCCATTTTGACGAACGCTCTTTCAGTCCCAGAGGAATTTTCTTCTTCCTGTGGGTTAGACCTTTCTCTTAAACAACATACATGGCACCCCGCTTTCCTTCTTCCTCCAATTCAGCATGAATTCTTTGCACAACTTCCACCCTCTGCCCCCACGCTTTGTTCTCATGATGGAAATCGAGAGTGCACTCTTAAAAGACTGGGAGTAAGAAGTCGCCCTGGGTTTCTAAATGTCTGGTAAGGTCTGGACTCACTTCACTGCATGTGTTTTCCTTTTGGATGGGGAGCTAGCACTATGGATCTATTTTATGTGGAATAATTGAAGGAGGAAAATAGAACCCTACATAAAGTCCGAGCAAAACAAACCCTCCCCAAGAAGAAAGGAAAGTTATGTGAAATTCGGAAGCATTCTCCACAGTACTATAACCTTTATACGAAAGTGTTTACACTGTGTCTTGATCTGTGACATTCTGAAGTATACATGTTACATATTAGCAACACATTCTGCTTAATTATGCATTCACCACCATGTCTCCTGTCACTGGGACCCCACAGTGAGGTTGCCTGAGCAATTATCAGTAGTACACCATCAGTACCGACTTGAGTATTGGAGAAGCTTGGAAGGAGGACACAGAAGACGCCATGTCACCCACAAAATAAAGCTTAAATTCCTTAGTGTGGTATCTGCAACCTCCCTTAACATATTGCATCTGCTCTTACATAAAAACAAAACCTGACCTATACTTTCCCTCAGCATTTCAACGTGTTCTAATGTCTCTGACATTCTACTTCTGCTGGCTTGGACTTCTCCTTCCGTGCTGTTCCCTGAAAGGAGCTGAGCATATCTACATTCTTTTCTCAAAAAGATTTTGCTTTTCAAACACTTCAATCTGTTTCTGCCTCCAACACTTTGCCAAAACTGGTCTTACAGATTTAACTAATGATGTCCATGTTATCCAATCCTATGGATATTTCTCAGTTTTTTCGATGTTTCGGTCTATTTTCCACCTGTCTCCTGGATTTATACCTACCTGTTTTGGGTACTCCTTCAGGTTCGTTCCCTAATATCATCTTCTCTAGGAAAAAAGCTGCAATCTTTGGGGTTTCCTTCCGAGTCAGCTTCTACGCTCACATTTTAGTCCCACTTTAAATGATTCATCTGTGTCTTTATCTTTAAAAACCATGTGTTAGTGACTGCCAAGTTCATCTCCCAGATTGCAGGGATCCAGGTATGAGCCCGAGCCTCAGGCAGTCAGGTCTGAAGAAAAAGGACAGATGAAGAAGCATTATGAAAAATGAGTCAGCCTAGTTTCATTTGTCGTTACTTCAAACCAAACTGAATTTTGGAGAAACTAGCAAAAATTTAGCCCAGAGCTTTAAAAATCTTGGAGAAATGAATATTCATTTAAATAAAAAGTTTCTCCCCATTACATCATAAACCCTTTTTAAAAACCTTAGTTCATCCTCTATATGTTTTTTTGTTTGTTTGTTTTGTTTTGTTTTGTTTTGTTTTGTTTTGTTTTTAACCAGAGCTTGAAATCTTAGAAGGTCTGTGAATATTTGTGGGTAAATCACTGCAACTTCAAATGTGCCTGAGCTGCCTTGGTGAACCATGTGTCTGTGGGCAAATATTCTACTCCAGTCTTCCCCTCCAACAAAGCCCACAGCTATCTCTTAGTATAGTTGTGTGTTGATATTATTATTAACACAAAAAAGATGAAACTGCCTTTGAAAATACTGGTTTTTAATTTATGCCGTAGTTGATACAATTTTCCTATCTGCTTTCACCAAATAATGTGCTCGTTGGGTAGGTCAGTATCTTACTAGTTGGCAAGATATTTTAGAACAGCATCAGTATTCCAGTAAGACTTAAATATTATCAAGTTTTAGAACATTTTGACTAAAAATTAAATGTTTTCATTATAATTATCTTGCTACACTACTGGGATTGTACTTTTATCTTCATGAAAATGATATGAAGTAGTGGCAGGATTTCAGTGAAAATGATCATTTCCTTAACACTATGATATTTTAATTAGCATAGCAACAACCAAGTATTACTTTTTTTTTATTTTACAAAGTGCTTCTTTGTATCTGAGATTACTTCAGTGTGAGAGAAGGTGTAACAATCACTGTAATGTCACAAATTTTTTGTAGCAATTTCTATATTTTTTATACCAATATTCGATAAGTCCAAATAGGCAGGTTTTTCTCTGATACTTGAAATTATCAGATTCTCAGATAACTACTGGATTCTTTTATCAATAGCGATGCAAATATATATTAGCTTCTCTTTTGTGCCTAGGTTTTGCTATTTTACACAGTTTTTTCATAGAAATAGCATTTGATCTGAGAACATCTGCAGCAGTTGGAAACATTTCCAGGATTTGACGTATTAGTGATTGCTATTGTATCAGCTGTCCAATCACAGATTGGGTCACACTTCTGAATATTAGTACACAAACATCAGTTTTGTCTGTGACTTGGAAGTCTTGATTGGACTGACAGTGAACTGTCTATGTCAGTATCATGCTTAAAGATTCCCTATTTAAACATCCAGTCTTACCAATTACTTGTTGTACTATTATTTTAAATATTAACGCTGCAAAATTGCATTTCCCGGTCAGCATAGTGGCAGCCATCTACAGTAGCAGAGTTCACCGAGCACCTTCTGTGTACAGACCCTCGAGATTCATAATCTCATTTCATCCTTATGCTAAATTTATATGTTAAACACGATAAAGTTGAGATGCAAAGAAGCTAAATAACACCCTCAAAATTCCCCAAAGCCACCGATAAATGTAAGTGGCAAAGCAGGTTCAAAATCATGACTGAATCGTGAAGCCACAGGCTTTCCATTGTTGCCACCACTTCCTTTAACTACGTTCTGAGCCTTCCTATTGCCATTATAGCTGACATTGTTGGTTTCAGTAACTTCAGGGTAACAGTGACAGAGGTTCTGATACATGAATGTATTTGACCATGGGTGAATTCTTGATTTTATTCTTCCAGTTTTCCATAACATCACCCAGTCTTAGAGATTTTATGTCTCCTTTTAACGAAGTTATGTGATTTCTTAACATAATGGCTAATTGTAAGGGACAAAAAGTGGCCCAAATATAAAATATGTTTTGATTCATATAAAGCATTTAATTATTTTGTTTACACAAAAAGCATTCTCTTTTAAATTTTTTTTCCCCTAAGTTAGTTTTTTAGAATTTAAATTTCCTTCCGATTTAGGCATTATGAGGGTATACATCAACATATTTCCTCGACTGAATGACAGATGGTGAAATGGAAGACCTCCATCTTCGTATTGCTTCCTCATTCTCTTCTGGTATCAAAACACCCAGAATAAGATGTTGTCTTTGTTCTGAGAACCTTTCGCTTTATTACTCTATATGACCTGTTGACTTTCACTGTAACCCAAGCCTTAGATCTCTCACTATCTCTTGCCTCAATCGAACCTTGGCCTCTTGTGTCCTAGAAACACTGGCACCTCAGTAACAATCAGGACACTTTGCACTCATAACTTGGATTCTAAATATCATTCCCCACTAGAAGGAAACTAAGGTCCTTGCGATATGGCTTATTTCATGGCTGGAGCAGTTTAGAAAGTCCATCTTGTGTGAGAAAATAAATGTTTCAAACAATTATAAGGCATATATATAAAAAAGGAGTTCTCGTGAAGGAGCTCTCACTTGAAAAGTTTGGGAAAATTTGAACATCAAAATAAATAAGAGCAATCATAGTTTATAGCCAATTCACTAAAATTTCACTAAAGTTAGAATCATGAGTCTGTACTGAGAATAGATAAGCAAATAACTAAGTGAGCAAATAAATAAGGGAAAAATAAAGTGCTTCCTTATAGATAGAATGTCAACTAATAAATGTAGACAGAATGATGCAGTTAGAAAATCACCATTTTACAATTATCATAGTAAAAATTGATTCAGTTAAGAATCATCAATGAATGTTATATCTGAGGGAAAGTTTTAATCATATTTTCACAGCATTAGTGTATTGTTCCACAAGTTACTTATTAATTACACAAAGAAAAAATAGTAGCTATGTGTTAAGAAACCAGATTAATCAAAAGGTCAAAACTAACAGCACCAATAAGTGGTAAACACATGCCATGTGTCTCTAGATATGACACATTAAAAATAATATAATATCGATTATATAGTATTCCAAAGAATCATAATCTGCATATAATCATATCATAAGGAAACCAAAGAAACCCAAAGTGAGATGTATTCTAGAACAGATATCTGCCAACTGCTTTGATAAAAGCCCAAAAAGAAATATTTTAGGTTGGGGGGTGGGTCACATATGGTTTTTATCTCATAGTTTCTGTTTTATTTTAAAACCCTTTAAAAATTTAGAGATCATTGTTAGTTCTATGGCTGTACGTAAAATGGTCAAGGGCTGGATTTAGCCTATAGGATGTAGTTTGTCAAACCCTGTTCCAGACAACTGTCCTTTATTCTTCAAAACTAATGGCTTGAAGGATGGAGAAAGGCTGAGGAAATGTTTCAGGTCATGGGAAGGAAACTAAAGAGACATGACAACTAAACTCAGTCATAATTCTGGACTATATTCTTACCGTAGAAACTGCTGTAAAGGATGTTATCGAGGCAATTGATGGAATTGGAATATGAATTATAGGTTATATGAAAAATTATAAATTATGTATCAGTGTTAAATTTCCTATGTTTGAAAAGTGTATAGTTATGTAGTAGAATATTATTACTCTCAGTCAATATACATCAAAATTTTATGTGTTAAAGGAACAAGATATGCAACATACTCTCACGTGGTATATATTTACACACACACACACACATATACATACATATACACATAGGAAATGAAAGCAAATGTAATGTGGCAAAATGTTAAAATAGGGAAACGGTGTAAAGGGTATTATGACGGGTAGATACTAATGACACCAAAGATCCCCACCCCCTGTTGCACAAGTCCTATATAATCTCCTCTTCCTGAGTGTGGGTGAGACCTGTGACTATAACGATATCACTCGGTGATTAGATGATGCTGGCTGGCAAAGGTGAAGAAACGTTGCAGATGTAATTAAGATCTCAAATCAATTGTCTTAAGTTAATCTAAAGGAGGATTATCCTAAGTGGGTGTGATCTAAACAGATGTGCCCTTTAAAACATAGTGTAGATGTCAGATACCCTTCCACTGGCTTTGAAGAAGCTACTGTGTTCTGAGAAGGTGTGTGAGGAGGCCACCTGGCAAGGAGTGGCAAGTGACTTCTAAGAGTGACAGTGATCTTCAGCTGACAGCCAGCAAGAAAAGGGGGATCTCACTCCTTTAGCTGCTAGAAACTGAATTCTCCCAACAGCCACGTGAGAGTGGAAGATGATCCCAAACTCCGGAAAGAAAGGCCACCCGACTGACACCTTGATTGAGAGACCGAGCAGAATACACAGCTAAGCTATGCCTGGTCTTGTGACTCACATAAATTCTGAGATAAAACATATATGTTGTTTTAACCTGCTAAGTTTGTAGTAATTGGTTACGCAGCATAGAAGACTAATACAAGTAAACAGATATTCTGTGTACTGTCCTCCTACAGTTTCTATACATTTGAAACTGTTTCAATATAAAAAGATGTTAAAACACCCATCCTATCTGTGTACCACCTTTTCACTTCCCTGCTTGGAAGGCCATATGCTCAACTAATCACTATAATCAATATCTCAAACTTTCTGTTCCAGTAGCTCTATTAAAAATGGAAAATAAACAACAATAACCATGGCCATTAAATGCCTTTGAAATCTTATATTGTGTTTTACTATTAACGTAAATATTGCACTAAAGTATAATAGATCAGTTTATTTTAATATGATAATTAAAGGTTATACTTTTGCCTCTGGCCATGATGAAGAAATCAGGATTGGATTTTCCCTCCTGCCATAAAGAACTAGAAAACTGGACAAAGAGAAGAATAACTGCTTAAACACTGGGCAGCAAGAAGTAAACAGCCATAATCCACGAGAGAAGGAGAAAAATGAGGTGAGCCGCACACCATCCCAGCTTTCTATTTTAAAGCATTTACTGAATCCCATTTTAGGTTTGGGGACCATAAGCAGGGCCCCAGGGCTTCGATGAGTTGTGGAGACTGAAATAGAAGTTGAGGGCGGCTGACATGGCCAGAAAAACGGGCGGAATACCCGAGAAGAAAAAACTACGAGGAAAAGAACTCTGAGAAGCCGCATGGGTTATCTTGAGTTTATTTACTGAACATTAAGCTGCACGTTTAGAAAGCTGAGAGGAAAACTGAGAATTCTAAGTCAAACGATTCTGAGAGTTCTCAAAACCTGGGAGATGATCAGGTTCTGATGAGGAGAAGTTGAAAGACCGTGTGAAACAGCCAATGAATTTAGTAGAAACCCATAAATGGTCCCGCCATAATAGTAGGCAGTATGATTATTGTACTTTTACCTTGTATATGACCTTGCTAAAATCATATTTTAGTTCTAAAAGTCTTTTTCTAGAATGACTGGGATTTTCTACATAGATAATGCATAAAAGACCATTTCAAATCTCTAAGGCCTTAACCACAATAGTAAGACTACACCTTAAACTATCTGAAGAATAATTTCCATAGGATTTGTCTTTTTTTTTTTTCCTTTTAAATCTGTAGCAGAGTAGGATCAACAAAATAAAATTATATTGAGCACCGGTTTTGGTGTTGAAAATCCTTATTTTAAGTGTGATTTTACCATATACTAAATACAGAAAAAGCAAAAGGCCGTGGTCCTCCTTGTTCCAATTTATAAATGAGGAAACTAATATTTAATCTACAGAACTACTGTGCGAATTGAATGAGAAAATGTACATGTAAGAGCTTTGCAAATCATAAACCTAACATAAATATTTAGCACTGTTTTTCTTGTAAAGCTCGGCGAGAAGAAAAATGTAGCCTTTTAAAAATAAAATGTGTATATTTTTAAATAAAAAATTTCATACTAAATTGGAGCCACTCTTTAGAAAGAATAGCATTATTGGGATTTATTTTTTATTGATCTTGTTGTTCTGATTTAAGTAACTTATATAAATATTCTAGATTCATCTTAGAAAAAATGTTACATATACAGAATAGAAATTTTAAAATAAAATTACATAGTAACCAGTAAGAAATCCTGTTGACATCTATGTTGACAGTTTATACACACAGACACGCACATGCAGGCAGAGAAAGAGATGTGTGTCTCCATGTATGATGATCCTCCCTCATCCAAGACCCCGGTGGGCGCCTGGAACCACAGGTAGCACTGGAACCCGAGGCATAGTACTGTGCTTTTTCTATCCATCCATACACACCTTTCACTTAAAGGAAGCATTTTACAGCTTCTCTTTACTATATCCCAACTGCCAGCACCACTACTCTTGCACTCTGGGGCCATTATTAAGTAAAATAAGGGTGACAAACACAGTACTGAGATCCCTTGAGCCCTCACAGTGAATCTGACAACCAAGTCCGATAACCAAGTCAGCTACTGAGTGACTTACGACAGGTGGGCATTCGAGTCAACGTGGTGAGGAGGTGAGCTAGGTTTGAGATTTGTAATTGCTGTAGTGCTCTGAGTACCCCATAGGTTCAAAACGTCCTGGACATATCTTATGTTTAGGATGGGGGCTGGTTCACCAGCGGGCAGGGCAGGGGTGAGGATGAGATAAGGAAGCATGTGCCTCAGGTGCAAAATTTAAGGGGATGCTAAAAACTCAGTCATCAAGGTAAATAATATTTTAATTCAATATTTCAAAAAGCCAAATAATTAATGAAAGAAATCCATGCTGAGCAAATATCTACTTAAAACAAAAGGCCAAGTATTGTTCATTTACACAGTCTGTTGTGGTCAGTGGGAGCGGCCGGTGGTGCTCTGACGTCGCCGCCCTGCTGGACGGGTTACTGAGCACTGGCTGTGGAGTGCAGACTCAGTGGGCAGCTCGGGCTTCTCGGTCATGTGCATTTATTGTAGAACTTTAATTCCCTTTTTTTTTCACTGATTGATGATACGAGTGGGTGTTTTGATGTGTGTGTATAGAAACACACATTTTTCCTTTTGCCTCAGGCTCCGGTGTGGCTCATCATGGACCCCAGGGGGCTTTTCTCCAGATCTCCCCTGCACCCTCACCTTTAGGCCTCCCCTGTGTGCTGTGCCAAAGATGTCTTTCTTTGTGCTCTTGCGACTCTCCCAGCAGCATTCTCTGGTACTTGTTACTTGTCGCTTATTTATTAGGTTGGTTGGGACAAGGGACAACATCCTTCTTTGTTAAGCCTTGCTGCGTCCCTGGCTTGGGAGTGTGGCTTCTTCGTGCTCCCGTCCTCCACCAGCTCTGGGCTTAGCTTCTGAGCCTGTCGCTCAGCCAGGGAAAGAGGGTGGTTTTGTTTTGTTCTGTTTTTTTTTTTCCCTCCTTCCTTCTCACACCAGCAGGTTTGCAGCAGTGCCCTAAAGATGATAGTTTTATTTCCCCTGAAGTTTCATACTTTGGCTCTTAGGGGAAATGAGAGAGAAGGATTTGAGGGGGACTTCATGCCTCTCCACCCCGCTGCTGTTCTCTGGCCCCAGGCCTGCATCGTGAGGGTACTTCCTCAGAACTCTGACGTCCAGTGAAGTCCAGTGAAGTCCAGTGAGAGGAGCCTTTACATGGGTGCGGACTTTCTCTCTATCCACATTCTCCGGGGGCTTCACACTCCCATCAGCCCATAGTCAGCATCCGGCAATTTGTGAACAATTATAGCTGAATTCTTGGTAACAGTGTCGGGCTGCAGCTGTCCCAGATCGAAGAGAGCTTATAATCTCTCTCTCCCCATGCACGCCTGGTTTTCTGTCGATTTTGAGCTAGTTTATCACCTTGCAATTTCAGCTTTCTGATGGCTTCAAGAAAAGTTGGAAACTCGCAATTTGTCGTTTTTCATTGTTGTTATAAGGGTGGGAATGATGCTCTTTCTAGATCTCTACAACGGAAGTAGAAACAATAATGTCGTGTATTTTTAAAAAATAATTTTCTGTCTCCTATCGCCCTCTTTAATTTCAGTCTGAAAACTTATATCTCACTTGATGTCTTATGCCACTTATACAGTTAACTTGTCATTTAATCATGTACTTCTTGTGCTACTTTTGTTGCTACTTGAATTTCTAATAAACTAAAATTTTTTTTAACACTTTTCACATAGTCGTAAATGTATGGTTGTCAAAAAATGTCACATTCATCTTCATGTTCCTTACAGTGACTTCTTTGTCATAGTAGATGTACACTTTAAGGACTTGCTTTATTTTAGAACACCTTTAGGTTTTTGTTTTAAACAATTTACCGAGACTAGCCAGGCTAACAATACTCGATCAATGACAGATATTAAAAAAGAACTTATCCTTAAATTAAAAAATTCTTTTCAAATGTGTACATAAAGTCTAACATTACTATGACTATAGACAGTGTTCACTTAGAATTTGGATGAAAAAGATGGTTTACTTTTTTAACCAGAGTCCAAATAATTAACATATTATGAAAAACATTATTGCAAATAGTCTCAAAATTTGTGTGGGTGGTCTGTTTATTTTCTCCCGGTCAATAGAAGAAGTCAATTATAGACAGAAGTGTAGATGCCAAACCTGGGGGCAAAGGAAGAAGTTACTCGGAGGGCATAATGGTTTTGAGAACTGTGTTTTTTCATCAAATGCTTTAGTCCCCCAGTTTGGGCCTCTTCTCTCATTCTGTGTCAGAGGTAGATGGATCCATCCTTGTTCTGCGTCAACGGTCCTTTGTTGTTGGAAAAATGGTGTACAAAGTGAAGGGATTTTTTTTCCTGGTTCCTTAGGTGTGATCACAGGATGTTTTGGTCATTGTTTTGTATTATTTTGTATTTTTATAGATTTTTCTATGACATGTCTTCAGAAAATCTTGCGTGTTATTTCATACAGATGGCCAATCCAATTAATTAGTGGATTTCACTATTTCCAAGTTTTGTGGACACTTGTGACTTTTCTTTCAGTAGTGATTATTACAATACCCCCACTCCCCACGCAAACACACACATTTTAAAAATTGTTAATACGGGGGAGGCTCGGGGTGGGGGTAAATGGGAAATCTTTCTTTGACTTTGCTTTGAATCTTAAATTGCTGTAAAAAAAAAAAAGCTCCAACAAAAATCGTAACAGGTAATTAGCTTATTTTATGATACCATGTATTACAATTATTTCATGTAATATATGTAAAGGCACAGTTCAAACAATTTTCTCTCTTTTAGACTTCTGATAATTATTTGATGCGTTTATAATTGCAAAGAACTATGCATCTTCAAATGTATTTTCTTACTTGATTCCTTATAGCTGCATCTCATTAGATTTTATCTCATAATATTTATCCATTTGGATGGCTCTTATTCTGACATTGGACTTTTTCTTCTGGATAACAAAATATGTGGTTTTCTTCCCATTCTCTCAGCATTAATTTATTGTATCCCTTCATAGTTTTGACTGTCTTTCATTATGCATGTCAGCCTGTCAGATTTGTGACATTGCTGAAAATTAGAATTTCCTTTTGGAGTTGAAATGGTGGGTAAAGAATCTAGTTTAATTCTTTAAAAAAAATAAGCTATGTGTATATACTGTGAGATGAATTCTCTTGTATTTCGTTTCTTACCAAAGATGATATCTTTTCCTAAAATCCTTCATCAAGGGCATTTTCTTTTCTTTTAAGTTTCTTCATCTTTAAATATAGTACAACATAAAGTTTTCCCAGATTGATGGGCATCTGATTACAGTTCTGGCTAGAATGTAGTTCCTCAGGGATCACCCACTATAGGATCCCCCCACCCTCACCCCTGTATTTTTAATGACAGCACATCCCAAAAGAGTTGCATGAAAGCAACAAGTATTCCTTTGCCTAGATTCAGTATTATATGCTCAGGATTTGCTCACTCCAGTTCCCCCGCTCCCCCCCCCCACGCCTTTGCATGCTGAAGGTCACAAAACAAGTGAAATATGCAACATTCACTCTTGTGAATGCCTCCTATTCCGCACGATTGATAAAATCACGTAATTCAAAGTATATATTCCCTCCGACTCTCTTGAATCTGTTAAATGATGGCCCCATATACACTGATTCAATAGCATGCCATTAATACTACCATACAATATAATCAATTCCATTATGCTAACCCAGTTTGAATATATAGACTCATTTATCTTTAATTCTTTGGAAGTTTTTTGAAAATCTGGCAGATAAGACAGGATACTTGCATTTCTGAATGTAGAAAATTATTATGATTTACAAGATGCCTTATGCGAATAGTCTTTGGAAAATTCCCACAGTGAAAATGTGACAAAAATAATGAGTGCTTATTCATCAGCATGTGGCTGTTGGGATGAGTTATAGTTTTTCCCCCTACTAGGGTAGAAAGTCCTGGCCGGTTCTAATTTATAATAATGAGTTTAAAAACTGTCTTGTCTGAAGTTCCCGTTATATACAAATTCCTTTACATATTTTATGTCTGACTTTTCACAATTAGGTAGACAGTATTATACCTGTTTTAGATGATGAGTCTTAGAGGGATTCCTGTAAGAATTGCAGCCCCGAAAGTATTGACAGTGTTTAATCAATTCCTTCCACACCAAGATCTATGGGTTTGCCAAAAGCAAACACAGCAATTCCAATCTTCTATTGCTTAAACAAGGAGAAAGCTTGATTATTTATAACTAAAACTATAACATGTTTCAAGCAGAGATTTATCCTGGCTTGTGGTGGCTTGGTAGGCTCTGAGTGTCACCTGGCATTCTCTTCTTGTCATGGCCATCCATGGTCCAGCCGCAGGCCTCCTGTAGTGCCTGCCTTAAAATGATAGAATCTGGTATGCTGGCAGTTGGCTCAGATATGAAGCACTAGCTAGGTAGGCTCTAGCTCCAGTGACCCCTGTAGGTATGGAAGGTGTTTTCATTTCACTTTTATAGTTTCTGCTGAGCTGATGGAGTCTAGGGGCTGCTACTCAAAAATGTCTCATGGACACCATATTCATGGCCACATTCTAGCATGTCATACCAACTACTATTTTCTTTACTAGAAAGCAAGAAGGAGGGAGTGGCAATGAAGTCAGCTGTTAGCTGTACTTTAAACATAAGACAATGTCTAGGATTGCTTTTCTTCATCATAATAGTGATTGGCATCCCAGGACAGCATGGGAACTGGTGGACTAACATCCAAAGAATAAGAACTTGTTATATGTCCTTTACTTACACATTCCCTTAGTTCTCAGAATCAAGGCCATTCCCTTTATAACGAAGCCCATTCTTATTAGTGCAAAGAGCAGGATACATGTGCCATCTAGTAATTTAAAGTAGCAGATACCAAGTTAATGTGTGTGTGGGTGTGTGTGTGTCTTAAGCATTTAAAATAAGTCTTGGGGACTATCTCAACAACACTTAGTTCTTCGGTGTCACACAGAAATAAATGGCCAAGTACAGATTAAATTCCAGGTATTTCTTACTCTAAAAGTCAGCACTTCAAGTTTCCTCAGTTACAGCATATTGTCTCTATGTAGTTGGATGTTCTTCCTTTAGAAATTAGTTGTTTACATAATTTTGAAAGTGAATATTTGATCTGTGGTCTGGTTCTCAATTTTGCTTATCCACGAATTATTTTGCTAGCATACGCAAAATTATTTGGACCCTGGCAATGGAATAGGGCAACTAAACTCAACAAAAAATTTACATAGAAATAAGAATGTCAATTTATTGATTTGTAATGGTTAATGTAAGTGCAAAGAGTATAAAAAACTTGTGCCAATTGATCAATTCAGTTTCGTCTCTGTAGGAAATTCTATATAGAGAGTCCAATATAATGAGTTACTTAGAACCAGTTGATTCAGAAAAGGGAAGGCAAATGACTGATTTTAATGGCCATGATGGCTAATATATGCATTTCTACTTTAGGAACCTATTTGCTAAAAGGCCAAGACCTTTGAGTCTTTGTGTTAATATGTCCACCCTATTGAAGAAAAAGGAGAATATTTAATTCTGATTTGGGTAATTTTATCATCTAACAGCAAGAATTATACACAGGCATATCTTGGAGATAATAATAAAGCCAGTAGCATAATAAAGTCAGTATCACAATAAAGAGAGTCACATGAATTCTTCAGTTTCCTAATACATGTAAAAGTTATGTTTACACCATCCTATAGTCTATTAAGTTTGCAATAGCTTGTCTAAAAATGTACATACCTTAATTAAAAACCCTTCTTGCTAAAAAAGGCTAATCATTATCTGAGCCCATTAGAAAAATGATGCCAATAGACTTGCCCCATGCAGGGCTGCCATGAACCTTCAGTCTGAGAAAAGTACAGTACCCGAAAGCACAACAGAACGAAGCGCAATAAAATGAGGTTGTGTCCAAATCAACGGGGAAGAGGACGCCCTAGGAGGAGGGGGAAAGTCCCAAGCTTCACGAGTGGACAGAGAGTGAAATGATTACATCCCAGAAAAATCGTCAGTCAGATCTTGAGAGGGGAGAAGAAGACATAAGAGATAAGTGGCAGAACATGACTACAGTAGTCGGAGTGGCCGAGAACACAGTAGACATCGAGCCAAGTCAAGAGAGTTAAGGGTTCTCATCAAAGCTGCACGAAGATGCTTCACTTACAAAGGTCAAGAAATAGACCCTCTGCCTCATGGCAATTAGGTGATAATAAGAATGGTCTCACGCAAATGAAGTAAATAGCAATTAAGGATACATCTGTAATTGGTCTAGTGAGGTTCCTTTTAGGGAAAGGAAATTTGCATTTCCCAGATGCAGATGCTTGGCCAGTGTTTGCACCTACGTGTCGAGTCACCATGGCACCATTGCTGCAGATGCAGTTGGATATGGATGCAGAGTATTGCAGTTCAGATTTCATGAATGACATTTCTCCGATGTTGTGGTTTTACAAAATGATAATCCACTCCTGGTAAAAGTCCAAAGAAACTGCAGTCTTTTCTCGTTTACACAGTAGCTGCATTCCTAGAATAGTTAATGTATATCAAGCACACGTAAAAAATATCTTATGTGTATACTTAAAACACAGTTATGCTATAGATTTAGGAAGTTATAAAGCTGTATTTCATCTCTAAGAATGCCTCGTGGGATATCTGAGAATCTTACAGAGCTCATGGCAATTCTTTAGCTGTGTTGGACAGGAAGTGCACTTCGGGACATCTGGTATCCCTGACCCTTGAATGTTAAGTCCAGGAGTGACTCTGATCACTGTGATAACCAAAACACCCTTTCGGACTGCCCAAGCACAAGAGGTCATGACAGGGTCACTAAGAACAATTCTTCTAGTGTTAGTAAATGCCTAATTTGGGGGTCTGTTTTATGTTTCAAAATTTTCGGAAAACTAGTATTTTCTATTTGCCTTATATGACTCATCAGCCTGTGAGTTTTTAAAAAATTAAATGTCTACATGTGTTCAAAGCTGCAGTTAAGGGCAGGGGTAAGGAGTTAATCAGAAACAAAGATCGAAAATAGAGTTCCTGTATGAGTCAGTCAGAAGAGTTGTTTATTTCTAAGTTTTTGAGACAAAAGGAGGTAATGCTATTAGGAACACAAAGACCTCTTTATGGGAGGATCTGGGACAAAGCTAGATGTGAGATGTTGAAATTATAAGTACCTATGGTCTAGAGAGTAGGTGTCTAAATAAAAGTATGTAGGATTTGGGGAATAATACAAAAGGTTGTCTGTCATGCGTGTGTTTTCTAAAAACACCAGGTTTCAAAGTAACTGCTGCTTTGAACCTCTCCGATTACAAAGAACATGGGTTCTGAGAGGCTCTGTTTTCTCAGCTGGACTTCAGCTACCGAAGCTCTTCTGATGGCACTCTGGTTCCTACCTCAGGATTTGCGGGTTAACCGTGTTTCCTTGCTGCACACAGGGATTAGTAACTATAACCTAGAGCAAGGTCCTAAAACCTCTCTACCTTTAAGCCAGAGATGTGTGCAAGCTGGTGTGGAACTTCCTGGTGGGCTCCTGCTCTGCTGAGCTGTCATCAAACCCAGCGCAAAGGCCAGGAGGCTGTTATCTGTCGCTTTGCCACAGCTTGGAATTTCATTTACACTTGAATTTATTTCTCTTCCTTTATTTTCTTTTTTATTCTTTCTGTTGTTTTACCACTAATCTCTGTCTTTTTTTTTTTCGCTTAAAATTGTGTGATCAGATTGGCAGCGTCGAGCTTGATTTAGATCAATTAAAAGGCTAACAGTTTTGCCGCTGGGATAATTGGGCTTGCCATCCGTTCTCTTCCATTTGGGGCATGGCTTTTTCTCTATCCCTGACCCTCATTTGTTAAGTTACTAGAACTTGCACTGGTTTTAGGTTTTACTTATTTCCCTCCCAGAACCAGGCTCTTGCCAAACATCTACCATATACGATATTGCAGTTACAAGCTGTTCTCAGAAAATCCACTCAAAATAGCTGAGGAGCAGCTGCTTCTGTGATATTTTCAAAAGGAAGAAATTTGTATATTTTTCCCCACAGGCTGAGGGTCTGTTGGTTTTGTATAGAAAGAGGCAAATGAAGTCCTTCACTCCAGCTGAAATTCTCTGCAACTCACTCTCTAGTGCCAATTTCAATGTATGGATAAGTGGGCAGGAAAATGGAAAGATGGTTCTGGAAAAAGTATGTATTATTTGCTCGAAGACTGTTCATTTGCTTCTCATATTTTTGCAACTGATATTTACAAGTAGATTAACACGAGCTAATTTGTGGGTACAAATTAGAAGAGAGAGAAAAAAAAAAGGCCAGTTGAATTCCATTAGCATTTTGTAGCATTTTTTTGACTCATTTGTCAGTCACCTACCATAACTGGTGGGAGTGCTTTAATAATGTAGAGGAAAGGTATCATTAACCTGTGGCATGCTTCTTCTACTCTTGGATTTAAAGGCTCGGAGAAATTTGGGAAATGGGGCTAAGTATCCTCACATGTTTTAGTCTGCTATTATCGGTCTCTTCTTTCCCTTTTCCTCTTAACCCCCTCGCTTTAGGAAGCAGTTGAAAAAAAAAAAAAAAAAAAAAAACCAGTGTGGCTGTCAGGGTTGGAACAGAACAATTAGATGTCAAGGATGCAATTAGTCTAAGATTAGAGCATTAGGGACTCGAAAGCATGGCATCTGAGACCAGGCAGCTATGAACTAGTAATTAAGAAACTACTTTCCACATACTATTTCCTGGGTGGGGGGAAAAATGTATTTATGTATTACCTGAGAGATCGTGTTTAGTCACTGTACAGTTGAGTTTCAGTTAAGCGCTTGACACTATATCTTGATTCTGGGGGAGCAGAAACACCTGTGTAGGAGGAACAGTCCCCGAAGGGGTGTGTATTAGCAACACGTCCCATTGCCTCCAAAGTCAATTTTATGCTGCAGACCAAGCAGAGCTACAAATAATCATACTTCTTGTCACATGCTGTGGGATCACATCAAGGCTTATAAATTATTTGAGAATTCACATGGACATCATGTAATACCACAGGAGTTCCATTATGATTTACTGTTAATTAACATCCACTGACTATATTTCAAAGTGCTATTGCTCTGTCACACCACAGGCTGTTAGACAAATCATAAATGCTATCAACAGTCCTGCATTTATCTAAGCTCTGACTGATTAAAATGTGATTTGTCCCATAATACCATCTCACTTGATATGCGAGTTAGGTTGCTGACCTAACATTACTTCTATCTCGGGTTGTCACGTAGTCAATTATACTGAAGAACTACAGTACTTAAGAGCGCGGGGGAGAACCAGTCTTGGAAAGAAAACATCACCCCTTAATTTAAAGAGAGAAGAGAAATTCTAGGGTGAAGAATGCAGGAGCTTTTCCGTGCCAATGAAAACAAACTGTGAAGGTTGTTAGTCTCCGGGGACGGATGATAATTTGGTGCGCCCTTACAATTGAGGTGACGACGAGATGTTTCGATTTCAGAGAGAAAGTTTGCTTTTCTTTTTTCTATTTCTCTCTCTTCTCTTTCTTTCCTCTCTTTTGTCAACATGTATTTGTTAAATGTAAATTGTCTGTATTTCTTTAGCAGGCTAAGGAAAAGTCAGACACTTTAGATGTAAGAGCATAAATAAGCCCCCACCCCACCGACACTGGTTTCTGTAGCAGTATAAAAAAAGTTAACGTAACTTAAAAAGTAATTGACTTTCACTCTAAAGGTATGTGCCAAATAGAGTTTTATAGGATGTTATGATTGAGCATCTCTTTAGAGAAACCTAGTCTAACATCCTACCAGGAAGATGAAGCCGAGATGATCAAGTAAGGGCCCAACACAAAGCTTAGGGCACGTGAAAATCAGGACTAGAAAGAAGCCGCATCTCTTAGAACTTAACCAACTAACGTTCTTCCCTTTTGTACTTGCTTCTGTACTTTGCAAGCCTAGGAAACGAATGCAATGCAAGGCATGCTGATTTTTCTACTAGAGAGCTAAAGCGCTTATTTTCCGTCGAGCAAAAACTATGGACAAATTACATCTCGAGTAATAGGAAAGACATAGAAGTAGAATAATAGGGGAGTGGACTCGCTTCATGAATTGAGGTAAAGCACTTAGATCTGAGCTGTAGAGTGAGTGTCGCTAAGCTTCATGTCTTTGTGGGGTGAAACAGAAGCATGTTCTCTGGCTATGGGTTCTTTTATTCGGCCATTCAGATGAAGCCCTCCCCCACAGTGCAGAAAACGGCATGTTTGTTTTGTCATTTTCTGAATGTTCGATAACCAAATGATAGGACTGCTCAGGCAGGAGAGGTTAAAGAGAAGAGAGGTCAATCATTAATTGCAAATGAGCGCGATGCTGGCTGTACTTAATGTGCGGAGCCCTGAGTAGGGAAGAGGGAGACATTTGCTGACGTGGTCGTTACAGATCCCTTGCTTAGTTTTTAGTTTTTATGATTTTTTGGTTTCTTTGTTTTGTTTTGGCCAGGCGAAAGTCAACACAGAGAGGAGATTTGATTCCCAATGCGTTAGGGTGACTCCCAGACATCTTCGCCAGCTCAGGGACTAACCGGAGCCCTGCGGCAGATAAAGGCTTCATTGGAATGAGATGAGCTGCTGAACAGGAGCCTCACTGGGGCTGGTTGGGTGGACAGAATCCCGGGTTTATAGAAATTTGGAGAAGGCTGAAATGATCAACCTCCACACACATCAGCTGCCTGGGAGCAGTCCTAAAAACAGAGCCGGGAACCAGTGTGCAGTGCAGGTCTGGGCAGGGGAGGGTGGAAAGGAGGATTTAGACAGGAGGAAGGAGCTGGAGCACTCGGAGCCGGTGTGGTCTTGATCCCTAACACCCTCTAGACAGCTCTTGTGCACGTTCAACATGACGACTCTCTTGACTTCGACGTTCATTTTTCTTATCATTTTGCCTCTCAGATGGTATTTTCTTAACATAAGGTGTACATGTAGATATCAAAGTTTTAGAGACTTTTATTTTGACATTTTGGTAGAGGGTTTATTTTCTAGGGGAAAAAAATCAAACCCCATGACTGGATGGTCTGTTTTTACATCTCTCTCAGCTAACCTTCTATGGACTAAGGCTTGGGAAGTTCGATTTTTATGCCATGATTGGAATCTCCTTAGAGGCAACCTAGCCTAATAGTCCATCAGGAATATTAAGTCAAGATTATCAAGTAGATGGTGCCTTCTGGTGGCAGCTACCTTGGGGTTAATTTCCAAAATGAAATAAAGTGGTGGCAGCTACCTTGGGGCTAATTTCCAAAATGAAATAAAGTGGCCTCTGAGCGTATTTGAGGATAACAAATGTCACACTCATTATCTTCTTTTTTATCATGCAAACAAACAGATATACCATTTAAATATCAAGCAATTTAGAGAAACTTATTTTTGTTTACTTTTTAAAGGCTGTGTGAAAGGCTCAGCTCATTTCACAACAAATTAATATTCATTCATTCAGCAAACATCTAGTGAGTACTTTTTTCATGTTAGAACTGTGGCTGTTCAGCTGTAATTTATTTCTCTATTTGCGTTATTTCTTTTACTTTTAAAAAATTAATTTTGTACCTCAAGTATTATTTCAGGGTGTATAGAATGAAATAATAAAAGCACTATGTAGTTAAACGTTCGCGTGAGAGACTTTCTGATAAACTCAAGGACAGCAGGAAATGAAAACGAAGGAAGGTGAAAGGAACAGAGTGGCCTCACGACCAGATCTCTGCGGAGGTGCCGCAGTGTTCAGAAGGGGCGTCCACCTCCCAGGACCCAGACAGCGCTGCGCTCTGAATACTGATGGCGCCTCTGTGCTCCTTCGCTCAGAATAATGACGATCACCGGGCGCAGCTCGGGCTTGAAGCAGAACTCTGGAAAGAACGTTTCCTGTAGCATCTTGTCTTTTCCAAATGAATCACATGGAGCACTCTTATGGTTAGAGGGTCCCCAGTTAGGAAGGACATTGGACCCATTGGATGAGGACGTTTGATGCATCGGTGATGTTCTTCATAATCTAGGTTGCAGACTTGGAGCAACGTATTCAGTCTGTGCACCATCTAGGTAATGCGTTTCCTCAGGTTGTCCCCAGTCTCTGGGCTGTAGAAATGGAATCTGAAGGGCTGAGGGAGTTACGGGATCCTTGTACTGGTCACCCCCCTCAGAGACTCCTCTCCTGAGAAAGCCAGTTAGACTCTTAGGACAGTTCTTCTTCCTGATGGACTGAGTGAGCCGTACCAATAAGCGTTTAACTTTTAGAAGAGATATTAGTTATTACATAAAAAGATAAACCCTATGCTGAGCAAATGAGCATCTTCAGTCTTGAGGAGATTCCTTCTGAGGCCATGCCGTCATTACCTCCAGATGCCTTGGCCATTTCTTGGAAGAGATTTTGTCAGTGGGCTACACCAGGCTCCTCCCTGTAGCATTTGTCTTGTGTTCGACTCTGGCGCTAAGCCCTTTCTTTAACGTGGCCAACACATCACTCTAGATGTGATATTCTTCTAATTGTTTTGGCATGTTGTTGGACATCCTTCCCCCAGTGATCTGAGCACTATTGGCTAGAGATCGATAAGTGACCATGCTTCTCCAAGGTTTTCTCATTTGGCACAAGAAGGATTGCAACAAAGCACTGGCTGAACACAAGGCTTTGAATGCAGGAGAGCGGCACGGAAAAGTATGGCATGAGGATCATACTAATAGTTCTTTTATAATCCAGTCAAAACTCAAAAAGTGTTTCTTGAATGAATGAATAAATGAGTGAATGAATGAATTCAATAGTCTTTGAATCCTTACCATGAGCCAGACTTTGTGCCGCGTCCCTGAAATACAGAATAAAATAATCACCGACTTCAAGGGATGGTGACTAAGATATATATAGATGCATAATTATAGTGCAGAGTGATAGGTGCTAAAGTAGACGCCAGCCGTGGAGCCTGGGAGAAAGGGGCAGCCTGGAGAAGTCAGGAGATTGAAAATGAGAGTCTTTTGCCTGGCGTTCCTTCTTTTAATTAAGGTACGACTAATTCCCCCATATTATTACTTTCAAGTTATTTCTGTCCTACGTCACTTCCTTTTGTACGCTCAGCACGATTAGCTAAGATGGGTTAAATCATGGCTTTAAGATGCATTTTGATGTGACTGTGTTCTGTACTAGTTTACCAACTGAACAAGCATTATTGAACTCAGAGTTTATTTTTTCAGTTTTCTAAATTTTTAAAACTGAAAATCACCCATTTTATATCAAGAAATCTATAATATGCCTATAAACCTAGAATTTTTAACAAAAGACATCTATTGTTTTAATCTGATCACTCTTGCCCTTTTTCTAATATCTTATATTTCCTAGGCAATCATGTACTTTACTCAGGTTTTAAAATATATTTTCAGAGTTGAGGCAGTTGCCAATGATAATCTTAAATTCCTCTTTATTCTATTCCTTTTTTATCTAGTCTCATTTTCAATTTTAATTTTGTGCTTTTTTCTGGATTTTTAAATTAAGCTTATCTATTTATTGATTTTTCCAAAGAAAAATATTCGGAATATATTCATTAAAATTATTCTTTTTTATTTATTAATTTTTGCCTATATATTAATTACTTCTCTCCTGCTACTCACTTTCTTTTGGTTTGTTTTTCTTATTCTTTTTCAAAAATTTTTATGTGGGATATTTAATTGCCTTTTTTTTTACATATTTTCTTGCGTGCAACATTTTAGCCATTTTCAATACCATGTAATTTTTATTTTGGTTTCTTTTTTGATTCAAGAGTTTTTAAAGAGGATTTCCACCAAATTTTCAGGTAAAAGAGTTTTCTTCTTCTAAATTTTTGTCACTAATTCATAGTCTTTCTTCATACTAATCATTAATTTTGGCTGTTTTACTTGCCCTTATGAAATTTATTGAAATTTTTCCTTATGGAATATTATATTTTAATATTTAGAAAGTATTTCAATGACATTTGTACAAAGACAAATATATTCTTTATTAAATATGCTATTTAGTTCTGTATTTAGTTCTATTAATATAAATCAAACGATTAAATTGTCAAAATTTTTAAATGCTTCTGACCTACCTGTGGTATATTTTTTATCATATTGTATGTAAAAATTTGCAAAAGATTCAGAAGAATTTGTAGTCTAAGACTACCAAAGGGTATTGACCAACTCTATACAAGTTTTAAGAGGCTTTCCAAACAAAACTAAGAGGTTTAATGTTCAAATAATTTTTGATATTTAGAGGTTAACAAAAAGTAAAAATTACTTTATTCTGGGTTTCTCAAGACCTTCACTATGTTAAACACGCATCGAGTATCTTTAATAGGAAGCTTTATTATATGGGTTTTCCAGTTATTTTGTCATGGAATGCTTGTTGTTTTGTGGAGCGTTGTAAGTTAAGTAAGGTGATTGTATTTCATTGGAATTTTTTTACTGAAATTTTTTGATGAGAAACTAGAAATTGTAGGAAGTGAAGATTTGTTGTTTTTTTTTTAAAGTAGCTTTTTATTGACAGAACCAAGTTTGGATTTTGTGTTCTGACAGTGTAGCCAGTGCCATATTATGTATATTGATAAATAGCTGAATTATGTTCCATGAAATTAAATGGAAAGTAAGTGAAACAACTTAGCCAGCAATCTGAGCTGCATTCAGCCTAACAATCTATTAAATTCCAATTTGTAAGCAGTGTCATAGTGGCTAAATTTTCAAATGTTGTGATCTACCAGTAGTAGATATAAGTAGATACTATTTCCATGCCATAACTGGAATTCACTTATTGAATAAATCATTGAGCCCCAGTTATTAAACAGGACATTAATAAGCTTCTTTTTTGAAGCTGACATTTTTAGTCCAATAGATAATAAATAAGAAAATGTTCAGTAGTAAACAGCGTTATGAATAAAGTCACACAAAGTGTGAGACAGAATTCCTGTTGGACTACTTTAGATTGGTGGACATGGAAAATCTTTCCAGCTGGCAAGAACACTATTTGAAAACAATCTTTGAGTGCTGTGTTCTTGAATCAGTCTATTTCTTCTTGATGCTAATACCGAAGCAGCTGTTTCTTAATGACTTGGGACAGAAAACCTGGCCATGTTGGCTGATGGTCTCAGATCAAGCATAAGAATGTGAGGGGTTCAGAAAAGTGATGAGCATTAGTCTGTAATAAGTAGAACCAGCTTCTGGTGCATTTGCAGACAAAAAGCAGTGGTTTTATTAAGGCGATTTTCCTATTTTCCTTTGTTCATTGGAGACATATGCTGCTTTGACTTTTTTAATTGACATGTGAAATCGAATTCACACATAAACACATTTATGGCATGTAAAATTAATTGGTTTGGGGTATGTTTAATGGGTATTTAGTGGAGCATTTAATAAAATAACAGAAATATTTCTAAATTCATCATGTGTGATCATGTCAATTTATGATCATGTGACCCTGATTAAGTTAAAATAAGTTAAAATTTCTTTATCTATATGATAATTGCAAGAAAAATCTAAAAGGACACATTTTAAAGCACATTTCAAAGTGCATACCTCAAGATAGGTATTAAGTAAATCGCACAAAATTATCAGGAATATATATACAGCATCATATTCTATTATAAAATTCTGTTACATTGTTCTGTGTTTCAACCTTTTCAATAGTTATTATTCCCAATACCTTTGTTTTTGAGAGGGAAACATGCATTAATAAAGGTGTGGTATATATAACGTTTAGATTTTCAAAAAGCCATGTGCAAATATCTGTGCTATTTAGTCACAAGCAAATAGTAAAATCTGCAGTTTGCGAGAGGATGGTAAGTGTGGAGAGTTATCGCTCCTATAAGTATGAAAGAAATTGCCTGATCTCACATCACTTTGAATGTTACTGAATGTAAATGTTCTTCAAATATTAATTTACAGTTTATATTTTGTCTTTCGGGAATTTCCTTGCAAGAGATTTGTGACGTGTTTTCCCACTCTTGGGATTCGCATCTTGTTTCTCTTTATTTGAATGAGTTCCATTTTGGCATATTTCTCATAGTATGTAAATATTTGTATCAAATTATCATCTGTTTATTTCTTTAGATATTTAATACATTTGAGTAAATAAAAGGTTCTAAAATTTAAACTCATTTTCTGTTATAAATTATGTTTCTGCCTTTAAATTTGTTTAAAAGGCTATATTTATATTCTCATCTTTCTTTTATGGTTTCCTATTTTACTTTTAACATTTAATGTGCAGGAATTATTACTTTGCTTTTTCCAATCATTAAGCAGAATTCGAGAAGTTATTTTATTCATGTATTTGTGTATTCGTGTATTTATTTATTAAATAATAAACCTATCGTCTGTTTCCCAATTATAAAATCTTTTTATGAAATTTGTTTTCTTGGTATAGTTTTTCAAAAATAAATACATCACTATTTTAATTATCAGTGCTCTATGATAATTAAATAATAAAAAATATATTTTAATTACTGATGTTATAAACCCTACTTTAAACGAGCTTTATACCATTTTATTTTTTTTGGCTAAACTTACTCATTTGCTCTTCAAAAGAACTGTAATAGTATTGGGAATTTTCCTGGGATTCATAGTCTTTTTTCTTCTTCAAGATTATTTCCCGTGTTCCTTAGAAGAAAGTTTTTTCTACCTTACCTAATGATGTAACTAATTTTAGTTTTACATTTATTATGTCAAACCATCCTTGCATTGCTATAGGCATACCTTTTTGGTCATGGGTCCATATAGTAATATTCGTGGTAAACTCTGTTAGTACTTTACTTATATTAGAATGGTCTACAGTTTTTTATTTTTTGGAATTACAAATTTCTGATCTACTGGTTATGTTCGATTTTAAGCATGATTTGAAACTTCCAGTATTTCTCTATACTAGAATAGTTATATTGAGATTATATGATAGATTAGCAAATATTTCTTTAAAAATTGATATCAACACTATTTTAGAGAGATTTTTGATCATTTATTTCTTCAATACCTAGCATTGTTATTTTCCTATTCATTTTTCTAATTGCTGTTGATTTAATTTTTATTGTATATCATGAATTTTATCAATATATTCACATATATGAATATAGAAACAAATTATTTCTGCAAATTTATGTTGATCTCTTCATTGATAACATTAATTTTCAAGTTATGGTTTTTCTATTTTCATCCAATTTGTTTTCTTTTATTACTTATCTCCCAAATAATAAGCTTTTGGATATATTTATGAAAACCAACTATTGAATTTAACAAATTTTAATTCTATTTTTGCATTTTTTTTGCATTCTTTAAAGTTTTCATTTATATCCCAATATTTTATATTGCTGGATTCGATTTGCTGATGTTTTATGGAAATTTTATGTCTGTTTTCATGAGAAGGATATTTGTCTGTAGTTTTCTTGCAATGGTTTTGTCAGTATCAGGGTAATTTTGGCCTCATAAAATGAATGGGTAAGTATTCCCTCTCAAATTTTCTGAAAGAGTTTGTATAGAATTGGATTATAGCTTAAATGTTTGGCAGAATATATTAGTAAAACAATCTGGAGCTAGATGTTTCTTTGGTGAAAGTAGTGTAGCACCACTGAGTTTGTTTTGATTTTTATCTAATATCTATGGTAGTTTTTTTTATTTTCAGGCTTTCTGCATCTTTCTTTTTTGACTTACCTCTTTTTAGTCCACGTACTTGGATTTGATTAATTGCTTTTTTATCTTAATCGTGTAATTTTTCTATTTTATGAAATATTATAGTCTGTTTGGCTATTCAGGATTACTGTCACAATTAATATGTTTAATCTTATCCTGTCATCTTATTTTATTTTTTCACTTTAATATGTATCCACAGTCGATTTCTAAGATTTACGTATCACGCTATATAAACTGAGTTTTCTTTCCCTTAATGCAATGTAATTATTTGGAACAGTTCATCATATTTTTAATTCTTTAGTATCTTTGTTTATTAAACATTACTGCAACAAATAAAGTACCATATTTAATTCCCACAGTTAAACACATATATGGATTATATGCTTTTAGATAATAACATTACCATTAATGTTAATAACATTAGTATTAATGTTATTATCTTTTAAAGCTAACATTAGTTTAACTGCTTATTGCCTTCCTGTTTTATTGATATAATTTTAAATTATTGCATAATTATTATTAAAGTATATTTTTTATGTTATTTTCTTTAAAGAAGTATTTATAACACGAGCTGTATTTGATAACCACACTAACTACATTTCCTTAGACTGTACTGAACTCTATATCTAAATGGTTTTAATGCTTCCTCCCAATTCTTCTATATTACAACATTCCATTCCTTTGAATTTTTTATGGAACGAATATCATTAATGTTATACATTTTTTGAGTAAATTGTTAATGAATAGTTGGTAAATATTAATGAGGAGTTTCCTATTTGATAATTTTCCTTTACGTACCTAAAGGAAAATTATCACATGAACAACATATTAGCTCAGCATGTAATTTGTGGCAGTAATTTTTTCTCATTAAAATTTAAAGAATTGGGACTATTATTGGATTTTATATTGTGTGAAGTGGTCTGAAATGAGATCAAAGTTTCTCCTTTTGTGGATAAATTGATTTTTAACTTTTGAATTATGTTCCGGTTTCTTTAGTTAGGTTCCCATATAGGAACATTTTCTTCTATTACATTTTATTATTGCCTTTTTTTCTCATTTGTTTTTGCCTCGGGAACACAAGTGATACATATACGGGTTTTATGTTGGAATATTCATCTGTTCGTGGTCTCTACTATTTGTGTAATGTTAGTTCTTAATAATGTATAGTCTTAACGAGTATTGTCAAACATTTCATCCATAACATGGTTTTATTTTTTTCTGCTGTTTCTGGTTATGGACTATGTTATTTTTTGTTTTTGTTTTCCAATAATCCCAAGACATTATTTCATTCAACAAATATTTATTGAGTGCCTTGTACTGGCACTGGGGACGCCAGTGAACAAAAAAGACAAACATTTCTGTATTCTGGGAGCTCATATTCAGTGGCTAGAGAAAGATAGTAATAAAATAAGTGTATAACATGTGAGATGGTAGTTACTACTTTGGAAAAGAGTAAAAGAGGTGAGAGAGCTGGGGAGTGCTAGGCTTGGGGATCGGCCTCACCAAGAAAGCAAAATTAGAGAAAAACTTGAAGGCACTGAAAAATAGGAATAGCAATCCAGACAGAGAGAACTGCGTAGGAAAAAGCCCAGGAGGGAACTGTGTCTAACATATTCCAGTGATAGCAAAGAGTCTAATGCCTCTGGAGCAAGAAGGGCCAAGGGGAGAGTCATAGAGGAGAACAGAGAATAATTGAGAGGCTGAGTAGGGTTGCATACGCCACGGTAAGAATGTAGCCATCTAGCTAGCTAGCTCGCCCTCTGACCCCGCCTGTCATTTATTCTTGAAAGGTGAATAAGATGTGGTATTCATCCCAAATTAGTGGGCGTGGATCCTTGGGTCCCTTCAAAAATCATCTAGATGCTTCTGTAATTTTTTTTTTCAAATCTTAAACTGGAATATGGGTAAACTATCAGACTTGAAAGAATTTATAGTTTCTTCCCTGTTTTTGTGATGGTTCATTACCGAGGGCTAACTTTCCATTTTGATCCAACCTGAAATTAGGTTACACGGTGGGTCTTCTTCCTTTCTGGTCTTATTGTCTTGCATGTCAGGAACTATCGCTGCGGCATGAGGGGTAAGTTCTATCACAGGGCAGTCCTCTTACTCCCAAGTCTGGTGTGGCCACTGATGCTGTGTGAGGAAATAGGAGGCCCCCCCCCCAAAATTCTGCCTTCACCTGTTAATCAAATTAAGAGATACATTTACTTCTTCTTTTTTCCCAATGTCAGTGCACTGCCATGAAAGGAAGAAGAGCTAGAAATTCTTTTACTGTTTTCTCTGAATATAGCAGGACCTCTTAAAGCTCATGTAGTATTTATTTTTAAAATTTATGTCTGGTGGCCAATACCTTCCAAAGTTTCCAGACTTATTAAAATAACTTCTTTTCAAACTACCATGTAGGCATTTACACTGAGTTCTATTATGTGCCTGTCTTTGTGGAGGGGAGAGGAGATGAGGGTGGAGATGGACAATGTAAGGATAGTTAGGCACCTGTATAAAATTGCGTTTGTTTTCTATTGCTGCATATGACCACAATCTTAGTGACTTAGAACAACCCATATGTATTATTTCACAGTTTCCCTGGGTCAGGAGTCTGGGCACGGCTTAGCAGGGTCCTCTAACTGCTTATTGTCTCACAAAGCCACAGTGAAGAGTAAATGCCATCTAGTTCCTCAAATCCTCACTAACCAGGATTACAGTGGAATTATTAGTTGCCAATAAACTAACTTCTTAGAAGTCCAAAACTCACATGGACCCCTAGAAGACTCTTTGGGAAAGTAATAGAAATTGCCTCTGATTGCAAATCAGCTGATAACTACTGAGAAGTTTAGGCAAATAGCTTCAGGAAAACTCCTGTGCTCTTATTGTTCTGATTTGCGAGTAGGAAGGGAACAGGAAGTTATGGTGTTCATTAACAACAATGCCTTTCAGACATCCCTGGGTGCTAGCCTCTAGTGAGCTGGCTGTAAGTCTGACTGTTTTAGTGTTGCAAAAGAACAAATTTGCAAAAAAAAAAAAAAGGAAGAAGAAGAAACAACTTTAACAGCAGGTGGCTGAAGCACAGCCTTTGGAAAGCTGTTAAGAACCATTTTTGTCTGTGAAATGAAACATCATTGCGAGCCATGCTATTTGCACTTATTGATTCAGTGAAAGAAGTCACCTTATGTTTAATTCAAACTGCAGTCTTGACACGGCCCGGCTTAAAACAATCATGTTTTACAAACCCATTTGTTTAAATGATTCTCTCGTTGGCTGTTCACACTGTGCCCTCTGTTGTTATATTATCACTCATTGCTAGTGCTATTTCAGGAAGTGAGAACACGGCAGCACAGCGCAGGTTGTTTTAAGCAAAGGAGGTTAGACTTTAGTAGAAAAAGGCAAAACATAGGAGATGCCTGTTCATTTCAAGATGCATCTTTGTCATTTCTTCAAACCACTTCGACCAATAGTCTGCCTTTCTATTCCCACTGCTTGGGGTTAGAGGGCACCCATGGGCATAATTTTAATGGCCATACCTTTTTCTTTTTGCCTTTGGGGGTTGAGATGCACCATGAAATGACACAAAATCTTTCAACGAAGTTTCCTGTTAGTTTTGTCTATGTTGAACATCATGGTGCTTTTCAAAAACTCTATTTCTATACTTCAAAAACTAGGGTTCTGTACTAGATGGGAAAAATGCTTGTCAAACATTGTCAAGATGTAGTAGACTATAATTCTCTTCAACCCAATTATTCTTCCTGTTTAAATCAGAAAAACGTCCTTGAAATTGCTAAGAAATTGCTGCAAATTAAGTTTCTGCCCATTTCGTAGAAGTAATGCTGATCTCGGGTGCCGGCGCAGAAGCTTCTCTGATGGCATTTGTGAACTTCTGCAAGTAGAGAGAGAGGTTAAATAAACTCCTTCGGATTTTAAGTATTAAGAACTAAAAAGTATACCTTGTTTTGATACGGGTTGAAACTCCAGTCAGCATGGATGGCTGATGCACGTGCATGGAATGAGAAACTCTAGATATAGGATGGCCGTTAGGAGCCTGAGGAGCCTGATATAAAATCCCAGCGTTAGTTGCCCGGGGCACCAGAAAAGAGACTGCTCTGTGCAGATAAACCGAGCAACTGCTACAGACACAGCTCCCACTGAAGGGGAATCCACAGCTCCTCCGTGTGGTGCTGCCTACTTGGTTATCCAACCTCCTTCTTCTTCTTCTTTTTTTTTTTTTTATATTTTCCTTCTTGATAGACAAAAGACATCATTCCCCTAGAGCCGATTCTACCCCAGACAGCTTTAAATCATAAACATACAGCTTAAAAAAAAGAGAAAAAAACAGTGACTTTAGTGTCAGATATGCCCACGTGTCTATCCCAAATGTCGTACTTCCCTAACTGCATAACTGGGCACCAGGCAAGCTACAGGAATCTCAGGTTCTTAATCTGTCTGCACCGAGGTGATGCCTCCCTTACAGATTTATCGTAAGAGATGAAATGAAATCAGTTACCAAATTACACAGCACAGTGCCTCATTCGTTGGCTTTTTTCACTTGTGATCTCGTAAAGCTGAGGACACACGATCATGCAGACCACGCCTTCGGGGGACCCTGCCTGAGCACCCACTACACTCTCCAGGACATACATCTCCGCTGCATGGAAATCAGCCTTTTTTTTTTTTTTGGTCTATGTTTGTATGAACTAACAGTGTCTTTTGAAAACTGAATGAGCTTTCATATGATGACATCGGCAACATGGCCGGATAAGATGTTCTTTGTTTGTACACCGCCCCCCCCAACAATGTGGCATCCATCATGGACAAAAGTGCCATTCTGGGAGCTGTGGCAGAAACTTGACCAAGGGACCTGGGAGGAGTCTCACCCAGCCCTGTGTTTGGTAACCTTGGGCATAGCCGTAGACCCTGCAATACCTCCAAACTAGCTCCAGCCCTCTTGGCCACAGTCTGGGAGCCCCTGGAGAACAATGTCTCGGACAGGCACTCCCAGAAGAGAGCCTTTCTAGAAGTCCAGGTTTCCAGCAGAGATGTTTTAGCACAGCTTTGGAGCAAAAATAAATATGAGTTTGGATACACCGGAGGGGGTAAGAGGAACAGATTCACTTGATCCACATCATCCTCCCCCAAGGTGGCACAGCTCAATGCTAAGAGAAACCTTCTTGGCGCATGATTTTTCCCACAGGGAAGCCGAGGTCATGTGAATGAGCGCCTGGCTTCCCCAGCTGTGCGGGATGATGGCAAAGAAGCTCATCCTCTCTCACCCTCCTCAGAGTAGTGAGTCCTGAGCTACATGACTGGGGTGGCAAGAGAGGGAGAGAGTGGCAGATAGGACTCTCAGAGGGCATTAAAGGACTGTGGATCCTACTAGCTGTGTCACAGATTCCATCAAGAAACCCACCCACAAGACTCTGGGGATGCCTCACCTACAGATCCCCCACAATGGCACACGGGCATGCCCAAAGTTGTCTACACCACACGCACATCCATACCACACCCACCCTGTGGCCAGCTCCCTGTGCACACTCCTGTGTCCTTAGCAAGCTTTGGCAGAGGGCTAGTGAGCATGCTCAAAAAGTCAGCTGAATCTGTGGGCCAGGGAGAGACCACAAACTAGAGCTTTGGCTTTTCCCTTGAGACAGCAAAAGTGAGGTTGTGGGCGCACACCTTGTTGTGTTTCAGGATCAGGGAAAAGCGTCCAAGCTTAAAATACTCACAGGAGGGAGCAAGAAGTATGGGGCAGGATTATTCCTAGAAAGTCTGAAAAAGCCTCAGAATTTCTTGCATTGCTGACGGAAGGTATTTTGCTCCAGAAGTCAAGTCAATAAAGACTGGAGGGGCTGACTCCTACCTCAGGTTTGAAGTCAACAGCACAAGACTCCAAGACTTCAAACGAAGAAGCTTTTGCACAGCGAAAGAAATAATCAGCAAAACGAAAAGGCAACCTACAGTAGATTGAGAGAAAATATTTGTGAATCATATACCCGATAAATGGTTAATTTCCAATATATATAAGGAACTCATGCAACACCATAACAACAGCAGCAAACAATCAATTTAAAAAATGGACAGTGGAAATGAAGAGACGTTTTTCCAAAGAAGACATACAAATGGCCAACAGGTACATGAATAGATGCTCTGCATCAGGGAAAGGCACATATCAACCACAATGAGATGTAGCCTCATAACTGTTAGAATGGCTATTTCCATAAAAGTAAGAGGTAACACGTATTGGCAAAGTTGCGGGGAAAAGGGAACCCTTGTACCCTGTTGGTGGGAATGTAAATTGATACGACCACTGTGGAAAACAGTATGGAGGTTCCTTGAAAAATTAAAAAAGAACTACCACATGATCCAGCAATCCTATATCTGAGAATATACCCAAAGGAAATGAAAACAGGACATTGAAAAAGTATCTGCATCCCATATTCATTGCAGCATTATTCACAATAGCTAAGATATGGAAACAACCTACATGTTTATCTATGGATAAAGAAGATGTGACCTCTCTCTCTCTCTCTCTCTCTCTCTCTCTCTCTCACACACACACACACACACACACACACAGGAATATTATTCAGCCAGGAGAAAGAAAAAAACCCTGCCATTTGCGTCAACATGAATGGACTTTGAGGGCATTGTGCCAAGTGAAATGTCACACAGAGAAAAACAAATACTCTTATAGGTGGAATCTACCAAAAACTGAATTCACAGAAGCAGAAAGTAAAATGGTGGTTGACAGGGGTTGGAAGGTGAGAGAAGCGGGGAGTAAAAGGAACAAACTTGCAGTTATAAGATGACTAAGTTCCGGAAATCTAATGCACAGCATGACGATGATAGTTAACAATACTGTATTTTATATTTGAAAGTGGTTAAGAGTAGATCTTAAATGTTTTCACCAGAAAAAAGAAATGTCATTATGTGAGGGGATTGAGGTGTTAACTAATCCTACTGTGGTAATCATTTCACTATATGTAAGTGTATCAAATCATCACATTATACACCTTAAACTTACACAGTGTTATGTCAGTTATATCTCAATAAAACTAGGAAAAAGTAAATGCTCTAGTACATTTAAATAAAAAGAGTTTGAGGCACAATAATTTTGCCTCGAATAGTTATTAAATCATGTCTGACTTCTAACATCAAAGAATATGATACTGGGCTTGCTTCTCCATGATGACCTTGAACAAAGGTAGGCTTTACTAAGTCATAGCATCTCCTCAAAGATATTTCTACTGTATATTTTTGTAACTTCCTTTACAGCATTTCATTATATAGAAACTGGCAAATAATAAATGTGCTATGAAATAATTCCAGATTTTCTTTCATCAAAAAGAGAAAGTAGGTATATCTATGAATATTTTAGAAGATCATTATTTCCATGGTAATGTTTTGCTTGTTAACCAAATTAAAAATTAATCCTAATTTTATAAAAAGGATGAGAAAATAAATAACTTGCCTTTGGAAAAAAAATCTGCTTTCTAATTTAAATGGAAAGATCCCTAACTTTTACCCCCAGAGTCAACCAGATTTACATATTATTATTCACCATGTTTGTCCCATCTAAAAAAAAATTTCTCACAAAAATTTTAATTAGCTTTTTTATATAAAATTATTTTTAAAAGTTCATCGGCTTTAAATAAAATGAGTGACAAACTCATTTTATTATGTGACAAACAAAACAAGACAAAAAAACAAAAGAAAGACATAATTGTTATCCATTCTGACTCATATTCCGTGCTGCCTCGGGGTAGGAAAATACCAAACAAAAGAACAACTAAAAATATTAAAATCTCTTATTTAAGTACCCTAACTTCCCCCATCCACCCATAAGTAGATTTGTTGTCAGTAAATTTTTACTCTTAAGCATATTTATTTTTTCAAATTTGCAATTTATGTGTTTTTGATCAATTAGTTACTAAACAATTGCATATAAACTCAAGCTGAAAAATAGTTAATACTTAGATCCCAATTTTAGGAAAATTTGTTAAAGTTTTAATTTACATACTTTAAAAAAATAAATGATCATTGAAGAAGTAAATAGTAGGAATAAGAAATATTCTATTACTAGCAACAAATTTAACCTGAAGTTCAATCTTTTTTTTTTTTTTTCTTTTTTGGTCTCTCATCAGGTAAATCGTTTCTTAGTCTCTCCAATGCACATTGGGATAATTGTTTTAGGAAATGCAAAAATGAATCGAATCAGCCTGTGCTTACAGTCTAATAGGTGAACTAACATATAGAAATAAGTAAGTATTAAAGACAGGAGAAAATGTTAAGAGCCATAAGAGAAGTACTGATGTGGTCTATTAATTAGGCAGAACAGTTAAATATTCATATACCTTGGTTGCTAGTCGATTGCAATTCTGAACATTGAACTCGTATTGAAGAACTGCAAGATCACAAAGAGCCAGCGAGTTTTATGGCCAACTGTTTCCATGCCTCACCAGATCTTTAAAGAGACAGGACAGTAATTGTTCTTGTTTGAACCTCTTGACATTTAGATCTTTGTATGTATCTTGCACGTGATAAAAATCCAAAATATGAATGAAAGAATGAGTGGGAATAAGAATAAATTAATAAGGCAATAATGAAGGTAGTATAACTTTGGTTGGCATAGTGAGAAGAGATTTCACATGTTTTTCCTCCATTAAAAATTTACTAAATCATACCCTGTCCTTGGACTACAGCAGATTAGATTCTGGCCATATGACCTTCAAGAACTTGTATAAATATGAATAAGTAAGTCTACGCTCTATTCTGGTGGTATTACACTTAGAAAATGTTTCAGACTGCCTTATAACTTATAGAAATCATGTGTGATAGCCGATGTTAATACCTTAACTCTGCTAATATGTTTTGGTCAAATCAGAGAACCTAATATTTTTAAAGTGACTCAAAATTTTAAGCCTGTGGTTGTGATCCTGAAGACAAATATAGTTGTGATTGGGCATTCATTGTTACTCAGCCAGAAGATTGTCATTAAAATAAACTGACAACGGGGACATGGGCTGAGCTCTCAAATGGATTCTTTGCATGTTTGAAAAATCTCTCTGAGACCTATCAGCACCTATCTTGACAGACTCTAGAATGAAAGTGAAAAGGATCTGGGCTCATATAAGAAATGTCCCCCTTTGAAGTTAAATTATAAAGTAACCTTAATATGACTAATAAATCAGCCCAACTCTTGGGTTCCTTAAATTCCCTACCTAAATGCAACAAGGTAATGCATGCTACAGTATGAAACTCTTACTAACTCTCTCATTAATATTTTATAAGATAATACCGAACACTCAGGTTTTTGGAAGGATATGTGCATAGGAATAAATGAACAAATACATATAAAATATTTAGAACAGAGCCTGCACTTGTAATTACTCAATAAATGTGGCTATTATCTCTAGTTAAGTACACTTAAAAATGGTCACTTAGTGAAATAAATGCTTTCTGTTTTGGTTCTCCTATTTGGTTAGTTCATATTTAGTCTGATTTTAAGTGAAAATGTGAAATATTCATAAATCGAAAACATAACCATATAATTATAATAATTCCTTATTTTACATACTATGTACTATAATCTTATACCATGTTTTAATATTTCTGAACTTTATTTCACACATAAATAACCTGGTTAGGTGGCCAAGGAAAATCCTATTATAGCCTCTTTTTATAGAACAAGGATCGGCGTTTTGGAGAAATTGAATTTCCAAGCATACGCAGTTACTTTAGTCCTCTAGGACCCAACTAAGAAATGAGTACACGTTTGCCCGTGGCAAGCCTAGTGTGACCACTGCCTGTGTGACCTTGTAGTGATGCAGCAAAAGTGGGCATTTGTTTTGTTTATAAATGAAAAGGCAAAATGGCATATGGAAGAAAAGCTTTTGAAGTAACTAGACGTGGATTTGGATGCTCTTTCTGCTGCTCCAATAATAATCGCTATCATTTACTAAGTAACTCTTATGTATCACACAATTCATGGAAATTTTAGTTAAGTTTTAGAACAATTCTGTAATGTAAGTGCTGCTACTTCCACTTTATGGATGGGGAGACTGACCTGGGGCTCCAAGAAAAAAGTCGCTTTGTACAAGTCAAGTAGTCAGTGTGGTCTGGGTTCCACACTGGTCCTCTGCATTTTATCTGATTCCTATCGAACTGTGTGCTAATGTTCATACAACACAATGTGCCTCATTGACCCTAACAGTCTTCGCTTATAAAATGGTGATGATATTACCTACTTTGAGTGCTTTTTGTGAGGTTAAAATAAAAATACATCTGTAGGACTTACTGCAAAACCTGTCAATAGTGGGAATTCTAAGAAAATTTTTGCTCTTATGTTAGCCAGCTCTATTATTCCCTTTTGTGCACAATAATATGATTTAAATCAACTATAAGCCATTAAGTCCAATCAAGTAATTATTTTACATTGGCGCGATAACAAATGGAGACTTTTTGATGCTATTTATTTTTAGTATCAACTGGGCGCAAAACTGATGTGAAATGCAAGTTCTTAATTATTTCCCTTAAGAAAGTCTCTTTAGATGTAATCTTACCTATAAAAAGCTAAGTATCTGAAAACAAGCATTTTCCTCTCTAAGTTCTGTAACTTCAATATTACTTTACTTGGCAGATTGCAGTTAAGTTTGTAGCTCTCGTTTCTTTGAAAAACATTTTAGAATCAGATTTCAATTTCTAAGTCTACACATGTTTATTTGATAAGTTTTAAGTATCAGTGAAAAACATGTGGGGTTTTACAGGTCTGTGGAAATCTGAGAAGCATCATTTTGATCTTCAGGACACTGAATAAAATGTTTAATTTCAAATAAGAAAAATTTGAAAGTGATTAGGCATTTGATTATTTTTCAGTTGTATATTAATATATTTTAATTAGGCCACTTGACACATGTTTCAATATTCTATAAGAAAATACTGACCACTTTAAATCTTCCAAAATTGCTATTTGTATTTTCTAATATCTGCAAATGCAAAATTTGACCTGTTTTAATTAATATTGACACTGCGAATTAAATATTCATTGCAAACTATTAGAAATTATATTGAACAGACTCAAGGCAACATTAAGCATTCCACCCCAATTCCGAAGCAAGCTTAGGAAGACGCGCAGTGAACTTTTCTCCCCAAACTGCTGCATTGTATTTATATGTCAATTTGCTTCATCTTCACTTAAACCATATGTTGTAAAGCATGTTTAGCTAAAAACTATGAGTTATAGCCTCTCTTCTGACACTCAGTAGAGGCTAATAAGGACTTCACAGATAAGCTAATCCAATAGCTTCATTTTACAGGTGAAGAATCTAGCAAGAGAGGGGCTAAACTAGAGCCACATGGCTAATTAAACTATGAGCTACAGCTAGAAACCAGGATTTACAATATACCAGACCGCCTAACGTTTGATAGCAAGACAGCTAGTTATTCCACTTTTCCATTTGAATAATTTGGCAAATATTTCTATAATGATACAGATACACAATAAAGTTTTTTATATATAAATGCACGTAATTGAAGAATATTATGCTATTCAATTCTGGTTAAACTAAAAAACTCTATCATTGCAGAGCAGCTGAAATATTTCCATGAAACTATCGCATTTAAAATGATGCTTCCGGGTTACTGATGAAAATGGCGGAGTAGGTAACTCCAAAGGTTCGTTCTCTTACAGCAGCACTGAAAACACTGGGCAAAACCTATCAGAGTCAACTTTGTCCAAGGATACAGCAACCAAGTAAATGCCAAGCCAAGGAAAAGGGCGTTTAAAAACAGTAGGAAAGCTTTGCAGTACTCCTAGTCACCCTGTCCCATCCCGCTCCCCAGCGCAGAACTGATCTTGAGTGGCAGCCTGCGTTCCTCGTGTGGAATCGTGATTACTGGTTCCAAAGGGCTCAGACAGACCTCTGTCTCAAAGAATGGCGTTTGTCTGTTTTGATCCACCTGGGGCTATCTAAAAACTGAGGCAAGGCACTTGCTTTTATTTTACTTAACTTGGAACCCTCTCAGGGCAGAAGAGCAGCAACGCATAGGGTATTCTTTGTAGACATTGTAAGCCAATGGCAAAAGATTACAGTTAAAGCAAATAATAGACATGCTAGAAGAAAAAGCTGGGGAGAGTTTATTTGAGAAATTAAGGCACTGAAACAAGCACTTGCTCATGTCAGAAATTTAGAAAGCCACATATATGCTCAGGGCAGGGTGCATGCACAGAAAGGGCAGGAGAAAACCCTAAGCTTTCACCTCTGGCTGAACTCTAGGCTCAGCACAACATGAAAGTAAAGGCTAAGGCAGAATTATCAGCAACCTGGCTAAGTTTTCAAAGAGTGCCCCCAGTTAGAGCCAATCTGCAAAGACTGGCACATACCTAATATAACATGGCTTAACATAGTCCTAAAATATATACAGAAAAAATTGACAGAATCGAAGGGAATAATAGAAAGTTCTACAGTAATACTTGGAGACTTCAATACCCCACTTTCAATAATGGATAGAACAACTAGACAGAAGACGATAAAGAAATAGATGACTTGTACGACTATAAACCATTAGGCCTCGTAGACATATATAGAAAACTTCACCCTCGAACGGCTGAACACACATTTTTCTCATGTGCACATAGATTTCTCAAGTATACATATTCTCTAGGACAGACTATATATTAGGCCACAAGTATCAGTAAATTTAAAAAGATTAAATTACCCAAAGTATCTTCTTCAACCACAAAGGAATGAAAGTAGAAATCAGAAAATAGAAATTTGTGAATGGCAAATTCACAAATATGTGGAAATTAAACAACGCAGTTTTAAACAACTAATGGGTCAAAGACAAGAAATTACAAAAGAAATTAGAAAATATTTTGAGATGAATGAAAATGAAAACAAAACACACAAAAACCTCCAGGATGCAGCAAAACCAGTGGTGGGGGTTGGTGAAAGAGCTGAGATTTATAGCTGTAAACACTCAAAATGAAAACAAAGAAAGATCTCAAATCAATAATATAATTTTTCATCTTGAAGAACTAGGAAAAGAAAAGTAAGCTAAACCAAAGGCCAGCAAAAGAAATAAACAATAAAGATTGTAGTGTAATAAACAAAATAGAGACTAGAAACACAACAGAATCAACAAATCAGCCATAAGCATTTATTTATTGAAGAGTTTGATAAAATTGATAAAATTTAGCAAGAGTGTCCAGGAAAGAAGAGAGAAGACTGTAATTATTAAAATTATGAATGAAATTGGGGACATTACAACTGACTTTACAGAAAATTTAAAAAACAAATAATTATAGGAGAATACTATGAACAATTGTATGCCAACAAATTAGATAATGTAGATGAAATAGATAAAATCCGAAAAACACAACACAACCTACCAAAGCTGACTCAAGAAGAAATAGGAAACTTGAGCATATTGATAATAAGTAAAGAAATTGAATCAATAATGAGAAACCTTCCAATAAACAAAAAGCCAAGACAAGATTACTGGTGAATTCTGCCGATCATTTAAAGAATTAATACCAATGCTTCTCAAACTCTTCCAAAAGATATAAAAGGAAATGACACTTCCCAACTCATTCTTTGAGGCCAGCATTACCCTCACACCAAATGCAAAGATACGAAAGAAAACTACAGACCGTTATTTCTTAGGAATATAGGTGAAAAAATCCTTAAGAAAACACTATCGAACAAAATATTAAAATATTCTAAAATCTCATTTTTTAATAAAGATTTTAAGTGTGTTTGCAATATAGTTATTTTTTAACTCTTGGGTTTTAGGGATGTTAACAATTGTGTAGTTATAGTCTTCTATAAACTTGTTAATTTTTGTCAGTTATTAAAATGTGTTTTAAATCTTCTACTATAATGTTGGATTTATTTGTCCTTGTAGTTCTGACAAGCTTTTATTTAACCTATTGGCCACATAAAAGTTTAATTTTTTGTATCTTTTTCAAGAAATGAAACATTTTTTGTAGAATAGCTTTTCTCTACCTTAATGCTTTATACTTTCTGATAGTAATACAGCTCCTTCAGCTTTCCTTTATTTAATATCTGCTTGTCGCATCTTTTTCTACACTTTTACTTTCAAATGCATCTGTATCCTTATATTTTTGATGTGTCTCTTTTAAAAGATATATAACTGGATTTTGCTTTTTAATCCAATTTGACTTTTTCAATTAGGGTAGCCTAGATTGCTATAAATATGTGTAATAGATAAAATATAAGTTTATTTCTCATAAAATAATTCTGACTCTCCTCCACATGGCCATTCTCTAGGGTCTTTTTATTGCTTGTCTCAAATAGTGGAAGATGAAAGAGTGGGAAATATCTGTGTGGGAGATTTTTGTGGGAAAGTCCTAGAAGTGGTAGGACTAGATCATAATCAATAACACAGACCTGAAGACATCTGGGATGTGGAGACTTTCTGTACCCAAAAAGAAAGGGAGACAGATTTTGGTGGATATTTAACAGTATTTGCCATAGTGATAATCTGGTCTTTCCAATAATAATTTTATTCCATTTATATTTATTATGAATATTGACGTACTTGGCTTCAAATTTCTCCTGTCATTTTGTGTTTCCTCTTGATTCTATTTTTCCTAAACTTTTCTTTTCTTCTCGTGTTTTATTTTCTCCCTTTCCTGTAGAACTTGTGCACTCTTAACTCTGCTCCTTTAGTTTATCATCTTAAATCATACTTTATATTTCTAGTTATATTAAATATTGTACTCTCCCTCCCAACAATATTATAATCATAGAATGTTTGAAATCTGGTTACCCCTATCTTGTGTATGATTGATGTCCAGGTTAATTTTATCTTTTATATTTACCCTTAAATTCAACATAATTTTTATTATTTCCTCTGATAAATGTTTTAAATATTACTCGTATTTTAAATAATTTCTTTGCTTGTCTTTTTCCCTCTTGTTTCTTAGATCTTTTTGGGAGCTGTTCCTATTTTCTAAAGTTCACCTTTTAAAATTTTCTAAGTGGTCAGTTTTCTGAAGTTCACTGTTTAAATCTTCTTTCATTAAAGGTCCGTGGTTAAATCTCTGTTTTTTAACTGTTACACATTAACTACATGTTCTTTTCTCATATAAATATAGATGAAGTTTCATTCTGTATTTTATTCTTTATTTCATTGTGTGGAGAAGGACAGAGGTAGGAGAGAAATATAAAGCATTCTTATTCCAACATTTATTCCCAAAGTACCTCTATTTATATTGACTTTTAATTTCCATGTGTCTTGACACAGTGGAGTACAATAATTAATGGACACAAGCTTTGCCTTCAGACAAATTTGTTTTGAATATTGGCTCTGCCACCTACTATTTGTATTAATGGGAAAATTACTGGCCTTCTCAACTTCATTTACCTCACCTTTAAAATAAGATAGTAGTACCAATCTTACAGAATAGCCGTGAGAGGTAAATGAGATAATGTATTTTTTCTATAGCACTTTATTTGGCAGGAAATAATAGCCACCATTTATTGAGTGCTATGATGATGAGGAGGGGGTATAAAAAGTTTTTCTGTATCATCAAAGATTTAATTCACTGTAACATTAGTGATCCTACTTAACTGTAACTGTAGCATAATTAAATTTCCTGAGGCTTATGTTTCTGGATCACATTATTTTTTAATGCTCCTGATAGAAAAATTCAGAGACAGGCAAGTTCACCTTGAACTCCATCCAGCCTCATATTAGAGTATTCATCCTTAAGTTCATCTGAGTGCATGGAATCTACAAAAGAGCTGTACTTGAAGTTATGTTTTATGCTGATAATATTTAGATTCTGTTTAAAATAGCAAGAAATGGCACTGATATTTTATTGGTATAGAACTTACATTTTTTTTCACTACATTCTCATTTTTGGCTTTTTAATTAAATTATAACTTTAAAGAGGAAAAAAAGTTTAAAGTTATAGCTTAATGTTTTATATCTCTTTAAATTATATAAGTACTATTTGGATCAAAACATAGAATATCCCCAGAATATCAGATTTTGTCATGCCTCTTCTGTCATTATGCTCTGAAAGTAACGATTCTTCTATCTTCCAGCGCTAGATTAATTTTTCCTATTTTTTAACTTAACATAAATGAAGCCACAGTATATACAGTTTTGTTTGTGAGACTTCTTTATGTTGTCGTGTTTATTCTTTTACATGGCTGTGTAGTATTCTGTTATATTAGCATATAATAATTTTTTTATGCTTGATGGACATTTGAGTTGTTTCCAGTTTTGGATCACTACGTTAATTATATTTTATTACTTAATTCCAATCTAGCCAGACCCCCAGGTGAACAATATTCTCTACTCACATCATGCTCATTTTCTACTCGCCAACCAAGGTCCATTCCCCCATACTTTTGCATGTGCTGCTTTGTTTCCCAAGAATATTCTTCCTTCTTTACTCTGATTATCTAAATCATAAATTATGTAAAGTTCAACTCCGGTTTAAGTCAAATATGAAGGAATGATGAACATGAACATGGGAGGGGCCCAAAACTATGTACCTTGAAATTGTTACTAATGACAGCCATGTACTTATATGGTCAAAATCATTCTTATAATCATCGTCGACAAAACTAAAGGAATATTTTTTTAAAGATGACTGTATATAAAACACAGAATTTCATGTTAGGTAATAGAAAAATAAAAGAAAAAATAGAAAAATAAACACGACAATACCTGTGGAGAGACAGAAAATAAAGTATATTGTTATTGATCTTTTATGTGCTGAAGACATGTGGCAGTTAAGTGGTTGAGAATAAGGAGTCACAGGAGGATTTGAGAAAGGTGGTTATAACCCTTTAACAATGGGGTGGGATGGATGGGTAGGAAGAACAAGAATAGTAAAAGGTCAGATACTTAATCTTTAGGCAGTAAGTCAATGAAAAAAAATAGAAGAGGGAAAACCTTTTTCTTGCAAAAAGTTAATGCTGCTGCGAAAAGTACATGACTTATAATAGAACCTTGTTTGTGTCCTGAGAAAATATGACTCACATTTTCCCCCTAAATTTTCATCCCATTTCTAAAAGGGAGGCATTTCTCATGTTTTTAACAGCAGCAGATCCTATGGCACTAAGAAGTTTCTGACATGTTAGCTCTTAAAGATGAGGTCTTCAATTCTTCAATACTTTCTTTTTTTATTTCTAGTCTTGTTTCATATCCATGTTACGTTCAATTTTCTCATTTTTCATGGAAAGGGAAAACATGAGCTGGAGCTGAAAAATGCATTTTGTATAATCCAATTGATTTTAAACTGTGCCATTTGAAAGGTGGTGAAAATGCCTTAACAGCACTGCTATGGAGTTCTCTAATTTGTTTTTCGCAGCTTCATGCTGCAAGCAATTCGTCACCTGAAATTCTAATAGAACTTTCATATATTGAAATGAGAGATGGAAGCAGACTTGTAGATCATGGTTATGGCAGGACAGAGTTTTAGACAGAGACTTATAAAATTTTAAATTGATCCTACATTTGACCTTAGACAAAAAGTCAAAAATGAACAACTAGGTGCTACACTCACATAAAAGGAAATATCTCATCAGCAAACAATAAGTCTATTCTTTAAATTGCCAGTTTTAACAGACCCATGTAATGTTTGAAGGCAGATCTCTGTCAAGTTTAAGGTAATTGTCAAATAGCAACAAGGAATTTAATATTCCGGTATCCTAAGATATATTGTTATAAAACATAAAATTCATTAATATTTCAATTTGTAGCAATGAAGTAATTACATGTGTGTATTTGTATAGCTATAGGAAAAGTGAGAATTTTGCAAATATACAACTGAGAGACACAGACTTCCCATTGTTTGGAATCTGCGGTTAAATCTTCACAAACTATTCCCAACCAATCAACACTTTATCAGACATAATTTCTGTCATCCCCAAACAAATAAGAGCATGTGTTTGCATAGCCCCCGTGTTAGAGAATGAGCCATGGGATTTGGGTAATCATTACCCTTACCTTTGAGAGACAGAGTGGTCTAGTTATTAAACAGTGGCCTTGGATATTGACAGACCTGCGTACAGATCCTGGCTTCAGGAGGAATCAGAACATGGGCAAGGTATTATCCTCACTTTTCAAGGCTATAATATGATAAAACCTACCTGGCAAGTTCATTGTGAAAATAAAAAGAGATCATACATTCAAGCTGTCTAGGCCTTAGTAAGAGCCATAGTTGCTTTTATTACTGAGCTTTAGAAGTTTATCAAATCCGGACAACAATAGGTGCATATGAACATATAGAAGCATGCAATAATACAATATAATTATCATATACATGTTTAAATTGTAGGTGTACATGCATCCTACATACAAGTGGTCTCTTCTAAAAGTGATAAGCAAATGTTATGTGACACTGGATTTAGAAGTGAGCTATATAACAGATCTGGTCATGTGAGCATTATGGGGAAGCTTAAAAAGGACATAAAGGTAATAAAAATCAGATCCTGCATTAGTCAGCTTGAGCAGCCATACACAATACCACACACTGGGTGGCTTAGTCAACCAAAATTTATTTTCTCACTGTTCTGGAGGTTGGTAAGTCTAAATCAAGATGCTGGCTGATTCAGTTCCTGGTGAGGGCTCTCTTCCAGGCTCGCAGACAGCCACTTTATTGCTAGATTCTCATATGGTCTTTTCTTGGTGTATGTGTGTGTTGAGGGCAGGAACTCTCTTCCTCTTGTTATATGGGCACCAATCATATTGGATTAGGGCCCCATCATTATAAGTTCATTTAACCTTAATTACCTCATTATAGTCTCTATCTTAAAATATAACCACATTGGGTGATAGAACTTCAACATGTAAATCTGGAGGGGACATAATTCTGTCTATAACAGATGCTAAGTGTTGAAGGAGGATATTTGGGACTCCAGAGATGTTTGAGGAAAGCTATCAGTGAGGATTTGGGTGATAAGATCTGGAATTGCTAAAGTTACATAAATTACTAAAAGTTTCTTGAAATGGCCTGAAGTATGTGATGTAGACCAGCGGATATGATCGTATAGAGGACAGATGGAGACTGCTGGACTTGATGCTCATTAAAACAGGAAGTAAGACTGTGGTGTTGTGGTGTGTACAGCATGATCAGAGAGACAACTAGAGGAGATTTGGGCAGCAGCAGTGAAGGAAACGAGAAGTGGGGATGCCAAAAAGGAAGACAGAAGACTTAGATTAGAAATACATCTAAATATTTTCTGGCATCTACAAAAACAGATTGTAAGTTGTGTCTAACTCTCACTCCTCTGTAATAATGTGCCAACCCTTAGAATTGATGGAGTAAATTTTTCTTCTATACTGATTTGGGGCTTAACCATGTGACTTATCTTTCCCAATCAGATAAAAGGGGCGTGGCCCAGAGGTTTTACACGTGTTTGCATTGTTTTGGTTTGGCTTTCTGTGCTTCTCCTCCGCCAAAGGAAAAAGTATGTTCTGAGTAGCCACTGCTTGAAGAATGAGTTACTGGAGCACATTTGAAACACAGCACAGTTAAAGTAAAGCTTTTCTAGCTCAACTGAAGACCCGTGAGAAAAGAGAGAAAGGTTTAATTTCTGGGAATTTCGTTTACTCAGCATTATGGAAGAAATGGCAGACTAATACATTATGGTATACATGAAATAAACAAAGGAATAAATTTATTTAGATCTCCAGTTAGATTACAGTGGCAATGAAAGGAAGCAGATGGTGGGCCCTCAAAAAGATTTGCCAAATCAATGAATAAGTAATGAAATAGTCAAACTTAGAATCTTGCAATACACTAAGTCTGTTGAATATGACAAGACTCAAGCTACTTTTGATTTCCTGGTTGTGTAAATACTGAATAAATATTTGTTAAACAGGAAAAGATGTGGCAAGTTCATAAAATGAGAAATTTACAGTAAGAGGAATAGTTTTTCTGAATTCTTTCACTATTGCTTGCATCCCATAAGATTAGAATTAACTGCATTAAAAGTTTTTAAAATTGTCTCTAATAAGATTATAAACTATTATAAAATAGGATAACTCCCAATTTAAACCATGTGGTATATGCATATTTCGGACCCTAATTGGTGAAATGGTAGATTGCTGTTGATTGGCAAAACCCTGAAAATACATCTGGGCCCATGAATCTGTACTTATTACCAATTTATCTTCTAATTCTACAAAATTTATCTTTTCTTTATGCTGCTATACTTACAAACGACGACTACATTTTATAAGCAAGTCATCTTAAATATTTAGCATGTTGATAAATATACTTTACATTAAAGAGACAGATTTGAGTATTATGTTATGTAAGCTGGACATAGGCACACATAGCACAATGATGAACAGCTCTTCTCCTTATTAGTTTGCACAGGACAAAACACAGTTATTTCATGTTATCGAGAAAAGTAAATGTTTTATTATCCAGAGTAGAGGATAAGAGCTTGGCAGAGGTGAATGATATCTCTGAATTGATACTGACTGAATTCCTTGTAACAAATGACATTATTCAGTGTCTTTATGTTTAGTAAAAACAATAATCCTTGAGTTTGCAAAATGAGAGGCATACCAGGGAGGCATTCTAGTACTGGAAGGACATGGACTGGTTCTCCAAGTGTGACTAGGGACCATGCGCATTTGGATTATTAGGCCATTTCCTGATCACCACTCTAGAATTCGTGATGCAGAATATTTGGAAATTGGACAAAAATGTGCATTTTAACAAATTTCCCTGATGACTTTACACATTTCATTGTTTGAGAAGAAATAATTCAGGATGAATAACTATGGGGATAACAGGAAAGGTGAAAGGCAACTCAAGTGAGGGGGGGTGCCTTTTATTTAAGGAAAGTGGCTTAAAGGAATACAAGAGTCATGCAGTTGTGATGCTTTTTCTAAAATCAATAACAGAATTTTTAAACGGAAAATCCCAATTATAAGTTATGTAGTAAATATAGAGGATTTTAAAAAATAGGTCTTTATAAGGCAAATGTTTATTTTGGGCCCCAGTCCAACCAGGAGCCCATCTGTACTAATCGATTCTCCAGAGTAACAGAGCCAACAGCATATATATAAAGCAGATTTATTACGAGGAGTTTTCTCATGAAGTATGGAGGCTGGAAACTTTCATGCCATCCGCCAGGTAGAGAGCCAGGAGAGCCAGGGTATAATTCAGTCTCAATCTGAAGGCCTGAGACCAGGGGAGCCAATGGTGTAAATCCCACTTCAAGGGCAGGAGATGAGCTCAGTGAGACACGTGTGTGTGTGTGTGGTGGGGACGGGGCTCAGAGTCATCTTTCCTCCACCTTTTGTTCTACTCAGGCCCTCAATGGGTGAGATGATGCCCACCCACACCGGGGAGGGTAACCTGCTTCACTGAGTCCCCGGATTCAAATGCAAATCTCATCTGGAAACACCCTCACAGACACCCAGAAATGATGTTTCATCTGGGCACCCTATGGCTGGTCAAATTGACATAAAATTAACGATTGCAAATTCACCATTAGGAGCAACCAAAATCAATGTAATTATGTTAGTTTTCCAGAAATGTTCAAAAGTATCATGTATAGCATCACCTAGCTCCTTGCTTCTTATAGGTGGTTGATTATGAGTATCCAATGAAGATATTTTGCATATCTCTGTAAACGACCCCATAGAAGCATCAGTGTTCTGTTTACTACTAGAAAGAGTCATTAGCATTTTTAAATCGAATCAGATTAAAGATCCGACTCCAAAGCCCCAGAACCAATTCAGAAAACTTATCTTTCAAATTTTGTTTCTCTAGAACCCTACTTCTGGTACCAATTTCTGAATTAGTCTGTTTTGGCTGCTGTAACAAAAATATCATAGATTGGGTGGCTTAAACAATATTTATCTCTCACATATCAAGTCACTGGCAGATTTGGTGCCATCTTCTTGCTGTATCCTCACATGGCAGGAGGATGAAAGAGCTCTCTGGGGTCTCTTTTATCAGGGTGCTAATCCCATTTATGAGGGCTCCATTCTCATGACCTGATCACCCCCCAAAGGCATCACCTCTTCATATCATCATGTTGGGGGTTAAGATTTCAACTTATGAATTTTGGGGGGATACACAAATATTCAGCTCATAACGCCATCATTATTCTGATTATTAGTCATCAAATCTTCTTGATTATAACTTCAAATGTCTATATTATGGGCTCCCTCCTCTTCATTCCTATAGTTATTTCTTTAGTTGAGTCTCTCGATGATGCTTATCAGGACTGTTATAATAGCCTCCTTACTGACTGACTCCAGTCTTTCTTCTCTGCCTTCCATCTTCTAGTATGCTGCAGTAGAGGTTGTTGTGGATTAAACTGCGTCACACACACACCCCAAATGTTCAAGTCCTAACTCCAGGTACCTGTGAACGTGACCTTATTAGAAAAATAGGGGTTTTGCACATGTTGTCAAGTTAAGATGAGGTTGTAATATTACTGGTGCCCTATAAGACAAGTGAAATTGGAACAGAGAGACAGAGACATACAAAGAGAAATCTATGTGATGGCAAAGGCAGAGATTGGAGTTATAATTACACGAGTCAGGGAATGTCAAGAATTCCTGGCTAGCCACCGGAAGCTAGGAGAGAAATGTGGAACCTCCGAGAAGGAACCAGTTCTGCTGACACCTTGATTTCAGACTTCCGGCCTCCTGAACTATGAGCAATAAATTCTATTGTTTTAAGCCACTAAATTTGTGGTATTTTGTTACAGCAATCTTAGGAAACTATCAGTCTTTCTAACACTAAATTTAACTATATATTTTCTTTTCTCAAAATGATCCAGTAGCTTCCTATAGTCTATAATATACATGTAAACTTCTTAGCAAGACACAGAAGTTCCTGCAATCTTCGTGTCATACCTATTTAATCGGTCCCCTCTCCTATCAATTTGTACATCTCTCATTCAAAGTCAAAACGGTTTGACCTTGCCCTTATTCTGCCATTCTTTTACATGTACAGATCTCTTGATCAGACATGAGTCCCCCTTCTGAGATGAATCTATCCCCATTTAAGTGTTAATCCCAGTGACACTTCCTCTCAGTGTTTTCCTTGACCTCTCTTCACCCCCAGCATAGTCCCAAGTGCTCCCACCTCTCTGCTTATTGTAACTTATAACTCTCTCCATTTTAGCATTTATCATATTATACCATAATGTCTGAAAATGTCTGTTTTTCCCATCAGATGATAGAGTCGCTGAAGCAAGGAACTTTGTCTTTATGTTTGAATGCTCAATGATTCACATCATGACTAAAACACAGTAAGCCCTCAATTTGTTAAATGAATGAACAATTGAATGAATGAATGTATTAATGATTAAGGTTTACAGATTAAAAGAGATTTTGTTATCATCACAGGGGAGAAATTGGATTTCTACTAATGCGTATCACTGCATTATTTAGCACAGACATTAAAAATAACAATGAATTTATTCTTTTATTGTGTCTTTCCCATTGCCTTTTTTAAAGCAGGTTGTTCAATCACCATCACCTTTTGGGCTTATCGGTAATAAATAAAAACGGCCGCCGTGACAGACAGCTCAGTGAACTGCACTCTGCTCTCTGTCCAGTCCTACTTAAAAAAAAAAGGTAATAATCATTCTAATTTGCAAAAAAAAGAAAAAAGAAGAAAAGAAAAGGAAAGAAAGAAAAGAAAGAGTGTTTCTGGTAGCTATCCTTAGCATTCCAGAAAGTGCAAGTATTGATGACTAGAACACATAGTTCTGTGATTTCCTGCACCTTAGTTTGCCCTCAGTTGCTTTATTGAAATGAGCTATGTGACATCACCTCGGTTAATTGTGCACTCAAAATCAGCTTAGTTTTAAAGTTACTAAATGTGGTAATTTCGCAACTTGGTTTGAAGCCAGATAAAATTATTTTAGTGCAGAACAGAATGAACCTCTTAAAAAGCACCTGTGGTTACACAGTTTCTGTTCGAGGTGATGAAAAATTTTGGAAATAGTAGGCATGGTTTTACAACACTGTGAATGTAAAATAGCTAAAATGGTAGATTTTATCTTACGTATACCACAATAAAAATATATTTTTTTTTAAAAAAAAAGCATCTGTGATATAAAAGGAAGTTAAAAAAAAACCCATCTTGAAAGATTGCTTAATTTTCTATATGATTTTATAAAGATAGATAGATCGATGATTGATAGATACTACACACACTCATATATATTTAATACCTCACACTAATATTGAGTCAGTGTTGTGCATGAGAGAGAAAGATTGAGGTTCCAATTCAAGGAAAACAGGCCTTGTTAACTTCTTCATCTTATTTTCGTTTCATTGCTGGTGCTCCTACAGGGGGTCTTGGAGAGAGTAAAAAAAAAATTGGGGCTCTGAGAAAACACTAATGAGAAGGATATGCATAGCCTAACAGATAGATAAATATGCTCCAGGATGAGCCTCATGTTGATTTGGAACTGTCATCACACCCCCTCCTGGTTTTGTCCCCTGCGGCTCTCACAATGCACACCTGTAGGGTTGGCACAATGCTTTTGACTATGCCGTGAGGCTAACATTTCCCCTCTGTGTAAGGTTTTCCTCTGTGCATGTTTTGATTATTTCTCGCCATTCTCATGTGAATTTGGCTATGCTTCTTGTTATAATTATTTTGCAAGTGTATGTACAAATAGTGCGCTGCTTCTTTAAAATTTCCTAAATACCTTGGTACTCCAGCTTTGGGAGGGCAACTGCTCCAGCCACCTGTGGTTGTAGAACTGTAGTGACAACTTGAAGGCTGTCAGATGTGGCGTGGTGATGGGTTTTTCCACCTTGCCTGCTGTTCCAGAATGATGGGATATTGTGATAGAAGCAAATTCAGACTCATGTCCAACTTTGGCAGTTTACTGATATGGAAACTGGAGTTTGGAAAAGATAAGTGATCTCTCCAAGAAAATAGGGTCAGTTTTATCTCCTACTGAAGTGGCCTCTTTGAAAGATGCTGTGCCCCTTAAATAAAGTTGAATAATCCTAAGGGAGGTTTCCTCGAGGGCCATGTCATGTCTCTTACCCCCAAAGCTGGTTTGGTTTCCTTATTGGGTCTGAAACTAGATTGTTGCATTTGCATTTTGAGTTATAACTACATGTTTATAAAGACATTTCTCCTAACTATAAACTCCCCGAGGACAAAGACTCTGATCTTATTCACTTCAGAATTTTTAGTGCCTATAATAGTAGGTGCTCCATAATAAATTAATTATTAAACTACCAATGTCTAAAGGGAGAATAAATAAATAGATGATTCAGTGGATGAATAAAGAAAGAAAAATAACCTGTCAGGTTTACCTTCTTATTAGAGGCTTGGCATCATAGAAACTAAACTCATGGTTTTCCAACTCTGCCTATAACCAAAAGATGTTTGCAAGCTAGGTTTTTGTTTTTGTTTTTGTTTTTATTTGGTCAAAAATCTTTTATATCAAGAATCTATTTCGATTTATAGCTCACTGGTTCTATCACATTTTCATGTGATAGATTAAAGATGATTAAAGATGCAATAATATGGTACTTACCTAAGAATAACTTTTTAAAGCAGGTTTAAGTACATGATAGTGGATCGTTTTCAGTAACTTCATTAAGTATTCTTTTTGCTGATGTAATCTAGGTTTAAAAAAAAACAAACATATTGTTAGCATTAAAATATTCTTTTCTAGATTAGAATAATAAAATATGTATTTTCAAACATCCAAACTCATGGCGACATATACTTTATATCTCTATCTGTAGTGAATATGTATATGTTATGCCTTTGTTCATCATTATTTACACTGATATTCATTGGGAGTGCTTTGTGCAGGAGCTGTGCTAGGTACTAGCTAGATAAAAACTAATAAAAATAAACATAAACATAAACCCAACTCTAACCTTATTTCAAAGGGCATATAATTTAACTGTTATTGTTTTTAGTCAAGCTGGAAAAGCCCAAATTCTTGTATCTACCTAGTATATGTTATCTCATAAATTATATATATTACAATTTATATTATACACATATATATAAATACACACTTGCATAAATATACCCAGTAATTTTGATATCATTCTAATAAATCATGAAAATTTCATTGACGAATTAAACAATTTTTAAATATTTCTAATGCAAATGAGAGACACAATTCATGCTGAAAATTGTATTTACCAACTAAAAGATTAGTGCAAAAAGCCCTCAGACAAAACAACTTCAGTATTTAGGAGAATTTTTGTCAACTATCCTATAATTTAAACAATCTGGAAATTAATGGCAAATTCTAAGTCATAATAACTGCCATGGAAGCTAATAAATGGACATGTTTCTCACACTCCACATGAGACAACATGCACAGTGTTCACATTTGAGTAGTTTATTAGAGATCAACGATGTGGAGTAGTCAAAGCAGAATAACACAGATTTTTTTTTTAGTACAAGATTTACTGTGGGCAGTGCTTGAAGAAAATGTGAGTCATAAAAATGGTGATGGATGGTAAGAAACGCAGCTGACATCTCTGGAGTGCTGTGTGTGTCCACCACCAGCACTGCACTCCATCCTTTTTCTGTATCTGCACAATATGTTATCTATCTGGCTCGTATGCCTTGGAATCCCACGAGATTTCATAATTTGCACCTTGGTCACAGTTTACAGCACCAGCAATCGAAAATACTCTGGTCCTCTAATGAAAGATGAAAATACACTAAAAGATGTTAATTTGGGGGCAAGCATATTAATCAAGGACTCACCATTAAACTGACACCAGAACTCACACTGCAGCTTGCATATCCAATGCAAAATTAGCCAGAAGATGTCTGCAAAGCTGCAATCTGCTTTTCATCATCAGGAACAGGTGTTCAGAGTCAGTGTAAATCAGTGCAGGGTTGGATGTGTAGAAGCTACGCATTGGGGGTGGAGTGGGCTGCCTCTGTGGTCCTTCAAACCCAAGGCTGAGTTCAGGGGCTGAACTTTGGCCAAATCATCTCTTTCTTCTCTCCCAATCCATAAGCCTGACACTCTCGTTCTTGATGGTTTTCATTCTGTACACGGATAGTGAATAGTGCATTCCTTATTCAGCATTCCTGGCACATGTTCCCTAATTTCTTAGTTGTTATGGCAATAGGTGCTTAAGAAGTAGTCTAAAAGAGTGACAACTCTTTTAGAGAGTTGTTACTGACTGTAACAAGGGATTGCTTAGCAAAGGGTACAAAAATAAATATAAACGTTTAGTTCAGCATTTTATTGACTGTAAACCTACCCTGAATTAAGATGTACCTATTTGTATAAATTTTCCATCTCTCTTCTTCCTGTTGAATGACTTTATGTTCAAGTAACATGTAATTATGCAAGTGTTTATATACAGTAGTGAGAGTAAAAGTTTTCTGTAAATATTTTATAATATTCTCCATAACCTTGAGATATTGAGATCTTTTATTAAATAAACAAGAAGGATACAAAATAGCATGACTAAATTTTGTGATCTGTGGGTATTTACTCTTTTATAGAACTTGGAATTATTTCTAGACATTATTTCTTTATGCCTCTCTAAAAATGAAGATGGCTGAAAAATTAGCCAAAAGTCTGTATTTACAGACCAAAATGATGTTAGATAATATAAGAAAAATAAAAAGTTAACTGTCCTATGCTTCCAGTACTTCCAGGAGACAAAGCCCCATCAAAGCAGAGGCTTAGTTTCATAGTTCTGATCAAATATAGCCCAGTGACTGACCCACAGTATGGCTCACTCTATAATCAATCTCTCTCTCTTTCTCTCGCTCTCTCGCTCTCTCGTTCTCTCTCTCTCTCTCTCTCTTGCTCTCTCTCTCTCTCTTTCCTCCACCCATCCATCCATCCATGCATTCATCCATGCATCTGTCCATCTGTCTGTCTGTATCTCTATTCATCCATCCAGCCAGCTAGCCAGCCAGCCAGTTTTCCAATATTTTTGTTTAACATTATAATCTATTGGCAAGTTTATATTTATCTTTAGGAATTAGTAGTGAAGCCACTGGTGACTTTACCTTTATTTTTCCTTTCTTCTGAATTAACACTGAACCTTTATACACGAAGACCTGGTTTTGAATTTGCTTGTGGCTCCGATGTTTTGGAGGTATAAGGGAAGGAGAGAGAGAGAGAGAAAACAGATGAAGTGAGGTGGTTATGGGCATTATAAGTAAATGACAATGAAAATGAGAGATTACTAGCCCTTTCCTATACAGGGTTCTACATTTGTCCTTGGGTCATAGCAATTAGGTTGGCAATATAAGAGGTAAAATTTTTGTCTCATGGTTTGCTATCTCTGTCTGCTCCATTGAATCATACTAAATCTTCGGTTTCAGGTGTGTCTCTAATTTGGATTCTGATATCAAGGGAGCATGGCATGTTGTCAAAAGCATAGCATTTGGATTCAGAAGACCTTATTTCATATTTGGCTCCACCACTTCCTCAACTTAATCTAGTACAATGTAGAACATAGATTTCTGAGCTCAGTTTTCTTAAATCGCGATGCAAAACTTCCTCTCTCATTCTGTGTGTGTATGTATGTATATATATGACATATACAATTATACGTAGATCTGTCTATATAGCTTGATAGAGAAATAAGAACTATAATTTAAAGAGATATTACTGTATTTATCGATGTTGATTTCTAGAGTCAAGCATCAGAAATAATTTAAAACTATACTGTCATCTGCGGTTACCAGCTTTGATGTGTGAAAAAGTCAGAAAACTGTTTCAAAAAAATTTTTTAATTGGTAAATTTGTCAAAAGCAACCATTTCAGGGCTCTGGAGACTGACAAAGGTAGACAAATAATTGATGTGTTTATTTAAAACACACACACACACACACACACACACACACAACTAGATCTTTGGGTAAGAATACCTAGAGTCCATGGATTTCTTGTCTGGGGCTACCTACCTCTAGCCCATAACTATGTTGGTGAGAATAACAGTTTTACCAACATGCAAAACTGGATACAAAATCAACAGCTTTGCTTCTAGAGAGGGTGAGTTTAAATTGAGACAGAAGACCAAACCCTGTGACATCATCAGCTAAATGGGAAAGACAGGAAATAAATGAGGAAACCTGCAGCTCTGTTAGCCTGAGGTTGTGCTCTTAGTTGAGGTAAATAACAGAACAATGAGGAATTAACAGAACTCCTGGAAATGAGAGAGCCATAGATGAGCTGTATTATTAGCTCTCCACACACCCCTGCCCATCTAGGAAACTACATGAGCAGAGAGACCCAAGGAAACAGAAGCCAAAGGGGCTTGAAAAATAGCTTAGTGCTGAATGTACCCCCAACCCTGGCTCAGACAGACCAGCAGTGGTGGAAACTTTACTGACTCAAGGTGTTTAAGCACAACTTCTCCCCAAATCACTGACTGACCACTAAGCTACGCAGAATCTATAGGGCAAACCACTAGAAGGCCTGTCTAAAATTAAAAATAAGAATAAAATGACTGAGTGGAGATATGAAGAGAGAAACACTACATGGAAGACAGGTTCCAAAGTTTAAATCTAGGCGTGGGATAAAAACTAAAATAAAACAAAGACTCTGAAAAATATATTGGAATCCAGAGTTGATGAATGGTCTTATATAAACCGGTCAGTATTAATGCAGAAATCATATAACATGCAAAGAAACAGGGAAATGTAATTCAGGAGAACTTAATTTTGAGCGGCCCAGATGTTATACTTAGATAAAGACTTTAAAGTAGACTTTCTTTAAAGTATATTTAAGCACATTTAAATATGTTTAAAGAACTAAAGAAAACTGTGTTCAAAGAATTAAGGGGAAAGAGATGACAATGATGTAAAAATATTGAATCTTGATAGAGAAATAAGAACTATAAAAATGAACTAAAAAGCAATACCAGAATTAAAAAAGAATAATAATCATAATAAAAGATTTACTAGATTGTCCAACAGAAGATTTGAGATGGCAGGAAAATGAATTAGTGATCTCGAAGAGAAACAATAGTAATCACCCAACTAGAAAAATAGACAGGAAACAAAATTGAAGTAAAATAAACAGAGCTTCAGAGGCCTGTAAAGCAGCGCCAAGCATATCAGTTGTGTAATGATTGTCCCAAAAGGAGAGAGAGGAGAGAAAAGGGGGAAAAAAATTAAAGAAATGTGGCACAAAATTGATGAAAAATCTTAACCTAGCGATCTAGGGAGCTCAACAAACCTTTAGTATGATAAACACAAAGAGATCCATGTTAGATACATCATAATCAAATCTCCAAAAACCAGAGGCCACCAGATCTTGAAAGCAGCAACCTTGACTCAGCACATACAGGGAACAAAAATCAGAAGTTTGGCTGACTCATCATCTGAAAAACTGGACCACAGAAGACAGTAGAATGACATTTTCAAACTGCTAAAACCTGAGAGAATTCGTATTCATTGATAGCAGACCTGCCCTATGAGAAAATGCTAAAGGAAGTCCTTCAGGATAAAAGGAAATGACACCAGACAGTAAACTAAATCTCCAGGAAGAAATGAAGGGCATCAGAAATAGTAATAGTAAATATGTGGACAAATATAAAAGACTATGCATATATCTATATTCTCCTCTCTTCATTTCTTTAAAAACTACGAGTTCATTGAAAACAATAATTATAACTGTGCTGTTGGTTTAGAGCATATGTAGGTGTGATAATTATCTATCAGAAAAAGGAGGAGAAATGAAACTATATTGGAGCAAATTTGCTCTATGAAGTAAAAAGTCAAGGTGAACCTGAAGTAGATAGTAATGTCTCAATATTCACATCTATAAAAAATGTATTATAATGTTACTTGGGATTATTAATGTGAGGCTTAAATGAGTATAGCTAAATATATAGTAGATCTATATATGTGCTTGTGCATACACACACATGCACGCATATATGTATATGTATACATACATGCCACTTTCTCCCCCCAAAAATAAAAGATATCCGTGTCAGATATCTGGAACACATAAATGTTTCCTCATTTGGAAAAAGGGTCTTTGAGATATAATCATTAAGGATCTTGAGGTGAAGAGATCATGCTGAATTAACCAGTGGGCCCTAAATCCAGTGCTAAGTGTCTTTATAAGAGACACACAGAGGAGGGGGCGATGTGACAACTGAGGCAGGGATTGCAGTGATGTGGACATGAGGCCACAAATCAAGGAATTCCTACAACCTCCTGAAGCTAAAACATTGAAGGAACTCAATAGATTCTCCCCCAGAGCTTGAGAGTTTGTGCAGTCCTGCAGACATATTGATCTTGGACTTTGGACCTCCAGAGCTAAAAGAGAATACATTTCTGTTACTTTAAGCCACAGAAATTGTGGTAATATTTACAGCAGCCACAGGAAACTAATATAGCCTGTATAGAAATTTTGTCAAATTATTAAAGCACATAAATGACCTAAATAGAAGAGACACACCTATTTATTAATGCAACTACTCAATGTCTTTGTTGTGTCAATTCTTCTAAAATTATTCCATAAAATCAATGCAACTGCAATAAAAATTCTAAGTAAAGAGATAAAAATAGCAAAGATGATGTTTAAAAAAGAATTAAGTCTGTGCGAGCAGGGGAAACTGCCCCTCCAAATACTAAGCCAAAGCTATTAAAATAGTAAAAATTTTGTGCAAGAATAAGAAAGACATAATTGATGAAAAACAGAAGTTTAGAAATATACCCATGTATAGAAAGAAATCCGTAGACAGGGACCAATTATTCAATAAATGATGCTAAAATAATTGGCCATGGTTATAAAAAAGAGTAAAATAGATTCTTACCTAAGGCTTCAAAAGGCTGATAATATTTCTTTCAAAAGATATAATAATTTTGATTCCAGGCCTATACTTTGTATAACCTTTCATATTTACACAAACACATATATGTTCACTGTAGTCTTGTTTATCATAACAAAAATTTTTTTTAGAAAACTGTTCCTTAGTAGACTAACCAATAATTCGACATGTTGTATTTGTTTTTATATATTTCAAAAACATGCATATGTTACTTAATGGAATATTATTCATTTGAAAGAAATGAACTGGAATTCTATATCATTTATTTATTTTACATTATTGAGCCAAACATTATTCTAGACTTTAGATATAGAATGGTGGCCTCTCCTCACCACCCCCCTCCAAAAGAAGTTCCATCTTCCATGGGTCTTGCATTGTGTGGGGGTGCAATCAGTCATTCATTCAGTCAGTCAATCAAACGACTCAAAGTAGGATAACCGCTGAAGTGCGCTGTGAATCCATTTTAAAAGCATTCCAAGCAAAGGGACAGAAAATGCGAAAGTCAGTGGGCTGGCCTGGCTTGAGCACAGCGAGTAAGAGAGAAGACAGAAGGGAAGAAGACCAGAGAGGCAGCTCAGAATCCTATTCGGGCCTTGCATGTCCTAGATGGACTCTGAGTTCTAAGCTGATAAGGCATCGAGACCAGAGGGGTGACAAGATCTCATTTCAATGTGAATATTTCTAGAAATCGTAAGTAAATCTTAATAGAGTACGTGAAGGATACCATTTGTGTGTAATGTTAAGACATACCAAGTATACAACGTCATTGTATAAATGTAAAATTTTACAAGATAATGGTCCAAAAATATATATTTATCACTTTCATGTTAGTGGTTATTACTAAGAATGAAAGGAAAAAAAAGGGAGAGGGAAGAGATACGAAGAAGACTTCAGATGTATCTGCAATATTTTTATACCTCAAAGTCAGATAAATGATAAATTATTGACAGTTGTTGGATAATGGTTGTCTGTACTTTCTCTGTTTGAAGTATTTCATACACAGAATTAATTATAATATGAGCAGGGTATATATATACAGAAATGAAAAGTTTCTGTAAAAATGGAAGCCTCAAAGGTTATTGTAATTACTCAAACACCAGCCTTATAAAATGATTAACGTAAGCTTTCACCTACAATCCGGTTAAAGAAAAGGCTGAGCCACACAAGACAGCACTTGCCATCGTCTTGTGGAATAATAAACTTGTCATGTTTTTCTGCCTTGTCTCTCACAGACACCTGGGTTCAACTCATAGGTTGAACCATATGAAATTATCATTTTTCATTGTTCAAAATGGACAAAGATTTGCATTTCCATGCTGACTAAGAAGCAGCATTACTAGAGTCCAGCCTTTCTTCTTCCCTAAGTGCTGCTTTTCTCTTCGAATGCACATTGCTCCTTATCATACAAGTGTGGGAAAGAATCCTATTACTCTCTCGAAATTGACTCTAACAAGCTGGAATTGATATAAGAGACCACGCGAACGCCAGTATTATTCCAGGATTATCGCCCCTCTTCTAGAGATGAAATGCACTAGATTTACAGTTTGCCTTTTATTACCCTTTTTTGTTTTTATGTTAGCAAATGCTCCAAGTGAGGATATAACGCAGAACAACATTTTGTTGTCCAAATAGTCCAGAAATCCTGATCAAACTGTTTATCCCGTGCCCCCTCTCCCCCCAAAAAAATCTATGTTATATATATTCACATGAAGCTTCTGAGAAAAAGATCAAAGTTGCAAATGCTTTGAGACACAAAGGAGATGAAGAATCAGCGAAAGGCCACTGGAGGCCAGGAAAAGAGAGACTAAAGACAGTTTGCTCAAAAAGAAGTTCATTTAAACACAGTAATTTGAAAACAGACACAACAGGAGACAATCTATATTATCTTTTATTTGCTCAATCTTTTTGGTTTAATACTGCCGGTCCCACCCCTGTGGTTCAGACCTGGCAGCAAATCTCTGTTACTTTTCAGCAGCTTTCACAAGCCGATAAGAAACTAAACTTGATAGGGAGAAAAAAGGAATGGACTAAAATCTCTGACTTTCTCTTTTTCTCAATGTGCATCTTATTTCTCACAGCTCCATCCAGAGCCCGGGAAGGCTTGGCGATGGAAATTTGGACCTGACCTACAAACGTCTCTGTCTGTGACTACCACAGACCTTCATCTTAATGGCTCTACACATCCATATAAAGTCTTTGATATGCAGAGCTGCAGAACTGTGCCACTGCACCAGGAGAAATAGCAATTTAACTATTATCTTACTAAGTGCAATCATTTATTTGAATAAAGTCCATCTGTCATATTTGGGGTAGCAAATTACATACTCCAGATGAATTTTGAAAAACCATACTGTTGCCATGCTTTGGCTGACAAGGATTTATTTTTCAGATTGAAACAGTAATTCTTACTCATCCTCAATGTTATTTTTATGAAACAAATCCAAATGAACGGCTGCGTTTTAAGTACCTCATTGTGATTCACACCAGCGATATTCAGGGCACCTTCCTGAACCATCAGTTCTGGAATAGATTTATCAATATGTCTATTTGGATCAAGTTCTTTATTGCAGTTGTTTCTGAAATAAAGAACAGCATTTTCCAAAGGTCTTTAGTTTGCCAAGTGAGTTGAAGTAATGACCCTCTGTGCTCCTTTTCAACCTTCCTTTGTTGGAAATGTTTCTAAGGAGACTCCATGAACATTTTCCAAAAAGAGTTGTCCAAGGTTTTCATGTCCCCAATATATTTTTTTTTACTACCTTTGGATCCTTTCCGGTGGGTTTTTACTTCGATTATGATATTTCCATGTCAGGTTCTGCACTTCAGTTTCTCCTTAAGCTAATAATTTATCCTCTGATTAGTAAGTCATTGCTTCTTTACCTGTAGCCTGCATTGTGGGTGATACAAGGAAACGTTTTCCAAAAAGAAACATTGGGCTTTGATGGGAACGTGTTTCCCCTGTTGAATTTTTCTGAGAGTAGAGAATAAGTGTGGATCATTGATGAGCTTTGACCGGCATCAGATACTTCCTTCTGAACACCCAGGATCACATAGAAATTTTTGGATATATACCCCGAAGCTGATCATGGTCTCTTGCTGGCCTTTTGTTTCCATGAAGTGGAGAGACTGCAGAAACATGTGTGAGAGAGAGAGACAGACAGACAGATAGACAGACAGACAGAGAGGATATAAATGAATGAAAATGAATTAGGTTTTATGCATCTGCTTAACTTCCCTTCCTTGCTTCAGGATTAGACCCCTAATAGAATATTTTACTTCTTCAGAACTGTTAATAATAATAATAATAATAACATTATTATTATTATTATTATTATTAGTTATTATCCTCTGAAAGAAGTCAAAACAGCCTGTTTAATGTGGTGATCTACTAGAGCATTTTTATGGTCTTTCTAAAGTATTTCTGTGGTATTTAAAAAAATATTTTCATTGTATTCATAGTGAGCCTTTTACTAAATGACGGTGATCGTTTTGGGTAGCATCAAGGCATCGCATATTGTACATTTGTTGTACATTTGTGTAGTGTGCCTGAGGAGATTGAGAGACCTCTTTCTTTCTATAACATCTCAAAGAAGTGCATTGTTCTAAAAACATACCAGCTATTAGTCTGTATATTTACTTTTCTTTTAATAATGTGACATGCCTTAGAAAGGACCACGGGTTTGCCATTTGAATTTAGTAGGCTTCCAGTAAAAAAAAATAAAAAATAAAAAATAAAAATAAAATGTAAAGAATCTACAAGAGACTAGATATACTAGCTTGGTATTCTTTTTCATTTTTAAGGTAAGACCGTGAACAAAAAACATTAAGTCGGGTTTTGGTATAAGAGTTTCCAAAATAACTGTTTCTCTCCATGCCCAGAATACACAAGAAGTGAAAAACATACAATTCTACTAAATCCAGTAAATGTAATAGTGTTGCTGCTTTAAGAATGTTACACAAGTAGGTGGTGTTATGAGAAGGATAATATAGCAATGATAATGATAAGTATATAGATAGGAGAAAATGTGACAAAATATTAAATGTCAAAATATTAAAAATGGTCAATTTATATGACAGGTATATAGTATTCATTACTACTTTTATAATTTTTTCTGTGTTCAAAAATTTTTTTAACTGTTTAAAATATAGTTTACCTGGTAATAAATCTAATGAAAAATAACAAAATTATGTTGAAAGACATTAAAGAAGATACAAACAAAAAGAAAAATATACTCAGTTTATAGATATGGACTCTCAATAGCATAATCATATCAATTAACCTCCAAAATTTAAAATAATAATAATAAGTTGACAATACCAAGAGCTAGCAAGAATATGGAACATCGGAAACTTTAACATATGGCTGATGTAAATGTAAATCAGTCTGGAAACTATTTAGTATTAGCTAGTAAATTGAAGCTATCATACTCAAAAGAAGTTCTCTAATATATAAGAAGAATAAATGAGAATAGTTATAGTAACATTGTTTATAATAGGAAAATACACCTATGTCTACTAATTGGAGGTTAAGTATAAAATGTAGCATATTCATATAATGTAACACTATGCAACAATGAAAGGGAATAAAGTTCACATTAACACAGATAAATCTTACATATTCTTTTTCTCTTGGAGAAAAAAAGCAGAATAATATCTATAATATGATACAATTTATGTAAGTTTTGAAATATGCAAAAACAATCCCATACATTATCTAAGGACACATAAATATAGAATGAATTATAAAATATGCATGGCAATGATAAAAACAATTTCAAAATAGTGGTTTTCACAGATGAAGGAGGGTGCGATGGTAGCAAGTTGTACACGATGGGCTTTTAACTGTTTGGTCTCATTTTGTTTCTTAAGCTGAGGTTGGGAGTTGCAACAGTGATTTTTTTATATACATTAAGAGATAACTTTAATTTTTTATAATAAGATTATTTTAAAAGTAGATCTTGAAAAGAGTTGCAGGGTGCCTTTACCCAGTATCCCTTTCCCACAAATGCAGAAACTATTGTACCTGCAAAATGAGAATAGCTATTTCCAGTCCCCTATGATGGTACTCAATTACAGAGATTGCTTTAATATGGGGTCCTCTGTGACATATCACAGGTAACTAAAAATAAATCAAGGCCCCTAGGTCACCCAGGTTCAAACAGGAAGCCCAATGACTGATCAGAAAAATATTAATTAGGTTAAGTTATAACTTATATTTAAGGATCTCATGGACGAAATTACTCAGATAAAAATAACAGTACATTCACTCTCATGATTATGTATGTGTCTGAAAAGCTGGATGGTGGATGGCGGATGTTCTAATTCATGTAAACATTTGTACACTTTTATTGAAATTTTCCGTAGCTATACTTCATCGAATGCCCTGTGTTTTTTTGTTTTTAGTAAAAATTAAAGACTCCACAGGTGAAAAATAATGTCTGATTTTCTTATAAAGATTTTGGAAACCATCTAAAGGTAATTAATGTAAATGTAAAATTGCAGATGGGAGTATTTTAATCCAAATACATTTGAATCTTTCTTTGGAGTTGATTTTTTTTGTGGAATGCAGACAGTATTGTAAAATCTAGACATCCAGAGACAATTTCAATTTGTTTTTGCTAGAATTTAAGAGGTTTTGATTATTTTTTCATTGACTTGATTATATTCGCTAAAATCTTTCATTTGTTTTTGAAAATTTATCTGGTGAAAAATAACTTAATACCTGTATTTATCTCTAAGCCTTTAAAACACTATAATTTAGCCCTAAAGCTGCTTCTGATATGAGAAGAATAATGATACTATTAATCATGAAAATTAAGCATTCAAGGAGAGTTTTCAGCAAAATATCAAAGGTTTGCATCTGTCCGCATTTTTCCTTTCGTTGTTAATATTGATTTACTGTATGGGATTCTGTATAATCCCTCTGCTTGGTGCTCCCTTAGAGGCTCCCCTGCCTCTCCTGTTGGTTGACACTCACAGCTGAGATGAGATGGCTAAGGGGTTAAGGGGACACGCATACTTTGAAAACAATTTTAGGGTATTTGAGCTAAAAAAGTCTAAAATAAAACAAGCAGAGTCTTCTAATTAGGAGGACGACGTTGTAATTTGGAGGCTGGGACAATGCAGCTAGTAAAAAGAGAAGAAAATAGTATTAATAAATATTTTTATTACAGAAAAGTAAAAAGCTGCTTATTTAAGTTGGAAATATAAGCATATATCCATGATGTTTGAGAGTAAAGGGGGATAACATTATTTGTATATGGTGATCTAAGTGAATTAGATTGCGGAACAATTGAATTTTTGTCATTAGTGCCTGCATTTTTGGTCTTTCGTACTATCTTTCACCACTAGAAACAGGGCTCCTTGGAAAACGACATAACATGTTTAGATAAGAATCCAGATGAGCTTGATATACTTTGTTATCAGAGAGTAAAGACGCTTTCAGAAGTACCTACGTATAGTGTTAACAAGAAAGAGGAGATCAGCCTCAGAGAAATCCTTCCTTTCTGTCTCTTTGACCCTTTTATTACTGGGACGTTTGTTTTATTCTTCCATTTGTCCCATCCGAAGATGTGCGGTCAGGTACTTAAACATTCCTGAATGTTATGTCTTCTTGGTGGTGTGTGCCTTTCATCAAAAGGAAACATTTATCTTTGTTCTCTTTAGATGGTTTTTGCATTTAATTAAAACGTATCTAATAAATACATTTATACCTGCTCTCGGCTATGCGGTAATTTACCCACTCCTGGACATGCCCTCTTGCTCTACCCAAGACGCAGACACGGGGACCATTCCAAGACTATAACCTTTTATACCACTCTTCTACACTCCACTCAAAATGTTAGTCTTTTTTTATTATCACCATGAACTGATGACAATGCCAGTAATAAAATATTCTTCCCTCAAAGTACTTTGTCGATCTAATTTCTAGACCAATTTAGAGTGCTACAATTTACTGTTGAGTTTTGCTATTGTATTTCTAAACTTTAAGTTAGCACAGTTTTATTACTTATTATTTAATGAACATTGGCTTCTACATATAAGCCTAGTGAGAGAACTCCCAGTTTATCCTAGTTTACCCCTATGTGTTTGGAGCAGCTGCTTGCTTTTCTTCCAAAAGTAGGTTTGTAAAACGGTTCAGAATTCTTCAGGCCCTTTTTGTGCACAGTGTCCATCTCTGACCCTTGAGGTATTGTACTTTCTTACATCTAAACAGTACATGCAAAAGAAATAATAATAGTATAGTGATTGCGACGATGAAGAAACAATGTGCATTATTCCTGTTTTGTCATTTGGAGTTTTTTTTGTGTTTAAAAGTTAATATGGTGAGACAGAATGCAAAATATGGGGTATAATATCTTGGTTTTTGTAGGTGCAGATTTTACATGAAAGTAGTACATGAAATATTTTACTGAATTTGAATAATACTATTAAAATTAAATTTTAATTTTAATTTTAATCTGGATGGGACTTTTAGTCTGTCCCCCTTAAGGATAAAGTGCTGGAGGGAGAGAGACACAAACAGTTGTTCACAAGATGTTCTAGAAACCAAAAAATATATTCAACTTTATGCCTTCTAGGCACGTGATGAGAATGGACTTTCCCACCGCCTTTGAAATTTAGACAGGGCAGTATGATTTATTTGCTTTGGCCAGTGAACTGGGAGCAAAAGTCATGTCTGCCACTTGCAGGTGGAAGCTTGAAGTACCAGTGTGGCTTGCCACTTTGCCTTCCATCTCCTGCCCTGACTGTTGAAACACAGACAGAGAAGCATCCATTAGACTGGGCCACTGACTTGAGTATAGGCAGAACACCCTACCTCTGGCACCTAGCTGCTGTGTACATGCAGTGGGAGCAAAAATGAAACTATTGGTCTGTCAATTCAATAATTTCTTATTGTTGCCAAAATAACTTAGCCTACCCTTTCTGTCTGCTGACTTTTAGCTTTCAAGTTGATGAAGTATCAGGCCAGTTTGATTCTTACTGCTTTGTAAGTCATAGCTTTCTTCTCTACCATCTTGAAGTTTTAAAGATTTTTCTCTTCCTGTAAGTTCTGAAATTTCATGTGTGTGTGTTGGAGGGAGGGGTGTAGGGGTGTGAGTATGTGTTTGAGAGAGTGTGCCTGGGTGTAGGTCTGAATGTTTTTTCATTTATCTTGTTTGATGAGTGGGTTCTGCATGTCCGAAGACATTCTTTTCTTCAGCCGAAGGATATATGTTATTATGATGTCCATGAATGTTCTGTTCCTTATTGTTCTTTTTTCTGAAAGTCTTATAGATATTTCTATATCTATATTTGGGGGCATATGTTTTGGAAAGATACCTTGGCAGAATCTTTTTTGTCATCAGACTTAAATATCTTGTTTTTTCTAAGAGTTGAGACTTTTCATATTATTCCATCAAATATTTTTAATTTTTCCAGGTGCTAACAGTTTTATCTCACAAATATATGTTTATGTACATAACGAGTGTGTTGTGTAATTTGTTGACTCTTACTCAAGCTATTAATTAGATAAAGATTTTCATGTTTCATATCTTAGTTCTATTTCCTTGGTTTATTTCTTATTCCTAGTGTCATCTTTTCCTCAGTCGTCTTTGGTTTCTTTAATATTTACAAAGAGATATAGCATATGTTCTTTTCTTGGGATTATTTATACCTGGATTATTTATACCCTTGATATCCACACTCACTTTGATATCAGTTCGAGATTTCCACAACTGTTGCTTATAGCTCGCCTGTTCCCATTAGTGGCATATTTCCCACAAATTTCTGACTATCTTTCTAGCCTCTGACACTTGCCTGATTGTTAAGTGCTTTTAAAAAATATTTTCTGATTTCAATGGAATTTCAGGAGAGAGCACAAAAATTGTGTGTTCAATCAATAGGCTGTCTAAGACGTATGTTTTCTTTTTAACTAAAAGAAATAACAAAAGTAAGTTCTGTTGAGAAAGATTTCGGTTCACATTTATAGATGTATTTCCTCCATCTGGGCTTAATTTATTGTCTGACATATTTCAAGAAATAATGCGATAACTCGATCCTCCCACTCCTCAATAACTATCTAGTTTTCTGTTACCTGTTTCTCTGTGATGCCTTATTAGAGATTAAATGCTGTTTCAAAGTGGGTTTTTTTGGTGGGGGCAATAATCCACTAATTAAGTAAAAATAATTGAGGGTCTACTGTGTGCCAGCCACTGTGCTACTTACTGTCTCTTCTTTCTCCTGACCAGTATGTCTGTTCTTTGCTTGGTAGCATTCTCTTACTTATTTCATTTTTCTCCTGGGAAGTTCCTCTTCGTATTGTCTTAAATAGTCACATGACTAGTTACCTTTTATTAAATCCAGATACTGTACGACTCTTTCCATAATAGATAATCGTTTATATTCTTATATATTATCCTGATCTAAATGATTTATTTAAAGCATTTAAAGGTTTTTGCATCATGGCTAAGATTTATTCTTTAAGGCTTCCAAGTTCTGACTTGTAGATTTTTAACTTTGGCTGCAGATGTGAGAAAACCTATGATTGAGATTTCTTTCTCTTGCTTGCTTCTTCTAATTTTTTTTTTGGTGTTTGGGGTTGATATAGCTTCATTGATTTTAATTATGTATGTTATTTTCTCCCTACTCCATCTGGCAGAATTGAACTGTAAAATTGAAACCAGAAGGTTGCAAATCTCAGTTAGTTCATGAAACTTAATTGTCAATGTTAGCATTGTGACCAACCACTGTTATATGTGTTTTGTTGTGGCACCTCGAGAAGGCTTCAGAAACTTTAGCACAGCCCTTAATCACAGTCAATCAATTATTCCACTTTCCAGGTGCTTGATTTTTCAACATCTAGCAATTGCACACTAGGTTTGGAAGGTGGGCAAACATGCCTGTGAATATTTGGAAGTTTATTTCTCTTCACTGTCACAAGCACATCTGTTAGACCGGAGTTTCATAATATGCCTCTCGAAGATTGCTAAGATACATTTTTAACTGTGTCTTTTAAAAATATTTTGTCACGCACGGCTTATGGAGAAATCATTAGCAAGCATAAACATTTTCTTTGTTTTACACAGTGAACTTATTGTAATAATATTCTATCAAGTTAATTACCTGGGACACTAAAAATTATATTTTAAGTGTACAATAAAGTTGATGTGCTGTATGCTATATCCTACAGAGCTTTTCTTATTTAAAAGTGCTGTTTGAAGTAGTATTCAGTGATGAATAAATTTTGAAAGAAAGTAGGCAATCAGACTGTCTACTTGACATGAGGATAGTTAGCTTCCTCAGCTACGTGAGACATTGGTCAGACAAATTATGTCAAACTTCATACCTCTGCAAACATTCTCATGCTACCATTAGATAATTGACTGGTAATTTTGATATGACTGATAGGTGATACTCCCTCTCACCTCTTCATATTAATAGAGTTGAAATCTATTATAGCTTTGCAGGAAAAACTGTGGCTTGCCTCATAGATGATTCGCAGAAAAAAAAATGGTTTCTATGAGAAAAACTTGTTGATAAATGTGTAACAAAAAGAGTGGATTCTTTCATCATTTTCGTACTTAACTATCGATGATAGGCAGAATGTCACTCCCTTTGGCTGATAACATGAAACAGGTGATTCTGTCTTCATTCCAAGTAGATACTTTGAGTTGGTGGTTGTTGCCCACGGGGACCTGGAGTCAGGAAAACACAATACTCACTGTCCCTGAAGTCCTAGAAATGTTGCTTTTCATTACGATGCCCAAGCTCTCAAATCAAACTTGTTTACGGGTAGTAAAAGCGATTTCTTGGAGAAGCAGACTAGCATGGCTGTTGGAAGCACAGACTCTGACATTAAACTGCTAGTGTTTGAGCCCTAGCTCTGCCTCTTCCTGGCCACGTGGCCTCGGGAACATTGCTTAATATCTCCCTGCTTCATTTTCATCACCTGAAACAAAGATACCAACTATTATACTATAGCTGCAGCATTGAGAGGGTCTTAAGTGACCATTATATGAAACAGACTATATGTTTTTGACATAGTTATTTTTAGACTGACTCACGAGATTAGTTTTGAGTTTGCCTGTCATGCTCAACCTTTGCTTTAATCCACTCTTTTACAACTTTCTGAGAGCCATTCTCATGTAATCCTGGATGGTCGGCTAGCCAGAGGAAACCCATATTGGATTCTGCTGAGCCGGTCAAACTGCTCCCACCAAAACCCAGAACTGACACCCAGCCACTCAGTCAGCCACTGTGGAGACTGAGAGAAGGAAATCATGGAAATTTGGGATTGGAGCCACCCAGTTTGAGCCATGAGTAGGTCAAGGGAGGAAAAGCTGGATTGCAAAGAGTGAGGTGACTATAGAACAAGAGGAAACCAAAAAACACAGAGGATCTGAACGGCCTGTTTTTTAACAGGTCTAGGGCCTCTGTGGTTTACCTGAATCCCTGTGCGTATTCCCTGCGATCGTGCCAATATCTCAGAATACCATCTTCCTTTGCTTTGGCCAGCTTGAGTTAGCTCTCTTCCTTATGACCAATTGTTCCCTATGACTCCACCCTAGACAAAATATTTATCCAAAAAAAGTATTTATCCAAAAATAACAACCCAAGTCAGGGACACTCGTAATTTCTTATTGTCCTTCAATTTTGGATCAAGCAACTTTACGTTGTGATGGTTCAGCAAATTTATCCTATATATACCAGCCTACTATTTTTATTGTAATGGTACATCATACTTATTCTTCTAACACACCTATTTACCTCCAATTAAATAACCATTCCAGAACTATCATGCTGGCTGAGATGCGTCTGCTCTTACCAATATGTGCAGCATCGAAAAGACATCTGATGAAAGGAACGAATATTTATTGAACCCTTACAATGTCTGGGACAATCTCTATTACGTTGTCTTATTTCATTTTCACAGCAGCCTTGTCAGGTAGGTATTATTAAAAGAGGATGAATTTGAAGCTGAGAGAGGTTAAATATCTGGCTTAAAGTCACATAGCTAAAATATGGGAGGCCAGCTCTGTTTGACACGATGTCTTTTCACTATATCGGCTATACCCAGGAGAGTATTGCTGTGTGGGACTGGAATAGTAGGGTTGCAGTTAAGAATTTATTCAAATGTTGTCAATCTCTCATATCTGGGAGAGAGAATATATTTATAGAGGTTTCCTCTCCTTTTATTAAGGTCTAAATAACATGGGAATATATAATGATAATTCTAAATATAAGTAATTGAGGTTGAATGAGTAGCACCTAGGTGTCATTTTTAAGATCATGAAGCAATCTTAAAAATTGCGGCTTAGTAAATTCAGGTCAGCACCCAGATTTTTCCAGCTTTCTGATATAAGAAGGTCCCTGTAGTTAGGTATCAAAGACTAAGCAGCATGGCAAACTGGATTAATTAATAATGGTGAAGGATTCTGGAACCTTATAGTTTAATCAATAACAAGTTGATTTATTTGTTCACCAAACAGATAAAAAGAAGATTAACATGAAATGGCTCACATAGCTTTTAGAGTATATTTAAAACATAAAGAATATAAAACACTACTTTTTTCTTAAAGTTCATTGTTCTGAATTAACTCTAATTAATCATTCTCTCTAGATGGTCACTATTTTCTCTGACTGACATATTGTTAGGTATATTCATTGATGCAGAAGTATTCCTGCTTTCCAGTAATGATCCTTAATTGACCTAATTATAGCCATAATCGTACCTAATTGAAATGGCCCCATATTGCCTTGGGATATTATCTCCAAAGTAAACAATATATGTCATACGATAACACACACGCGCATGTGCGCACATACACACACACCTGCTGCGACCTTTGCCTATAATTCTTCTCAGTCGCCCCTTTCTCTCCACGTGCCAGTCAAACAAATCTGAAATTCTACCCTGAGAACGTCCTTACAGAATCACGTGAATATCTTTTACGTAATTCTCATATATAGAATTCACTATTATTCAAAACACAATTTTACACAACAAATTACAATGATAATTCTTGAGTTTTGAGATATTGCTACAAAACCATCATTTTTAGTTTAGGCGCTGTCAATAAAAACTGAAACAATCAAAACATTACCACATGTGGTTCAGAATAAAAATCAACATTAAGACCAAAAAATGCAAACTGGCAGGAAGTACTGTGGATGGAGTGTTCAAATAGGCAAGATTAGAAAATCAGTATTAAATTCACCCTGGGTAATGGCTACCTCTCTTTCATCTGAGTGCCAAATAGGCCCTCAGTGATTAAAGTAGAAATTCAACAGTGATGCCTTTTAACCACATAATGTACAAGTAATTAACACTACACTTCAGTTTTACACCAATGCCTGAAATTCAGGTCTGGGAAACAGCACTAAAGGATGGAGGATCAAAGTTTGATTTTAAGTTTAATTACATTTGAACTTGGTAGCTCAAGCATTGGCAATTGATGTGAAAGCCAAGTTCATGACAAAGGCAGCAAAGTATATAGTCTTGGAACACAGGTTTCCTTGGCTTTATTTAGAGGTGCAATTTCTGTCATTATGTCAGAGAGATGAAAGAACTTCATTTCCTTCTCTAGCTCTTTGCTTTGCCCCAGCCAGCTGTGTACATTCAAGGAGTTCATTTGGGTCTCTTGGGGCCCGCTGTGTGCCTAGCAGGTCACAGAACTTTTTACACATGTCAGAAGAGGAGATGCTACTGTAGCCGCAACTTCTGTGAATCTTCTGTGTAGCTTGTCCTTTTGGCCTCCACACCAGACGAGGTGGGAGCCCTGACCCCCTTCTTGTGCCTCACCGACTCCGTTCCCTATTCTGAGACGAGGCTTTGCCGCATCATCACCGTATTATCAGGTGTTAGGAATGTAAGGTGATTATATGTATTTCATTGAATCCAATATGATATATTTATGCAAATGTTATACCTATATTTTATATCACCAGTGTGTCTTACAGTCATCAACAAATAAGAATGTAATTCATGTAAATAGTCATTTTTTTCTCTTGTGATCAAAACAATCTCACCTATGTTGCTACACTTCATTTTCCAGAGCTTTATGAGAGAGCAGACCTTAGTTTATGATCGAGGAATGGGTGTACGTTCCCATCATGGGTTCACGATTCGGTGCAATCTGGTAATTTACATCCTGAAACTCTCTCTAATTAACATTTATTCCTAAATTATAGTCTATCAATTAAACTTCAGTTTCTCCTTATTTTTGTCTATCTCGAAATGACTATTCTGTGTCAAATAATTAAAGGAATCAAATTTGGAAAACAAATGACAACTGCCTTTGAAATTCTATAATTTTATGGCATATTCAGGAATTGGAAAAGAAATTGAGAGTGCCCTAGAATTGTTAACTAGAATTTGAAAGCTGTATTTTAAAAACATATGAGAAAATGTGCATTGGTCAATTTTGTGTACTGCCCTGGAAAGAGGAAAGAAATTATGATAGCAGTAATGGTCTCCTATTGAACCATTTCACATTTCCATGTGTTTCAAATTTCTTAAGTAAATCAGTATGTTTTTGCTGCTCTGTGACAGCTGTAAATTTTGGATAATCATCTTATGAATGGGTCAGTTCATTAGCTCTGTAACTTCAATTAGCTACACTTCCATCAAGCTCTGAGAAATCCACTGTAACACAGCTTAAACCATTAGATTAAAAAATGTCCACAAATACTAAGTGTTGTTGTAAACAGAGCCGACTTTAGGATATATCATCTGAACTTCAAAGCTTGATTTAAGTTCAAGTATTTAATATTGAAATGGCCAAAAAAAAAAACAAACAAACAAACAAAATAAACCAGAACTACCACATCTAACATTCATTCTTGTGTGTGTGTCTGTGTGTTTTGCTCTAACATAAGAACAGAAAAGGACAATTCCAGAGTGCAGAAAATGGGGCAATATGTCAGACTAGATAAAATGACATTTCTTTTAAAAAAAATAAAACTTAAAATGTTGGATAAGATATCACAATCTTCCCTGTTAATACATGACTGAGTTTAAAGCAATGGAAGGTCAATACCTGAGTCAAAAAGATAAAGAGCATCAGAAACTCAGGATTATGAGTTTACTGTGGCCAGCCTAGGGAGAAGATAAGTATTGCCATTCTAGAAAATTGAGGTGGGTGGGCTTGATGTCCATGTGAATAGCAGCGATAAGGTCTCTTGTTCCATGCAAGGTGGTAAGTTGTACTTGTTATCTGCCGATGTAAAATCAGGATAGGCCAGTAACAAACTTGCCCACCCGAGGGAGGGATGACATTGTTGGATGATATGATCTTTTCATGTCAAATAGCTCAAGCAAGAACATTTTCAATTAGTCTTTTTAAAATGCTGCATGAAAGACATAATAAAGGCAAATGTATTGTAAAATGTGAGGAGAATAAGCAGAGTGTGAAGTCATGGTAGTAGAGAAAAATTTTCTCAGGAAGGAAGTATGTTTGCTCATAAGTGACTATAAAACCCCATAACCCTAGCCAGCATTCGGGGCGGGGGTTGCGGGGACAGGCAGAGAGAGAAAGAGAATGTAAGTCACCACTCAGCTCTTCAATCCTTTGGCTCAGAACATCCTCCGAGCTCACTAGATACCCATAGAACAGTGAAAGTCTCATCGGAGCAGACCACAGGCCAACACTGAAATCCAGTTGATGCCTGAAGTTGCATGTGTAGAAAATGTGACATGGGATCAGGTGTAAACTTTAATTTCAAAACGTTAAGAAATGGAAGCAGTTAAGTGATGAGAAAGGTAGAGCATGTCTTAGGCTGAAGGAAAGGCTCCAATTGTAAGAGGAAGGCTGGGAATTCAGATATGAGGTTATTAATAGGTGAAGTTAGGCAATATTTACCTCGTCGCATTATGAAGACTATACATGATGTGACTATGTTTTAGAACTATTATACTACATTAATTATAAGGCATCATCAGTTCATTCTTCTGAAGGTCGGAGATCAATGTTAAATAACAAACAAAATAGAGACTTTTACATGCTCACCAAAATTTAGCAATAATCTGATGGAAAAATAAGGAACTATGAATGCTTTAATAATTGGGCTTAAATTTAAGAATCAATCTAATAAATTTAAAGGTTCCTATTAGCAGTTTCAGTGGAGTTGAAGGACTGGCTTTATGAAAATATTTACAGAGGCAGCTGGTCAAAACTGTTTTAATCTATCTTTACTGAGTTTATTTAAGAGACTTTAAAAATAAATGTAAGGTGCTATATTTTGATTTAATTATTCATATAAAATTTAGATGCATTCACTTTCAAAATATTTTTATTTAATAAACAAAACCAAACATAAAAACCTTGACAGATTTTAGCATTTCCCCCTGTTGACTCCTATCCAATATGTCAAAGAAAAATTTAAAAGCTATCTATTTTACTACTTCTCATTTTGTTCCTCCGAAGAGAAATCACTTTTTTGTCGTGTTATTATTTAATGTAATATCTTGCAAATTATTAAATTTATAATTAATGAGGTTTTAAAATGATAGTGCTAAATAAGTTAACCTAATATTTATGGTATTTAAACTACTTATTTTCTACTAATTTCACGAAAATTCTTTTTTTAAACTTAAGATCATGAGCCTATATTTTAATTGGCAATAAAACACTCATAAGTAAAAATATTATTAATAGATTCTTTATACTACTAAAAAAGTTAGTAATGGATGTTCTCAAAAACTAAACTGAGAAGGAAATTAGACTCACTCAAGCTCACGGGCCAACAAATCAGGTGGTAAATGATTGACTTTCGATATTACCAAAACTTTGCCCAATGCTTAGCTTTATTCATGCATGCATTCACTCAATCATGTATTAACCTAACATTTGAATAGGTTTCATGTAAAAGCACTGTGCTGCCTTCTGGGAAAACTACTCATGTTTCCTTAAATGTGCTAGGTTTTTTCATGGCTACAGGCTTTTGCATTTAATAGTCTCCTTCCTGAAATGACTTTCTCCTTTTCACTGTAGCGTGAGTTTCTACCCAATTTCTAGTGCTCTTGTGAAGCCACCTCTGCCTCTCCCCAATCCCTTATAGGCAGATAGACTCAGTTTTATCTTTATACTTCTGTACAGAGTGAATCAAAGAACTATGGCAGAAAGTAGCAGCAACCAAGCAGGTCTGGGGACTGATCCCCCAAAATAAGCAATAAAATTCACTAAAAAGGTGACAGATATTTTACACCGATTTCAAAACAAGGCCCTACATCTACTAATGTTTATTGATGGATTCATTCACTTACTATTTAAATGCTAGGAAGTTGAAGATTAATTAAATGGATGTCCTACCATGCAAAAATTCAAAGTCTAGTTGGGAATAAAGTCATATAAATACAATAAGAATAACGGCAGTGGCAGCAACCACCACCACTTTATAACCCAGTGTAAGAAGTACTATCATAGAAGCACTCAAGTTTCAAAGTGCTAAGTGGAAGCTTCCAAGTGGTGAAACGTGGGTCACATGCCTAGCACAGGTGCCATGGTGCAGAGAGAGGAAGGTTCCAAGGAAACAGACTCAGCCGAGATGCACATCATAGAGGATTTCTTTCACAGAAGACAGTGTTCGGGTTGCCAATCAGACGAATGGTTACTATAGCATATTACTATTGTTTTCTTAATCACATTCCCATATAAACCTTTTAAGAAGCAGTTTTTTTGATATGCACAAGATCTGCTTTTTCCTCAGCTCTTAGAGCAATCGGTTTTTCCCAAGATCAGACTTTTTGTCCACATGAACCCCATTTCAGTAGTAATTATGAATATAATAATAATAATGACAGTAATAATAATAATGGCAATATTTATTGAGCACTTAGAATGTTAGTACAGACAACACACTCGGAAGTACTGGGTTGCACCCTAAGAACACTATTTGTTAATGAATTTGATCCCCATGGAGTCCCCATGATATAATCATGCTGCACACATGGAAGAGGATCTATTTAAGTTAGCTAGCGAGCTTACAGTTCAGAATAATTATGGAAGCAGAGCAGGATATGGATGGAAGGATAAGGGAAGCGTTACAGGAGGTTGCAGATTTTTATCTACGCTTAAGTAATTATGACCTTGAGAAAACTATCCCTCTGAAACAAAACCTCAAAAATTATTTTATTTTAACCTTGTTTTTTTACATTATTTCAGACTTGCAAAAAGATATGAAGTATGATATAACAAACATCCATGTACCCATCACCCAACTTAAACAGTATTAGCAACAGAATCACAGCTCCCCAGGTACCCGACTCGAATTCCATTCATTTCCTTTCACACCAGATATACCCACTGAATCTGACCTTAATGTTTACCAAGCCTGTGCATCTCTTTAGACCTCTATGCATACGTATATATCCTTTAAAATATATGTGCTTGATATTCATAATTTAATATTTATAGATATCACATATTCATTTATCCTATTGCAATGAATTGTTATTCGACATTATATATGTGATATTTATGTTTATCATGTATATGATATTTATATTTCAATACTTATAACTATTATTTATTTCTATTGGATTTACATACCACAGTCGTTGAGCAGTGTCCCTTGGTATGGCCACCCTACAGTTTGCTTATCCAGTCACCAGTTGAAGGACATTTTGGTTGTTTCCAGTTTTCAGTGAATATTAATAAATCAATATAACATCCATGTTTGTTTGTTTTTGTGGACGTCTTTTCATTTCTCTTGAGAATTGAAATAGAATAGCTGGGTCATATGGTAAAGTGTATATTTATAAGAGACTGCAAATTGTTTTCTAAGGCAGCTGTATCATTTTGCATTACTATATTACCATATACCTTTTTTTCATTTGAAATTAATTTACCCTAGATTGTGGACGAGGTGTGGATTTAACTGTATTTCATTTTTCAGATGGTTATCCATTCATTCCCTCAAAAATTATTGATATATATCTGTTCTCTCCTGATTCGAAATGTCATCTTTATCATATTCTAAAACTCTATACCTATTTGCATCTATTTTGAGACGTCTCATTCTGCTCCATTCATAATTCAGTATGATGGATGAAAAATGATTCATGCTCCAACACCATACTTTTCGAATTATCGAGGCTTTATATTTCAAAACACAAAAGGTCTAGTTCTCTATCATTGATCTTCTTTTCCATTTTTTGTTTACTTTCCATATCAATTTTAGAATTACTTTATTAAGTTACAAAAAATGTCTTTTTATTTCTTGGGTAAAGTTGTGATATGTATGGTTTTTAATCTTTCTACCTAGGAGTATTATTTTTCTTTATATTTATGTAATTCTTTATGCATGTGTGTGACCTGTGTCAGTCACCAGAGCCCTCCATGATCTGGTCCTTGCTTACTTTTTGATCTATCCATCCTTCTGTTCCTGGGATGCTCTAGCCTATTCCATTCTCACAAATATCATGTAAGTTCTTTCCTCTCTCTTTCCTCTTTTCTTCACATGGCTAATTATTGTTCATCATTTAGTATTTTGTTTAAATGACATCTCATCACAGTGTTTTTTCATCACCATCTTATTGAAGTAGCACTATCTCATCCCCAGTCATTCTCTTTCAGACTATTTTATTTTTCGGATATTGCTTATCACTATCGGAAGCATGGTTATTTCTTTAGCTGTTTGTTTCCTAACTCTCCTAAGCCACCACAAGAACAAGGGCGTTGCCTTCTGGTTTCCTGCAGGGCCGCCAATGCTGGGACTGGTGCCTGGCGTTTAGTAGGTGTGCGGCCCAGATTAGGTCAATGAATGGATGGCACTTTTTCAGCTCCAACAACAGTATTCACAGTCTTGCTGCTGTGGATATAAACCCGTCGGGTGGATTTTCTACTTGAAATTATTCGACTGCCTGAGAAAATCATTGAAGTAATAACTTGTGACTTTTCCAGCTGAGCACCAGAATCAGGGGTCAGAAGAGTGAGAGCCCCTCTGCCGCTCAGTCCCTTTCTCTCCCGTCTCTCAAGCTAGTCTTTGGCTAGGCTGACATGACTGACAGGACCACCATCTGTGACTCCTTGAGGCAACAAAATGAAAGGACTCAAGCAGAATACGTACTCAGAAACAGCTGAACAAAAGGCACAATTGGCTATCTGCAATTCAGCTCTTTACAACTGGGAGGAACTCTAATCAGAAAAATGCTCTGGAACGGTGGTTTCCATGCCTGGCTAATGATGTGAGTCACCGAGAATACATTTAAAAATATGGCCATATGAACCTCATCCTGGTCCTACTGAATTACAACCTCCAGCACCCATTCAAAATAAGCAAACAACACTCACCAACACAGCTCCTGTGAGATTCTGATGCTCTTCAACGTTGGGGCGTCAGTGCTAAGCCGGAACAGGAAGTTGACCAAAAAGAGAAGAAAATGCATAGGAGTAGAAGAGTAGAAGTGTGAACCGATGCAGTTACCATAGATAATGGCCATATATTTTAAACTTTATGGAATTGTTAAATTTGTAGTTAAACAGTAAGCTAAAATCTAACTTTATTTCATACTCTAAATGGATGAAAAAGTCCTGTGGAGTCTGTATAACACCCACAGACAAGAATAAGCCTTTATTCTACAACATAATAAAATGAATTCTACTACTCACCTGGCCTGCCTGCTCTGGGACCAGAATATTTTACTGCTAGATAGTCCATGTCTAAAAATGTGTTAGTTAGAAATGTGTATTTCTGAGCTTTCTTATAAAGATACTGAATCAGAATCTCTGACTATGGAACCCACAAATCTGAATCTTTATAAAATTCTTTGGATAATCTCTTTTGCACACAAATATTTGGGAACCCTGCAAGCATAGATTTGGGACTTCTTTTGGAGTCAGACTAGTTGGGTTCAAATGATTCTAGCAGTGTGACCTTGGACAAGCTTCCTAACCCTTTGTCCACCTCCATTTTCTCATCTATAAAATGGGAAACCAGCGGTATCTCCTTCAAAAGATTGCTGTGGAGGTGAAATGAGGTCATCCAAACAAACTATTCAGCAGAGTGCCTGAAAGAAAAATTTCTCAGTAAATATTAGGTCTTATTTTTATTAACCATGGGCTTTACTTGTTTAACCCTACCTGAAATTTTCAATTTATCCTATAGCAGTTTCTTATGCTTTGGTTCTCAAAATGTGGTCCCTGGACCAGCCTGATTAACATCAGCCTGATTAACGTTAACATCCGCTCAAAACTGGAAGGGGAAAGTTTTGACTACTGCCCAGACATACTAGATCAGACACTCTGGAGGTCAGATGTAGTAATTTGTGCTTAACAAGCCCCTTCCCGTCCCTCCACCCCCCCACCCTGGTCAGATGACTCTGATGCATGCTAAAGTTTGAGAATTACTGACTTTTAGGGAATTGATTAATAAAAGAATTAATTGAAAAACCACTGTAACCATACTATGAAATAAACTAAGTACAGTTTACCAAACAGTTCATTTTAAAAGATGCACAATCTTTCTTACACACATATCGTACATCAACATCACCCCTCCTACACACACACACACACACACACACATTCAGTCCAAACTATGTATAACGCAGGTTTGCCTCTAACTAATGTTCGGTTCCTCTCAGACCCATGTCTGCCCTGCTTTTGTTTTTAGCTTTTCTCTTATCAATCTCCTGGTTCTCTATTATCTGCTGTTGCTCTTCTGTATTTCATTCTTCTCTGCCTTCACAATACTGGCCTCTGGAATAATTACTTTTTTTTTTTTTGTATTAGATTGTAGTAGAGAATAGACTGAGAGTAGACTTTGAAGATACAGGCATATAATATGAACCCAACTCAATTTGTTGACATTGGGAAAATCACTTAAATTCTAGATTCTCCATCAGTTAAAAAAGAGACTAATACACACCTTGAATTTTTCTCATGAAGATTAACTATAACATGTAAATTATCTAGCACAATGCCTGGCATATAATGAGCATCGGATAAATGGTAGCTAATACACTAATTGCATAGAAGGTTCAATATTATTTTTGGCTGTGGCTAACATTAATATTTTGTATGTAGAGCATTTACCAAAATTTATACTGTTTGTTCTGTGTCTGTTTCTATTCGCACAGAAACTCAAGGTGAAGTGGAACTCTTGCCAATAATTACTCAGCAAAACTGTCTATAGACTTCCAAGTTACTATCAAATTCCACGTGATTATAGTAGGTTGAGGTTTAAGATTTAGAAGAGCCATACTCACCATTTGTGTTCCTCCTAGCGTAGGGAGGAGCAAATTACAGTTACTTAGTATAAGCTGTGTTTGGGGTCATTGCACCTTAGTCTTGTTGTCAAATTTAAATTGAAAGCCCCTCTCGATGTGTTTATGGTAGTGAATTTGCTTTCTGTCTGACACCATTCCACCACTAAGTAGACTAGAAAGTGACACTCACAGCAGATGCTTCTTGTCTAGGCATTCCGAAGATCAAGTTGCCAAGCATTTATTAGAATATACTTTTGGTCTTGCTCGTTTAATTTGAAGCGGCTGCAGTACTGAGGACCAGATTCCAGATCTATGTTTTGATGAAAGTTCTAATACTATCATTATAACCTTGAGTCAACTGCTTCATTTCTTTTGTCTCAGAGATAATCAGTTCAACTTCCTCCTTTATAAAATGACTGGATAAAGTGAGATCAGGTCAACTTTAGTATTATAGGAGTACTTAAAAATAATGTGTTTTCTATCTTGTTTAACATTTGTCAAAATTGGCATACAGATTTAATTTGTAATTATGTTGTTCAGATTTTCTATAGTCTAACTTATTATTATAATACATATTTTTACTTTAAATTGAGGTGTAAATTACATGAAGTGCACATATTTTCGGTGCGAACCATGATGACTTTTTACCAACTGATTAGACCACTGCATCTAGATCTAGCATCCCAATCAAGAAAAAGAATTTCGCCCAAATCATAAGCCTCCCTCATGCTCTCTTCTAGTTTCTATTCTAATCACTATCTTGATTTCTAACAGAATAGATTAGTTCTGATACTTTATAAGGTTCTGTACAAAGAGCTTCTTAGTTCTGAGGGTTTCTAACTCTCATCAGTGGCAAAAATTTCCCCATCATTTTCTCTTCAAATATTGCTTCTGCTTCATTTTCTTTCCTTCTTCTTCACTGCCTCCAATTACACACATTTTATATCACACATGTTCTTTATATCTCATCCTTCATGCTCTCTCTGTTTCATTCATATTGGCTATTGACTTATCTTCCAGTTCACTAATCCTCTCTTTCGATTTGCCAAATCTTATGTTAAGCCCATCTACTCTACACTTAGATTATTGTGGTTTTGTTATAGAATTTCCATTTGATTCTTTTTATTGTTTTTACTTCTCTGCTAAAATTCCCCATTATGTTGTTTATATTTTAGTATAGTAATAATAGTTATTTTAAAGTTTGTTTGATAACTTGAATACATAGATCTTTTGGGGGTTTGTTACTATTTTTTCCTTCTCTTGTGCTCATTCTGTTTTTTTTTTGTCTCATGGAATGCATTGCTCATTCTGTTTTTTTGTCTCATGGAATGCATTGCAAATTTTTACTGAATGCTCCATGTAACTTTTGAAAACACAGAAAATAATATTATATTTGTCTAGAGGGTATGTAGTTTTGCTTCTAGTAAGCATTTAAGCTAGGAACTGCTCTCCTAATCTAATCAAGAATTGATGTGATTTCAAGCTGGAGTTTAGTTTCTGTGAGTACTAATCTATTTGTTTACATATCCTATTAGGATATAGTCCTCCATTAGTTCCAACTGAGAGTCTGTAGAGTGTTTACCAGATTTCCTCCTTCTTTGTAGGCCATATACTCCAATTGCGTTTGCTTCTAGTCACATGTCATTGCCAGAAGCTTAGCTCAGCTTCTCAACCTCTATCACTTCTTTAAAATCAACATATGCTTCGAGGAGAAAAATGGTGATGAACGTTAGGCTCCTTTCTTTGGTGCTTTCATTCCTTTTGGGAATGTGATCCCGTAAACCCCTTTTACCTCCCTGATGCTTTCAGACAGTTTAAAACAAAACAGAACAACAACAAAAAAAACAGCCTTTCTAACTATTCTCAGAAAAATTGTCGGTCTGCAAAAAGCCAGTCTGCAATTACTGGAAGCAGAAATCCCTGGGGCCCATTTTGAGATTTATTTTATAAGCATATAGTCTTCTTTACATGGACTTTTAGTACAATCAGTACAATTAAATGCTTTGAAATTAGACATTTTTTTTCCCACTAGAGGCCCGCATTCAATATTTTGGATGTCTGCGTGAATCTTTATCAAAAAATGGAGCTTTTCTTATAGAAGGTTATCAGTGACCTGTTTATTTATCCAAACCATCTTCAGTAACAATACAGAACAAAACGACCTGTCTATAGACCTGAGTTTCTGAGGGCAAAACATTCATATTTACATCAAGTGCTACCATAGCCACTGTTTGACTGATGGATTTAACTCAGTAACTCATAAAATAATAACATCTTTTAATTATGTGAAATAAAGATATAGTAGGAAATTGGGTATTTTCTTTTTAAAAGCCATGTCAAAATTATATTTCATAAAAATAATTGCTCCCGTTTAATATCCCAAATGAAGATTCATACTTTGGGACATAGAAACTGCTTACATTTTTTCTTCTTTTTATCACCAAAAAAAAAAAAAAAAGTAGTGAGTCTTATCCTACAAGATATGTCTTATAAAAGGCCTGAGAAAATACTTTCATGATATTTTCAAATCATTTTCTTTGGGGCCCTCAGAGATTGACAGCCTAGTAAGAGGGAAAAATGTAGTGTTCTTTATTTGAAATGAAATAGAACACCTTAGAATCTGAAATTGTCAGGAGGCCTTGTGAAAAGACATTCTTATGCAGGGAAATGCAAGTCCATCTGTTGTTTTAATTTGTCTCTCTAATAATTCCCAGGAGTTTCACTTAGTTTCCATACTGGAATAAACAGAAATGAATCAGGTTGTTTTCTTTTAATATTAATCCAAAAATTCAGTGTTGTATATTAACCATCTCCTACATACCGTCAAGGTTGTTTGATTTCATTAACCTTCACAATATTCCAATTAAACACAAGTATATTCATTTGTACTTGATTTCTTTAGATAATCAAACTCTGCAATTTTCAGTTATTTTAGAGGTGAATGCCATTGCAATTTGTAGAATGTTTTTTTTTAACAATGTGACATTTAAATCATACAGCAGTACAAAATATTTGTTCCTTGTCATAAGAATCAAACTATTTTTTATTATGTTTTATAATTTGATAGAAAATCTGTAATGCATCTTAATAATTTTAAGAGACCTTTTTGCTGTGCTTCATCAATACATCTTGTGATCTGCAAAATGATATGTCATATACCCAAAGTTTCCTATACAGTTTACATAATGCTGTTTTATGTTATGGATATTATTGGTAAGTTATTATATATTGTTTAGTTTTCTACAAGCATACTTTTTTCTGTTGAAATTTCTGCAGCATCTCTTCAACAATGGTTATGAATTTATAACATTAAATATCTTTTTTTATCTGAGGTATAATCTAACCCCTGTAACCCAGTTCTTTGGGGCACAGTTCAGCCCTTGGTCTGCTGCTATAATTTTGGGGAACTCTAACTTTAAGCCACAACAGATCCACCTTTGATTAGATCTTCACACCACTGTTTAACTAGAATAATTCTTTTCCTGCTATTTCCCAGTGTGAAGACCTAATTCAAATGCCAGATGATGAGAGGAAAACAAAGTGAAATGGAATAGTTGGTTCTCATTTCTTTGAGGACTTCCTTCCCCTTTGCTTGTTCCTCTCACCATTTCCCCACCCCAACTCCACACTCATGTCAGTGCCAAATTAGTCTTTGGAAGAAGATATGCAGGCAAGGTCAGCTGATCAGACTGTATAGTCAAGATTGTAGAGTCAAAAGTCATGAGTCTGAGATTTCAAGTCTGGGTTATTAAAGAAGTGAACTCATTCATTTGCATTTTTTTTCATTGCACCACCTTCATTCAAGCACTGAAACTTAAAATGTTATGAATAAGGGGGAAATGTTAAATTAAGAAAGAGATACATAAAAATGTTGCAAGTTGTCAGCACCGAAAGGGATAAAAAGAAGCTGAGAGTATTGATGAAAACTGACTTTGTGGGTTCAGATGTATTTGTTTTATTCATTACATTAAAAGTTTTACTTTCAATAAATTACCATATTAACCATACAGAGATGTGACGTGATATTTTAGAATACCCTACAGATATGGTCTAAGCTGTAGGAGATACTGTCAGTGACTACACTTTGGGGGAGGAGGCATGGAAGTGTTCTGAATAGCCTTGTCCTAGAAGCATTTGGCAGGGTGATAATAACTTCTAATGTGCCAGTATTGGGAGAGAGGAAGTTCAATTAGAAATGAATTAAGTTAACGAAGTATTGACCGAGGGGAATACTCAGCGTTGATGGGTGGCATTCTGAGTGAGACTGCTATGTAATATGGGAGGACTTAGATTGTCTTCGCTTTGTCTGAAATTGCCACGATCTCTTCACAGAAGATTTGAATGAAAACTAGTCAAACAAATGAATCTTAGTGTTAAAGTGTGCGCATGTATAGGTGTGCAGATAAACATATAAATGAGTTTTGTCTAATTTTCCTCATAATTCCTTTGAGTATGACCATGGCAGAAAACATGATAAATGGATATTTGGGGAGTCTACATAAATTTTGCGCATAGTTTTAAAACCCTGATAAAGTGTGCAGGAAAAGAAAATAATGTCAATAGGTACAATATTCACTTGGTAATTCAGGCAGACATTTCAAGACAGTGGTAAACTGAAAGTTGGGTGAATGGTCAATGTTGACTGATGAATTTTATTACAATTTAAGTGCATATATTTAAGAAACTATCCTATTTAGGTATGATACTACAATTTTAACACTTTATTGAGGTATAATTTAAATACCATAAAATTCACCTGAATTAAATGCACAGTTTTACTAAATTTAGAGTTGTGCAACCATCACCACAATAAATTTTAGAACAGTTTCAACATTCAAAATAAGATAATAGGTTTATTTATTATAATAAAAAATCGACTAATTATGCATTTTATGTTTATTTATGTAATAAATAGAATTCATTTATCTATATTAAACAAGTGATTTATAAAACATTCTACTTTTAATTTCTGGTAAATATATGTATCTGGTTAACACAGACCTGTGAGGTGACTAGTCTACTCTGACGCAATTTCCAGCAATTTCATTTTCAATGTGTGCCCATTAGCACTTAATAATAGTGCTAACAAAGAGATTTAATAAAAATTTTAACTAGATTTATAAAATAAATAAATTCTTCTCTCTGACTTGGAAATATAATGGAATCTAGTCTCAGAAATCATATTACAGTATAGAAACAAGAATATAAGTCACATACAAAAAGATACTTCACAACTAATAAATGTAGCAGGTAGTTACTATTTATTATTATCATTATTGTCAGTAATAATAGTTAAGGGTAATGCATGACACAGCATCTCACATAAGGGAGAATATGTTTTGAGTCATGGAATAAAGGGGAAATTTATTGGAAGAAAAAACTTTCTATGAGTTGGACATTGGGAGGTGGGGAAAAGCTAAATAAATGAAGGAGAGGAACTGAAAAAGAGTTCAATAATGTAAGCCAGATCGTACTGATAGGAAGCTCAATAGACTCAAAAGACAGACTGTTTTAATTGGTTGGGAGGTACACTGTAAGGAGGAATCAGATGTAAAACTGGAAAGCTAGTTTACTTCCTGGTAACAATGGACCCTAACACTCTAGTAACAAGACTGGACTTGCTGTTGGAGAAGGAAAGCTTCGGCATATTTTTTAGCAGGAACCTATGATCGGAGGTTACTTAAACCTTAAATCGATGATACATTTTTTGGATTATTCAAAGAGGAAAATTAGTAAAAACAAAATTTCACCTATGAGAATGTTGTGGAAGTCTGAGAGATAGATACAGGCTTAATTAAGGTGATGGCCGTGAAATGGAGAGAGACATCAGAGGAGAAGCAGCAAGCTTGGGTGACTGGATATACCTAGATGGAAAGGCTGAAAAACAAAAGTAGAATATGCTAAAGTAGAAGAGAAAACACGCCAGGTGTGGCTATGAAATATGCCAGGATTTTTGTTGCTGTCAGGGGTGGGGGATGTGTGCACTCTCCCCTTGATGAGATTTCTCCCCTTCCTTTTTTTTTTAATCTTTTGTGCATATGTTCCCTCAAGGCCCTGGAGCTGGCATAACTAGCTCTGAGGTGTCAAGTTTGGGTGTTTAGAAAAAAAGCACCTAGTAATTTTGCACTAGCTGAAGGGAGGGCATAAGAAAAGACCCATGTCGTGTTTTCAAATGCTGAAAAAGAAAATCTTTAAAAACCCATTTATTTCTCATCTTATATGCTCTTGGGTCAATTCTGTTCTTTAATTATCTAGGTCAACAGAAATAGGTGAGTCTGTTTCATTTTGATTTCATATCAGTTTCACTTTTTGTATTTCCATGCACAAACACGAAAAAGAGCAGCTTATTGATTTTTGGTCAAATAATCCATACAACATATCATATTTTGTACCATTGCATATAGCACCTCTTGTTGACAGCTCTCAAGGCTCTTTGCAAGTGACTCACTGCTTGCAGATGGTACAAGTTAGGCCCCTGAATTGCAGTATCAGACTGTTAAAAATCACCATTTCAAATGGTACGTATAATAACCTAGAATATTTTGCTTACATTGAATCCTATGCACTTCCTAGTTGTGTGAGTTCTTTACAAACCAAACTGTAGATTTGCAAGTTAGCATTTGAGTTTGTTCATAGTTATCTCACACTCCACCTCTGGGCCAGCTCTTTTTACTTGAAAATTAACGTCTCATGGAAATGTATTCATTGACTTTCAAAAATCATAAGCTTTTAGGGCTTTGAGAAAACTTTGAGGCAGCCTAAGTGAATTCATGAGTCAACTGAGATGCAGAGAAAATTCAATGACTTACCTAAGGTAAACACATCATCTCGATAGGGGTCGGGGGCGGGGGGGGGGGGGGGGGGAGGGTGGTCCATGTTATTATGGTAATCAAGATTTATTCAGCTCCTGCTGCCGCCGAGCATCGAGTACTGTTTTTGTTTCGAAGACATAGTTTTACTCTACTACTAAGAAAATTATCTTAGAATAGAGCTTTATTATAAAAGAAGATCGAGGCTACTATCGAATTATATAGATACTTTTTATATATAAATTCATTTAATCATTACAGCAACAATGGCTCTCTTAGTTTGGGTTCCTAAGAAGATGACGCTGAGACAGGTATTCAGTAGAAGTAGTTTATTTGGGAGGTGATCCCATGGAACACTAGTAAGGGAGTAGGAAAGTGAGAACGGAATGCAAAAAAGCCCACAAAAGGTGCCTGATACAGCAGATTATGACTCTGGACCCCTGGAGCTTCAGGCCTGCTACCTCCGGCTGCTGCACACACGGCCAGAGCAGTGCAGTGGTCAGAGAAAGCTCTTAAGCTTATTTTCTCACAGTTCTGGAGGTTGGAAGTCCAAAATCATGGTTGGTTTCTCCTGAGGTCTCTCTCCTTGGCTTGTGGATGGCCACCTACTCACTGTGTCCCCACCTGGCCCTTTCTCTGTGTGCTCACATCCGTATATAAGGATCACAGTCATATTGGGTCAGGTCCTTCTATATGACGTCATTTAATCTTAATTGCTTCTTTAAAGGCCCTCTCTCAAAATAGAGTCACATTGGGGGTTATGGCTTCAATCCATGAATTTCGAAGAAATAGTTTCGTCTGTAACAACTGCACTGAATCCCTTAGTATTCAAATGAATTTATGTAAAAATATGCATTGTCCTTATTGATACAATTCACTCAGATAAGTTTTAAGCTTTCCTTCTGAATTTGTCACACCCAGTTACAATGTGCATATACATTTTTATTCATGATTACCCTGTTGTGGCACCTCAGTTGAAATCAGTACTTTGCAAGGTAGAGCTTCGAGCCTCTAGGAAAAAAACGAGATTGCATGGAATGTGGAATGAAGTATGTCAGGAAGGCAAATGCTATTAAATATTCTTCGCCATACATGGCTATTTAACAATGGGGACCAATTTCAAATATGAAAATTAGCTAAGTTCTTGCAGACTGGGAAAGAAGAGAAGGAAATTTGGGAGAATTCCTAAATACTATAACCCATTTCTGCTGGCCACTTAAAAATCCCATTGGCTTCAGAGAAAATTATAGAGTTGACGATTACACTAAATAATAAGCAGTATTCCTTGTGATAATAATTAATATGATTACTCAGGTAACTGCTGTCAAATTTTAGAACTATGGAGATTAGCAAGGAACAACGGACACAAAATAAGAATTATGAAAATATGTCTGAGCTGACAAGTCGACTTCGATTTGCTTCACGAAGCTGCCTGACCATGAAAGATACATTACAGTTGGCTGGATTTTGTTAATAAGTTTGTCCTGTGCAAGCCTGTTGAAGTATTTAAAGTTTTTTTAATGTCAAATAAAAAAGCATACACATCTGGAAATGTTCAGCTCCTGAGTCATGTTGATCTGATGTTTTTGTTTCTGAGACATGGTTTTACTGTACTCCTAAGAGAATTATCTTAGAATAGAGCTTTATTATATAAGAAGATAGAGCCTATTATTGAATTATGCTTGTAAATATTTACTGATTATAAAAAGACTAATTTTTAGTTCATGTAAACCGGGCATGTGAGTGGATTTTCATAAAGAACATAACTCTTTCCTGCCATTAGCAGTTATCACACAAAACACACCAGCTTCTGTAAACCTAAATAGATTTGCTTTGGCCTAGATTTGAAGAATGCAAGGCTTAGAATAAAATATAGCATTTAGCAGCCAAAATAACATCGAGGTTATGCTGTCTGCCCTTCCTCAGATGAGCCACTCTGCCATTCGCCTCCATTTCATGGTTATACAACATCATTAGCGTGGTAAAAGAGAACTCACACTGGACAATGAAGAAGTCTGAAATTTGGCCCCGGCCTTTCTGCTTATTGGCCAAGTGATATTAAGGGAGAGTGAGCTCTGCCGTCAGGCAGGCATGTGTTCAACTCCAAGGCCATGTGAAGACAGAGGCAGAGATTGGGATGCTGCCACAAGCCAGAGAACACCTGGAAGAAACAAGGAAGGATTCTCCCCTAGAGCTTTCAGTGAGAGCAGGTCCTACTGACACCTTGATTTCAGACTTGCAGCCTCGAGAACTGTAACAGAATGAATTTCCGTTGATGTAAGCCGCCCAGTTTGTAGTGCATATTATAGCAGTCCTAGGAAACAAATATAGTTCACATGACGTTTTCAAACTACACTGGGTCCCTCCCAATTTCCATTCAAAGGACAGTTAAAGGAATGAAACATGGAGGCCCGTCAATATCAGATTCTGATCTAAAAACAATGAACATGAAACACCATTGCCAAGCACATCCATTCCAAGAAACAAGGCTCTGATCATGAGCATCTGCTATCTTGTGACCAGGGGCAGATGATCAGAGACGGAGGTGATTGATGTGTTTCTCTCTCTCTCTCTCTCTCTCTCTCTGGTTATATTTGAGGCCTAATAGAAACTATATATAAAAATATGGTATGCCTATTTATATGAATTTATATTCTTGTTTATCACACCTGTAAATAAACTGTTCTTGTTTCCTGGTAAGGAAATGAAAATGGCTTAATTTCAATGAAACACGTAGTTAACTGTTACCTGTCTGTTGACCCTAAAAGCAGACTGAGATGGAGCTTAGCCTGCAGGAAGTTTGCTGGGGAGGGATTTTGGGATTCATACCTGTGGGGAAAGGAAAAGAAAAGAGAGGACAGGGAGGGAAGGAAAAGGAAGGGAAGGGAGGGAAGAGGAGTAGCGTGGAGAGGAGGAATCAGGATTGGCAGACAGAGAAGCTGGACTGTCATGCAACCACAGTATGGCCTCGGCCAATCCCATCATGCTCTCAGGTAGCGCACAGGCTGAGACCGGCACTGGTATATTGCAGCTAACATTTATGGAAATTATTTGTGTTAGTACAGATATGATAAGGGAACTAACTCTCCAAGTACTCTGAGATTCAGTGCGGGATCAAAGGAAAAAGAACGAAGGTGTTTAGAGCACAGCCGAGCGCAGCTTCTAGCTGTGTGCTGCTTGTAGTTCTTTCGTGTGTTAGCTTCATAACTGTTCTAAGGATCTTCAGATGTAAGGTGGGGGCCCTGGAATACCAGAGTCCTGGAGTACATTTAAACTGCTCTTCTAGGATTTGAGAATTCACAAATTCCATTGTGATTCCATCTGCTAAATTCTGAGCAGATCTCTATCTCATAGTTACCTGGGGTTAAAGGCCAAGTTGGACCATGAAACCTAGATTTTGTCCAGTAGGAGAAATCTTTAGCTTATAAATTACGAACAGTCAAATTGCTTCATTTTAATCCTAATTCTACCCCCTTAGTATTCGTGTGACCTTGGGCAAGTTCTTTACTCTCTCTCTCTGCTTCATACGTAGAATGGGAATAATATTAGCACTGACCTCAGAGTTGTTATAAGGTGTAAATGAGTTAATACATGTAAACTTTTTGGAATAGTCCCTGGCATGTTGTAAGAACTCCACAAATGTTAGACCTTGTTATTGTTCTATAACTTTTGTTAGAACAGGATTATCTCTAAAACAATGCCAGCCATTCCCAACAGCCTGGAGAGTTAGAGGAAACAGTATAACGGTCTCCTCCTGAACATTAGGTGGACAAGAAGCACAATCCTAAGACTGGCATTTCTCATGACCATTTTCTCAGACCAACCTCCCCTGGGATTATTGATTAGGAAAGAAAAGTACAAGGTCATCTTAAAGCAGGAAAAAAAAAATTGTAAGAAATCACTCGCAGTTTCTAAGGAGCAAGACACTAATACCCTTTTAGCTATTAATGCAAATTCCTCACGCAAAGGAAGTTCACTATAATGGCCTCCTTCCATCTCAATATGATATTCATTAAAACATTTTAATAGGTTATAAAAAATGTTGAGGAAGGCTTTATATAGAAAGTTAAATTTAGAGTGAATTTTTGGAGAATTCTATGTAAGTCATTGTTGGCATTCCAGTGTCGCTTCTTTTCATTAACAAGGTCATTTACCTGCAAATGGGATCCTGTGCTCTAATGGCCTGTTTGTCCCTGCCTCGTGTCTCCTGCTCCAAGTCTCCTTCCTCCTTGTGCAAATTCACGTCGTGTCATAGGGAGGAGGATGCTATCTCAAGCGAGTGTTCTCATGCCAAAATAAGGCACTAAAGCATGTGAGATGAGAAGCAAATGAAGAAAGCGTGGCCTTTATTGTTTTTCTGTTTTAAGAAATCTTTGAATATTCTATTTTCCTATACAGTTTAGAATCCTAACATCGGGCAGGACTATAAACCTCACAGAACTGAATATTGCTTTGATTACTCTGTTACTCTTGAGGAATGGAATTCAGTTGAGATAGCAGTGAGCTTAAAATCAAAAGACTCGAAGCATTAAGAGAATTGAGAATTTGGATTTCTTTCTTCTTCTTCTTTTTTTGAAATGTGCAAGTTGTGCTGCAGAACTTGTGTCTCCTCCAGTCCTCCACGCCCTCCCTTACTTTTTTACCAGCCCTAAAATACTACCAACCGCCCCCCGCAACCCAACACACACAGAGAATATCAGTTGATTTTGGCATTAGCTTAAGTTGGTGGCTTTAGCAAGCCTCTTTGCCTTTCTTAAATGTCAGCTACAAACATGTACTGGCAGAGTGTTTATTACACAGCCTCTCAAATCTTTTGCTTTAATGTTCTACGATTCTTATTTAACTTTGTTTTGTTTGGTTAAGAATAAGATTCTACAGCTTTCCCATCATTTCTCCCTCTTTTTCATTTATTTCACACATATGACACACATCCCTGGACTAGGCACTCTGTAGGCAGTTGAATCAGTGAAGATAATTCCTTGCTTATAATCAAAAATACACGTTTCGATACAGAAGCATACAAGGTAGAATAGCAGTAGTGACGAAGCAGAGCTCAAAATGACAGGAGGGTTGATCCAATGGAAGATCCAGAGCAAGCTGTATTTAATATCAGAGAGCCCTGTTACCATCGTGTGCTTTGTTAGAATCTGGGATTGGCCCTCCTGTGGGTATGTCTGCTACCATTTAATAATGGCTGGTCTTTTCTAATGGGCGTCCTGTGTTTGCCAAATTATTTTACCTTTCAATACATAAGTTTCTTGAAAATCTCCTCCCCACTCCACCTGTTTTATATTTTTAACTGTTGACTTTTTTACATGTATGAAAATGAAATGATGTGTTTTCATACTAAACTATCTGTTTAGTATGAGTTTCATACTAAACTCATCATTTTTTCTTCATCTGTATCAAGTTAATTCATAAAATTTTGAATATTTTAATTGAAATATTCTATTCCTAAACTAATATATATTATATATGTTATAAGCATATATTATATTATAATTTTAGCATTCTGTTAAAAAAAAAGTGGTTTGGACTTGTAAGAAAATTTAAGATTTGTATTGCCACAGATAGTTTAGGATTCAAATTTTAACACAATTTATAAGAAAATAAGTTACGCTTCATAAAATGAGTACATACACCAATATAGTTCAATCATATTCACAAAAAGGGCATTTTTGGTAAATACTACTTTTAGAAAACCAGTCTCTGTTTAAGTTAGGATTTTGTTAATTTTTTTTAAATGAGCAGTCATCTTCAAACATTTCTCTTTTATTTAGTCAAAACAAGACAAATGAGATTTTTCACGGAAGGAAAGGAGGAGAAGGGTTACCAATTTAGTTTTATATTAGAGGAACAGTTTTTAATAATTAATATCTGTTAGAAAAGAACTGTTTATAGCATTGTCATCGGACAGTCATGTAACTCTCATCCACTATGAACATAATTCTTCAGGCTTCCGCCCTCTGCCTCCTTCCCTTCCCTTCCTTCCACTTCTCTCTTCTCTCTATACGGTTTCCCCAGCGAACCTCGGGACTGGGTCTCCGTGGTACCAGTTTTAACTATATACATCCTTCAGACATCACACCTCTGCGGTCTGCTCTTTCCGTACTATTGTTCTGTGCTCCCAGCATTGGGCGTCTCACTCAGGATGATCGACAATTATGAAATTGAGAACAGGTCTCAATGATAAATGTGCCATTTCTCTGACCTAGGAACACCCTAATACCAGCGGCCACTAAGGCTTACAACTGTAGCTTTATCATTATTGCTCACTCCCCACATCCTTTAGATTTTAACTCATTTATTTCTGTATGAAAGCATTTTCCCTTCCAGGGGTATGCATTCATTTATTCAACTAGCCTGTACTGTTAATAAAACTTCTATGTATAGCACACGATTTGCCTTGGTGCTTTAGAAAGTGAAACACCATAAATAAAATATGGTTCTGTCGATTTTCCTCCTGTAATATATATTATATTTGCTCCTACCTTATCAGGCTTATTATCATTTACCTAAGTCAGATTGCCTAGATATCTAATTACCTATGAGTTTTACTGCCTTCAATTTCTCATGATTGCCAGTTATCTCTCAAAGAATACCCAGATCATGTTACTCCTTTGCTAAAAATAAACAGAAAACAACAAAAACAATAAACAAATAACAATAAAAATCCCTGAAGAGAACTTAATAAAATGGTGACTAGGGGTTTTCGGTGGCATTGGTAGCTCCTGGCCAAAGGAATGCATAAGTTACCTTTACCATGAGATACTGCAAAGTTATCAAACTCCATAAAAACTGAGTTTTCAAAATCACTTTACCTTTTTGTTCTTATTTTCCCCAAATCAATGAGGTTTATCTACATTTTTTAAAATTGGCGTCTCCTTTATTAATGAGAAACATGTTAGTTTCCTGTCATGCTGAGAATGGAGAGAATTAAGAAAGCTAAATAACACAAAAATGGCATCGCGATAGCAAAAGCTAGTGTAGTTCTACCCTAGAAAAAAAGAAGTCATTATTTACATTAGGGGAGGAGATGATCTGCTCTCTGTCTTCCCTTTCCAAAGGGCTCCTGGCAGTTTGTTCAGAAAACCATCCCTAGGTGTAACAAAACACAACACAACCTGCAATGCACCTGTCCATAAAATAAGTAATGTATTTGACCTGCCCCTCCCCCCCCCCAATGATACAGAAAAGCGTCTCCTCAGCCCAGAGAGCCCTTTCACTATGAGGCTTTCCATATCTTAACTGCCCCCCACACGACCCACCTTATTTCTTCTGGTTTGTAGCACCTGCTATGGCAACTAACCTTTAGTAAACATTCAATGACTTTTCACAAAAAGAAAATTCGCTCCTTAATTTTTCATCTGCTTTAGCTGCCAATGCCTTTTTTAAAAGTAAATGGTTTACACTTAAAACAATGGTCGAAAATAAACTAACTCAAGACATAGACTCGTGTTCTCTGAGAGGCTGGCGACATTATACAAAAGATTGCTTCTCCACAGAGCCCCTGCTCCACAGCGCTAGAAATGGCATCTCGTCATTTAGTGTATTTTCTGTCCTTCCTCTGGGTTTTAGAGCTGGAGGCAGGTGGCTCATTACAGCTGGAAAAAGAGCTTCTCCAAATTCTCTGCAGGAATAGGGTTTGTGGTGTCTCAATGAGTACAGCCATGTGTGTTTGTTTGTTTCTTTTTCTCCATAGTCAATATGGAGCTCACTTAAATGGATTTGCAGTTAGCGTTAGGGTCATTGAAAATTATTCTGTAAGCGACACGTCCATAGCTGGTTGCTATTTAATTCCTGCTTCTGGGCCATGGGTTTCATTTCTTATTCACAACTCGATGACAGAGGCTTTGCTGTGTAGAGTCGGAAGCGGGGTGAGTTTTTCTGATCTTTCGAAGACCTTTGAAAGAGAATTTGTTATAGTATGACAATATCACATCTGACAACAAAATAAGTATATATACATATACATGAGTGTATATATATATATATATATATACATAATATATCTATACAAATAAGAAAAAAAGACCATTTAAAGATAACACGGTTAAAAAACAAATTATAAACCAAGAAAAGATTATTTCTCCCACTTTATGCACAATAAAGTATATGTGCAGTGAAATGGAAAGGTTAAGTGACTTATTCCAAACCATAAAATCAGTGAGCGATGTATCTGAGAAAAAAATCAGAGACACTTGGTCCAGCCTTATTCTCTACCCTCTAATCCTGAAACTGTATTTTCAGTTTCGTACTGTCTCACTGTCTCACAGCGCTTGCCTACTAGACACTCGCTTTGTCATTGAGAAAAGGCAGCTCTATTCTCCAGTGCTCTGATGTCCCACCTTTCACTATCGATTGCCAGCTACCCATGTAGGCACAACATATAAGTTTTTATCAGGTAAAACCATCTTGATCTTCCAAGACTATTCTTATTTTCTTACGACTGCTAATTAACCTCGTAATTATCAAGAATTGAAACCTTCAATTAAAAATGATCAAAATATATATACATAGTTTTAAAAAATGAAAAAGTTTAACAGGATCGATAATGGAAATGAGTAATTGATCCCTGCCCCTGCCCGAAAGCCTCAGAGGAAACCACTTTTAATGGTTTTCAGGCTTAGTTCTTCTTTTGGCTACCTTTGCAATTCCAAGTAAGGTGATTATATTGTCATTTCTTGATTTATCTTCTTTGACAATAGATTACTAGATTCAAAATTCTCATTTCATACACTTGCGCAAACGTGCGCGCACACACACACATGACGTTAGTATTTTTGGTTTGCTCCCAAGCCACTTCGATACCTTTAAATAAAGACTTAAGCCAGTATTTCTGGTGTTATCAAGTTGTTATGAGTTCAATCTTGTCTCCCACCCTCCAAATTCATATGTTGAGGTACAGATCTCGGAATGTGATTTTATTTGGAGACAAGGTCTTTACAAAAGTGATCAAGTTAAAATGACTGGTGTCCTTTTAAAAGGGGGCAATTTAGACTCAGAGATACTCATAGAGAAAAGACAATACGAAGAGATACAGAAAGAAGATGGCCTTCTACAAGCTTATGAGAGAGACTAGAACAACTAGATCCTTCTCACAGGCCTCAGAAAGAACCTACCCCGCCAACACCTCGACCTCCTTACATCAGCCCTAGCAAACTAACACATAAGTGTATAGTCCGTTGTCTTGACTACACACCACGTCTCAGCTCACTGCTCGTATCCCCAGTATCCAGACAGATGGGAGCGGGGGGCCGTCACTTGGGCTTGGCCTGAGTTAGAGCTTGTAGCGTCTGAAAGCAATCGGCGCTGCTTCTCTGAGGTGAAGCATTGCTTATCTATCTATTTATGTATTTATTTAGCCTATTAAAAACTCCTTTAAGTAGAAAATTCCATTTAAAAATCTTTTAAAAGTTCAGCACAAATCTGAGACTGAAAACAAAAAAAATAGAGGCTCATTAATTTTGAGAGCATATGCTGTCATGATTTTCCAGCTTCTTCTTATCCCCACACCTGGCCCCTTCTTACCTCCAAACCTCAATTGTAGAATAACACCGCATGCCGAAAGAGGATCTATTTAAGTTAGCCAATGAGCCCATGCGGTGTATGACATCATTACGAAACCCTCTAAGAGATGTTTCCTTGAGGAGGAGAGAGTGCTTACGGTTCAGAGTGATTATGGAAGCAGAGCATAGTATGGATGGGGGGATAAGGGAAGAGTTACAGGAGGTTGCAGATTTGTGTCTATGCTTAAGTAATTATGACCTTGAGAAAACTAGTCTGTATTAGGATCTCTTTGTTTATTTATTATATAAGGATAACAGAATTTTCTTTCTCTAAATTTTCTAAGAATAAATATTCGGATCGTTAAAATCAAATGTAAATTGAAGCACGTCAGAGATGAGTTTACTATTCTTAAAACAATTAGAATTTTTATTTTGTAATGACAGTTTTGGAAGAAATGTCGCTACTTGGTATTATTTTAAACAGAAGTACAATTTTATCTGAAACATAGAAACAGGATTATTCCATCCAGTCGCTACTTGCATGTGCCTAGTAGTAACTTCGAGAGCTGTTACTTGGCAGGTTAAACCTGACGGGCAAGTTTCTATGAGTAGAAAGCTTCCGTTTCACTTCCGGGTTAGTAGAACAATATGCTATTTATTAAAATATCCTATTTTTAAAAAACAAGTGTTCTCCAGCAGTAAGTTAATATGTTTCTTATTGCATTTTGTCATTTTGATTTAGCCCAGAATCTCATCTATGTCACCTGGAATTAAGCAATAAACATTAGCTTCTTCCCTTTTCTCCCGTACCTAGAACATTCATTTCATTGAAAAATTAACTCGAACATATTTTTGTTACTTAAAGTACTAACTCATTCTCTGAAATAATAATGGAGACATGAAAGATATTATAAGGTCGAGGGAGACTTTAAGACCCGATGTAGTTTATGAAATGTACCAAAGAACGTAGTGTGTGAATCATAGTGAAAACAAATCTAGTGTTAATCCTACTGGCTTTTCCCTGGATTAGTTAGAGCAACTTGATCTTTTATTCTCATCCACAGTTAGAAATTCCATTTCAACACCCCTGCCTCCTACTTAATTGAGAGAATTGAGATCATCACACATGAACCTCGTCAAGTCCCTCCTCTCTAGTCTAAATTTTCTCTTGTATTTACCATCTCTGTCTCCTTTCGGACTCCTCTCCATCCTGGACATTCCCCAACCCGCTCACAGCCCCTTCCCAGGAGGGGAGGCAGGATCACTCCCTGGCCCGAAGGATCGCCCTCACCCCGCAGACTGCCGAGGACGGTTTCACCGCCAAGACAGCATGGGGCTTTCACCTTTTTTCAAAAGTGACATCTTTGCCTCTCCAGGATCTTATGACTTTAATTATTTGCATTTTTATTTTTGTTTCCACTATCACCTCCTCTGTGGGCTCCATCCTCTCTATACCCAAACTTCAACCTTAAATGTAAAGAAACAATAAAAAGAATGTCACCCCACCACACACACACACACACACACACACACACACACACACACACTGCCTCAACCTTCTGTCCTGTTCTGGTTTCAGCTCTCACCACCTTGTGTCCTGAAAGAGCTAACCGTGGGTATGGCTTCAACTTTCTTGCAGACTTTGCCTTCTCTAAGGTCCCTAAATTTGGCTGCGCATTTGCAACTCTACCTCATCTCTTAGTGTCCAAATTTTACAGTGTCCTCTCAGTTCCCCTGGAGGATTTTGTAGTGTTTACCATAGTTTATTTCTTAACAGTTTACCTTCTTGGTATATGTGCACTTCCTAGATTTCTTCAGCCAAAACTGACCCCTTGGTCCCTAAGAATGAGTTACAGAAAAATTCTTCCCATTGTCATGATATCTTGAGCACAACTCTTTTACTCACATCTCTCACCATGCTCTTTCTCTCAGAGTTTTTAATTTTTTAGGACCAGAAAATTTTTAATTTTTTAAAAAGTCCTTTAAATTGCTGTCTATCCATCCCTGGTGTCTATAATGATGCTTAGTAAACATTTATAGCATTGAGTTGAATTGAATGAGTGTAATATGTAAAACTTAATCGAAGTTCAAGCTCCGAAAACTAGACTGTTATTATATCCAATGTCAGTCTGTCAATATCAATTATTTTTAATTAAACGAAATTCATACTCTAAATTTTTTTTCTACATAGGTAATTTTTTAAAAAATACTTCCAATTAGACATGAACTTGGGTAGCTTTATATTTCAGTATTTTCCTATTTCTTTTACATTTATTTTGTGCCCATATTCATAAGTTATAAGACCTCTACACCTCCCCCCAAAGAAAAATTAATAAAAACAAAACATAATATCATACAGAAGAAACAAATGTAAGGCCTAGACAAGTCTTATCATGTTTCTTTAATCATTTCTCCCAGCCAAAGGTCATTTTATACTTCTGTTGGAATCAATTTTGCTGCTTCTTTTTATTTACAGGGGGATTCAGATGAAGACCTCACTAAGAAAAGTATAAATCTCTTGAACTCGTAACCTTATTCTTAATCTCACCATTAAAACTTTAAAATCATATCATTCATGAAAAGCATTCTTGAGACCTGGCATTTCCCTTTTCTCTGCTGAACACTTAGATATCTGCTTACTCATATTTAATGGCAGTAAAGCTCCTGCATGTGGCCTGCCTTGCCTTTCCCATCAACTTACCAGGGGACATCCGTCTTCTCACTCTAGACTCCTCCCAGAGTTCTTATTCATAAAGTCAGAAGGTGGAGGTTAATTGCACTACCTTTAGCTGACTTTGCTATCTGAGGAGAGATCGTAAAGCAGAGTTCTTTCTGTTTCTCCCGTAAATGCATTACCTTTCTTGCCACCCTCCACTAAATTGCTAGCTGCAGATGAGGAGCTTCATACTAAGTTTGGAAAGTGAATGTAGGTCACTAACACAGCAGGGCCGCATACCGCAATTTGTCCACCAGCCTGACTCATTTTGTGTTCTAATTTCAGTAAGAGGGTGCTGATTCTTTGCTAAGTGGTAATTGCACCTGCAGTACTAAAACCCTTCTACATGCCTGGAAAAGCGCACTCACCATCAACTTGCAATCATTTCCTACCGTGCGCTGCAATAGCTTCTATGAGTTTGCCGGCCCCGTCCTCAGAATGAATCCCTGCTTCCTTCTACCAGAGGTAGTCCGTGCTTCCCAGAAGGCATGCTGTTACTGTCAGCGGGAGACCAGACATGAGATGTACCGAGACTTTAGATCAGTGTCCTGTGTTGTACTCTAGGGCTCTAAAGAGTCCTTCAGAAGCTGCCTGGGACCTTGGGAACTCTTTTTCATCCAGGGCTCAACCTGAGTCATAAGAATATTAATGGTAGAGATTTTCATTTGGAATCCACTAATCTACCAGCAGATTTTCTGTTACTGCTAGATACAAGATCTCTTCCTCATGAGACACAAAATTCCGAGTTGTTGCCTTTCTTTCTCCTCTGTGTATATTGGCACTGGGGAAAAAACCACACATATCCCCCCCAAAACCTACTTCCCTTTGTGATGCAGGCAAGATTGGGCAGCTAGCTGTTCACCAATATGACTCAACTTGACATTGCAAATGCTCAGACATCTATGAGATTTAATGTATATTCCGACTTCATGCTTCGTTTCAAACAAATCACAGCCCAGGTCAGTGTTTGCTTTCTCTTCTTCACTGTTACTACTATGTACTTTTTCACTCATAAGTATGTGGGCAAGGATTCTGACATCCGCAAGAACCAACTCGAGTTTATCACACACCAATGCCCAGTAAATGTTTGCCAAATAAACGAATGAAGGAATGAATGGAGATGTTGCAAAATCTTAACAAAATTCAAACTGGGAAGTTTAGTTTGGGATCATCGATTGAAAAATAAGAAATTGGATATAGTTAATTAGAAGGTAAATGGAAATGAGGTGAGAGATAAGCAATGGATAGATTAAAACAATAAAAGAGTTTTGAGATAAAAAGAATTTCATAGAAATTTATAGTTTTGTGATCTATTTTAGAAAACAGAGGTTGATTTACTACTATGGGGCACGTGAAACTAAAGCCGTTATTATCAATAGAAAATAAAAGAAATTAAGAGATAGGTGAGCAAAAGAAAGATTTGTCGTTAGGAATCGTTTCTCCCCCTCCTCCCTTGAGGTTGAGGCTCATAACAGAGAGAGCTGGTTGATTGACTTGTCGCCTATTGTTATTTCAGAGAATGGAGAATCCTAAGGTAACAGGTGGTGGGGAAAACAGGGAGGCTATGTTTTTAGGGTCTGCCAGGTACAATGTTCAGGTTTTTGATAGCGAGAAGAGTATCAGAGCCCTGGGAACCTATTGAGGGAGGAAGTAGGTAGAGGGAAGATTGTGAAAGGAGACACGTAAAAAAATGAAACATAAAAAGATAATCTCTGAAGGTAATGTCTTCTATATAATATGCTCTCAGTAAAAAGTATTTTAAATGAAATTAGGAGAGGGCATGTAATTCTTTGCCACACCCTTGCAATGGGAAAAATTTGTTCAACACATTGACAGCAACACTGTACATGTACTAACATGGATGCTTTTAACTTTTGTGAACCATGGTTGTATAGTAAATCACCAACGGTGAAAAGAAAACTGTAAATATTTGGGGGACAAGCCAAAGATATTAAAGTAAGCTTAGTTTAGCCAGAGATTGCAGCCAATTTCTCTTGTCAGGATTGCTTCCATCAAAATGTGGAATTAGAAGCAAGTCACTTAGAAATGAACAGGCAATTACAGCCACCCAACCACTTCAAGGGAACTGTTAACTAATTTAGTAATTAATCAGTATTTATCGAGCATCTACTTTATTCAATGCCTTATCTTAGGCCCCATTTAAGATTTGCCTTTAATGAGCTGTATCATTTGAAACATAAAACATTTCCAGATCTAGCAAAGTTTCTGCAAAGTGTAATGATATGAATTTAATCTTATACATATATACTTTATGCTACATAAAAATGTCATATAAGTATTATCTGAACATGAATTACCTCTTGATTACAAGAATAATCATATCTAAATATGTACTGTTTCACATTCTGTGAGTACTGCCTCGTGTGTCTCCTTTATCTGCAGCAGTTTCTAGCTGTTGCCCCCCATCTTTGTCAGGTCTGCTCACCTGCTGGGATTGTTGGAACCCAGTACAAGAAGCACTTACATTCATTCATTTATCCACTCACTCAGCACATATTTATTGACAACCTAATATATGCCAGGCACTGCGGTTGGTCCTCAGTGAACAAAACCTGCATAGTGACTAACATGAAGTCTATAGTTCAATCAGTTCCATAGACTAGTTCTACAGTTCTACAGAAAACCACTGAATACATGGGTGTGAGTGTGCATTTCAAAACAGCTACAAATTGTTGTATGTGCCATGAAGGAAAAGAATGGGGCATCATTAAAAAAGATAAATGAGGAGCAATTTTAGATAAGGTAGTTAAAAAACCTCTCCAAAAAGATGGATGAAAAGAAACCAATCAGGGAGATTGTAGGAATAAGCATCGCAGGTGGGAAAAAGCATATGGAACAAGGTGAGGACAGTGGGAATAAATAAAACTTGGCTCAAGGTAGAGAAATATAATGTGGTAGGAAGATATTTAGCAATTGTAAAGCATGAACATTTAATAAGAAGAATAGAGCTTTTAATATATGCCAGGCATGGTTCTAACCATTTCTTATTCATTTGCATCTTACTTGAGCCTCACGACAAATATATAATGTAGGTACTATGATGCTTTCCATTTCACAAATATAGGAAACCGAGGAAGAGAGAAGGTAAGTTACTTCCAGAGGTCAAAATCGAAACCAATTTCAGCAAGGATTTAAACTTGAGCGTCCCTGTGCTTTAAATCATTCCATCATGTTGCCTAGGTATGACGTTTGGCAGGCAATGGCCAGCTTACACAGAAATGTCTAGGTCATGATAAAAATTCTTATGTTAAACTGAGTTCAGTGAAAGGCCATGAATAGTTTTAAGCAGAAAACAAGCCATCAGTTCTGCTGAAAGCTGACGAAAAGTTTTATTTTGATGAGGACTGAAAAGTATCCATTAGATTTTCCTTTGTGAAAGTCATTGTTACCTTGGCAGGAACTTTGAAATGGTGGACGCAGACATCATATTAGAATGTGATGAGAGAGCATATATAGACGTTTTCCTCTTTTCTGAGGTTTGGCTAGAGAGAAGAGCAGAGGAATTGAGTGGCAGCTAAAATGAAGATATGGAATCAAAGGAGGTGTATTGTAATTTGTTTTGTTTTGTTTTTCAAATGATGGGGGCATAGGACATATTTGTATGCTAATAGGAGTATGGCAACACATAACTCTCCTTTGATTGTCAGTTACGTGTGATTCTGTCCTCGCTGCTAATGCTGTATAATGTTAAAATTAATGAATGGCAATTAAAATCAACAGATCTTTGTTTCATGCCTGCTATGCACCAGGACCTCACTTAAACTCTGCTGCCTTGAGTCAAAATCCAAAGACCCCTATAAGGGCTCCCATTATTTTTTACCTCTACCTTCCTACTCTGAGATTTTGTGACCTCAATTTTTAAATCTTCAACTTTCCACTTTCTGGTAAGAAAATCTCTGTTAGGACAAAACTAACCACTATAGCATACAAAGTGAAGAGTTTAGTGAGTAAACACACTAAAAGTTTACTTCGTGCTTATAAAAAAACCAACGTGAGTACTCAGGAGAAATTGGTAGAAATTTCTTATTTGTACAATGAGCAGAGCCCAGACTCATTACCATAGATATCTGTATCAAGCCAGTGAAAAGAAGAACAGAGTGAAGAATCAGTCATGGGAGATTTTCACAGGTCAAACACATCAACTCAATCCCAAAGGCAAATCTACTGCAAGGAAGGTGACTAGGCAGACTGTGACTTGCTGCCTCTGGATTGCCCCTCAGGTGAATTAGAACACCCTTTATGCCCACTCCCTTTATGGATCTTTCGTACTTAACCTTGTACCACCTTACTGAATAAACCGGGGCTTCCTGTCTATAGAAAAACTCCTGCTTCTGCCTCTATTGTTTTCTTTAATACTGATGAAGACACAGAATGATGTTGGCATTGGTTTACCCTGTCTTTCAAGAGTAGACAGCACTCCATATTAAAGAGCGTGTCGTCATTCAGCACTGTAAATCTTTTATAACTATAAGAACAATTGCTACGCCTCTCAGTCACAAACCAAGCCAAACTAATTTCAAAGTTAGCTCTCTCCCAAAAAGATAGTCATTCAAAAAATATCCTACTTCTGGAGATGAATTGCTGCAGAGCATTTTATTACAGAATTTTCATAATAATTTTTGGAAGCAGAAATGTTAACCCTTTTATTTTATGGATGAGGAATTTGATAGTCAGGGAGATTAAGTTTTATTTAACTAATAATTAGTGGATGCTAGAATTTTTTGAAAAGTTCTTATTTCTGAAGCCTGGTGGATGAATTTTTTTCATTTGAGACAGTGTATTTTTTTTCTGTAGTAAATATAAGAAAATTAATAGAAAGTATAAAGTAATACAGGGAAAAAAAGAACCACATTATCAGTTCCCAAAAGTGGTAGATTTGGTAAATTTTCATTGCAGTCTATTTTCTATGATTTTTTAAAAAGTTAATTCTGAAAAATAACATAGAGTGAAGTAAAAAAAAAAAAAAACAACCACTTATATACCCACTACCCGAAATTTGTTGAAAAATTAGTATTTTCTAATATTTACTTCAGATCTCTTTTTTAAAGATACAAAAATGTAATGGTTAAAAGTCACATGTGCTTTTTCTTTACATTGTTAATTTGTGGACTTAATCATTTCATACTCTGCTCTTTACATAAATATTTTATCATAAAACTAACCCATATCATCAAAATTTATCATAAACTTGTTGCATGGTATTTTATTGTTGAATATTTAGGAATTTTTTACAGTTATGCTATAATTGTACTCTAATGTGTTTCTTCATGCTTAAATCTTTTCCATACTGTAGATAAGTTCCTCTTGGTATATTTCCTAGAAGGGGAAAATAAATGCAAATTTGTCTCTACCGTGTCTACTACTGTTTCTTCCTTCTTAAATCCTTAATTCTGATTTTAGTCTCATCTGAAATACATCTTCATATCATTTGTTTCCAAGATGAGTAGGTAATTATTATAATTTGAAAATTTTGCTTTTAAGAGAATAGCTTTTTTGTTGGCTTCGCGAGTGAAAGACAATTTAGCTAGTTAAGAAATTTTTTAGTTAAAATCTTTTCCTTTAAAAACATTACAGACTATGCCAAAGTTTTCTGGCACTTAGTAATGCAGAGGAAAAATATAAAGGCAGCCAGTTTTTCTGGGTGTTCTTTCAATATTTCCTTTAACCATTTAATTCAAAATTTCTGCCAAGGGTGTCTAGGGATAAGACTATTCAGTTACTTTATTTGTAGCATGGTATGATTTTTCAGTTGACTTATTCAAAATTCTCTTTGCTTGTTTATTTTAAAATTTACTTGTGTTCAAATTGTATTTTCCCCTAAAATACCAAAAATTTTTATTCTTTCATAATTTGGTCTTCATGTTATCATCTTTCTTTCTGCCCCCTTCTTTATAATCTCTTGGTCATTTTTCTTGCATTCTGGGAAAATGATTGAGCTTTTCATTTTATCACTAATGTATTTTTTAATTAATTTGAATATCTAACATGAATTTAACTCTTTCATTGCATTTGAGTTTTTCTGCTAATCTTTCTTTTCTCAGCCACCTCCCACTTATTTGATTCTTTTTTTTTTAATTAAGTTTATTGGGGTTGATCCTTTTTTACGTTCATATTAACTTGTTCTTTATGTGTACCTGTCACACCCACTTTATAGACTCTATCACTTTGAATCCTATAGTGAGTCTAAAAAGCTATTGCAATATCCTTTCATTATTTTTATTTCTGGTTCTTGGTATCATGTTCTCAGCTATTGGGGTGACGGGTTTCCTTCCCCGCACCCTACTGTGTCTTTACAGAGGCCCCATTATTGTTATTTTGTTATTATTGTCGCTTTGTTTTCTCATCCTCAGATGGGAGCCTTTTTCAAGGCTTACCATTTGCCAGTGGACCAAAGATGTGTTTCTCCTTTGGTTCCATTATCTAAGCATTTCAGTGAAAATCCCCGCACAGAGGTTTAGATAGACATCCATTTAATATGCACAGGTCTTAGCCTAATGTTTAATGTCTATTATTAGGATTTTATAAAGTGTAACTCTACTGGACTATGTTGAAATTGTCAGTTTCCACTTTCTAAATCTCTTTCACTCTGAACGAAGAAGAAAAAGGTAAAACCCAGGAGAAGAACTCTTCTCAGAGATGTTCCAGTTCCCATCACTACCAAATTCTTGAACTGCAGTATGCAAACGTTATTTCCTATGCCTACTTTATAAAACTTTATTCTCCAAAAGTGCAATTCTTCTGCTGAGAATAGAAGCCAAGTGCTGATGGGTAGGGAGCCACAGCTGTACCCACAGAATAAAGACAAATTTCTGATTTTCAGCTTGCCAGAGAACTTACGAGTCTGACGATGATGATGGAGTAACAGAGCATGGGTGCTCCATTCATCGAGCGAAACCGACCGACGGCAAGCCACCAGAAGAAAATGGAACAGAGTCCAAGGTCTGGGCAACAGTGAAAATTTTAATAATTGCTTTCCATGTTTTCTCAGGTCCCTTCTCTTAGCAGTAGTTTGTGAAAAGCTGAGCTGGGAAAATTAGACCTGATTTTAATCTGGAGCTACTAAATGATTATCTAATAATATGTTTTGGAGATGATATTCCTATTTAATATAAAATACACTAAACCCTATGGTGATTTTGGTTAAAGTCTTTCCATGGTAAGCCCAACTTTTTCTTTATACTCTCAGAAAATAACTTATGTAAAAACACAAAAGAGGAACACAAGGAAAACATAGATAGTTTCTCTATGTGTTTGTTGGATACTTTTATTAATCTTTTAATGTAAAAAATTTGCCATACCAAAAATGGAATATATTCGTGAGGTTTGAATTAATATTTCCCAGTACTTGAAGAAGATCCTCTCTAAAATCCCAGGGGAAAGCTCAAAATGGAACCAGGCATTCTCCCTATGATTTTTCGCATGTGACAAATTTATCTGTCAGAGAGTTAGTCAACACTTTTGTTCACAAGCAAGATTATTTTTATAAATCGACTGATAACATCGAAATGCGATTGTAAATAATTGTATTTGCCCATGTTCTATAGTCCTGGAGGTCATACCCCTGTCCTTTCTTTCCTGGCCTTGAAATACATAGAAACAAATGCCTGCAGTTTCTTTTCTTAGGGTAATACAATGTCACTTCCCAGTGAATAGGATATTTAAATATTTTATTGAATATTTTTGAATTATACTTGGAATTATTAAAAATGTTGGACTGTCACTTCAGAATAAAGAAATTCACAAAGTTATTTATGGGAAACATTAGTGTCAAATTCTCCCCAATTAAGTAAAATCAAATAGATCAGTTTAACTTGGAATAGAATGTTCTAGAAACGTACTGTTAATGGTGCCAAAACAATTAAGAACTAAAGACGGACAATATGAACCCTATTTTTTACATTTATTAAAAACATAATCACATCCTCATTAAGTAAACACATTATCTGTAGTTGAGCACTGCTAGGATATATCCTTATACTTTGCTGCAATGATTATAATATTCAATGAGAGATCTTTATCAATTTTAAAATTGAAATTAGTATTGGAACTTTCTTAACTGAAAGGAATACCCTTCAGGTTATAATTCCTGAGTGAAACAACTAAACAAATTCTAACAGCAAAATCAGTTTTATGTAGCTGCAATTACTTCCAGTTGTGTGTGGGTTGGTGAAATAAAAGGGCATGTCTGTCGGGTCACCTGACATATACGAATGTGACTAAAGGCAGTGGAAGAAATATGAAAGCTTCTTCGTCCTGTCTTCTGACATCCTCGATCTTCATTTTCAGAGCAGTAGGAGGGGAGTGGTCTTTTAAGTCTGGAGAGAGAACATTTCTCCATAGACCCAAGGTGCACCAGTTACATCCGCTCCAGAGAACAGCCAGTTCAGCCAGGTACAGATGTTCTAGTAACAAACCTGGCCTGGTCTCCTGCCAGTAAATTCCACATTCTCTTTGGCCCTGGTGGCTTTTGGCAGGCCTTTTGTAAGAGCCAAAGAACCTTCCTGGGACCTGCAAAATGCAACACAAACAAAAAGTAGTAAAAAGGAATTCACGTTGCCGATAAAGAGCCATTAACACGAATTACATCGCTGCTATTCCATTGAAAGAGGATAAGAAAAGGCTCCACGTAAGGATGTAAGAAAAAATATGCATTGAAGATGAAACTCTGAATCGTTTTCTATGCATTCAATCTCATTGGGGATACACAACTCGATTACTATTTTATCTGCCTTCTTTAAATAAACAAATTAAATTCAAACTTTTGAAAAACATGCAAAATTTTTAAATTCAAAATTGCACATAGGATTTATTTAACCTATTGGCCATTCTTTCTCACTCTATCCTAAATGATTTTTTTGAATATTTATTCAGTCTTTAAAGTTCTCAGAGTTTTACATAATATGAAATAAATAGCACATTTCAACAGATTTATTGCCAAGATCATCATCCTACTGCTGGGTTTGATAAGGTATTTGCAAGGCATACAGATAAATATTAAGTTTCTTCGAGAGCGACTAGATTTATCATAGAGAACGTACTTACGTTGTGATAGTAAAAGCTGAACTTTTAAGTGAGAAAACCGTGTCTACATAAAAATGTTAGAACTTATTATACTTTTATAGCCGTGGAGCTCATTAGCTGCCATTGCAGGATGGTGTAACACTGATAATTTATTGTTCTAAAATATTCCTGATACACAGAGATTGTATGTATGTTCCTGCTCCAGGAAACCGGAAACACTCTCTTCAAACTGTGCTATTATAACGATGGTGGAAAACAATGAAAATTATTGTACTATGAAGAAACGAACAGGGTTGCGGAATAATGTGGCAAAAGGTAAAGGAAACATGATATTATGCTGAGTGAAATTAGTCAGACAGAGAAAGAGAACTACCGCATGATTTCGCTTCCATGCGGAATCTAAGGAACAAAAAGAACGTACTAAACAAAAACGGACTCACAAATAGAGGACAGTCTGGTGACAGCCAGAGGGAAGGGGTGTTGGGAGGCTGGGAGAAAGGAATGGAGGGTTAAAGAGGAACAGATTAGTAGCTGAAAGGTGGTCACAGGGATGGGGAGCACAGCATAGGGAATGCAGTCAGCAGTAATGTAATGGCTGTGTGTAGAGTCAGATGGAAGATAAGAGTAATCGGGGATCATTTCATGAACCATATAAATGTCTAACCAATGTACTGCATACCTGAAACTAATAATAATCACAATAATAATAATAATAATAATAATAATAATAATAATAATAATAAAGGAAGCATAATAAAGCCAGCACCTACAAATAAATATCTTGGGATACAAGTGTCTAAGTCAGGAATAAAGGGGATGCTGATGAAAATTTAAGTATTTGAATGTGACTGTTTGAATAAGGCTGGTTTGTGCCCACAGCAAATTGAAAAGTTATTCTCGAGGTTGGTTTTACAGTAAGATAACAGTATTATCTGTGTCAAACATGTCTGTTTTGATAATAACTAATCCACACAATTACTTTCTCTTTTAAACACAACTGTAGAACCACTAGGTAGGTAATAAGTTAGCATTTTTGGCCACTAGTGTGTATCAGAACAGCAGATTCACAGCTCAGCTTGTTTACCTGTTACGGGAACACTAATAGCTACTATAGTAGTTACAGTGGTTTTGAATTTTATATTAATTTTATTATTTGGTGTATGTGTTTATTTTATCCATAACACAATTGATAAAAATGGAAGCAAAAGGAATACTTACATTGAAACAAGTCAAAGTGCCTAAAATGAAAAGTCTGCAAATTTTCCTCAAGATATAATCGTTACCACATCCATAAGTGATATTCATCACATAAAAATTACTATATAGCACTTGAGTCCTCCTGTATGTCAAAAACTAGTGACAAAAACAAAAAACGGTACACTTTTTATTGAATTATGGTTTTTACTTATTAGAACTCAAAAAAAGGGAAAAAAAGAAAACTGTGCCCACAATATGTTACACACTTGAAAATAGCAGCCAGAAACTCTCTCCATATCTCGTCATTTAAAAAAATAATATGAAAATCAAAATAAACCAGTGGAAAAAATAAATAAACTAGTGGTTTTTTATATGCAAAAATTCCAAACATGAAATTTTAAAAAATATTTTTATCATAAATATTAAAATTCCTATTTTAATAATACAGTGTTCCAAAATTAAAAATAAAAATAACAGTAATTGTGAGGCACATTTGTAGAATAAAGCAAGCTATGTTCATTTGGGTTTCAGTTTCCCGGGAGATAAACTAACCTATGGTCTTTAGCTTTTTGCAGAAAATTTCTTCTCTCTCTTTACCTTCACGGAAACCTTACTCTTCCTTTGATACACAGTCCTTGCTGAGGCCTCTGAGATGGCAGCAGCTCACTTTCCCCCTTACGGCACCATGACAAAATGCATTATGCCTGATGGCTTAAACAACAGAAATGTACACTCTGACAGTTCTGGAGACTGGAAGTCCAAGATCAAGGTTCCAATGCAGTAAGTGTCTGGAAAGGGCTCTATCTTGGATTGCAGATGGCCGCCTTCTTGCTGCTGTGTCCTCATATGATAAAGATCTAAGGGGAGAGAGAAATAGAGACAGAGACAGAGAGAGAGGATGGGGAGTGGGGAGAGAGCAGTCTTTGGTATCTTTTCTTATAAGGACACTAATTCTATTGTATCAGGACCCAACCCATATGATATCATTTAATCTTAATTACCTCCATGAGGCCCTTTCTCCAAATATAGTCACATTGGGGGTTCAGAGCTTCAACATTTGAATGGGGGGCTGTAATTCAGTTCCTAGCACCTGTCCCCCATGTTCCTCAGGATAAGGAGATGAGTGTATCAGTGTCCTCATTCCTCATTCCATGCAACTTCCAAACCATCCCCTCTCCGCCTTCAACTAAATCCCTTGTCTTCTGAGGCCTCTGTTATTCAGACTTCTAGAAAACCTCAGTGCTAGAAAAATCTCAGTGTGCCATCTCTGCCTTCACTTGAGACGCTGAACCTAACCTAAGAAAATCAAACAAATGCACAGGTAGAAACTACTGTAGAGTCATAGTCTACCACCTCAACTGCATTCTCGGTGTGGCCCAGAATTTCTTCAGTTCCATAGGTAGTTATTTGATTTCCTCTCTGCACAAGAGAACTCCAACAACTAGCCTTTCGCTTTCAAAATATGGCTGGTCGATGCGTTCTTTTGATTGATTAAGTCTTTAGATTTATTAATTGGTTGATTAGTTGAAGCAATAGCTTAGCATGTGGAAAGTTCACTCTACTTTCTGTCTTTAAATTTAAAAAGTATTTGCAAATCTTTCATCTTCTCTTTCTGAAACTAATTCCTCTTAACTATGCTGGATCCATTAGAGTTTTTTAAAAAATGTGTAACTATAAAGAAGTCATATACTGGAGGAAGGATTCATTTGCAATATGTTTAACCAGCAAAAGGTTAGGGTAGTTTGCATAAGGAGTACCTACAAGTCAATAAGGATGAAAGACAACCCAATTGAAAAATGAGCAAAGGCTATGAATAAGCATTTCATGTAAGACACTTTTTACTAGGACTATCAGGCAAATGCCAGTCAAAACAACATGATATCAATTCACATCCATCTGTCAAAAAGAAATTGAACAGCACCATGTGTGAGGAAGATTGTAAGCTCTTGCATGCTACTAGTATGAGCACTTATTGGCCCGATCACTTTGAAAAGCAGTTTGACAATATCTAGAAAAGTCGAGGGTGTGTATTCTACAATCCAGTGTTTCTTTATCTAGATATACCTAAAGCAAACATCATCAATGGACACAGTTGGTCATTGCTACATTACTGATAAAAGTAAAACATCGTAAATAACCAAAATATCTATTATTACAGAAATGCATAAATAAAAATGGCTATATTCATATCATAGAAAATTATATAAGAAATAAATGAATGACCTTGATCTACAGAAAACATTGATAAATATGACCTATTTGATGATCCCTTTGAAGCGTTTTCTCTATTCAGCATCCAGACTATGACACCTGATTTTCACCCTAATTCTGGCCAATCTTTTTGTGTTCTTGCTGGTTGCTTGTCATCTCTATAACCTCTCCTTGGATTTCTCTTCTCTATCAACACTTATTCTTTAAGTGATCCCATCCATTTTTATAGCTATAAATACCATCCTTGTACTAATGACTTTAAAGTTGTATCTCTAGCCTAGATCTCAATTCTGAACTCTATACTCTTATTTCTAACAGCCCATGTACTTAACGTCTCATCTTAACATCTCAGACTTAGGGTCCTGTGACCTCATGTCTGCTCCCCAGGTGGTCTTCCTTGCCTCTGTTACTGGAAAGATGATTCTTATAGTTGTTCAGAGCCTTCAAAATGTTTTTCAGATCTGATCACTTCTCATTACCCACAAGTGGTTTCTCTGCTTCTGCCCTTGGCCTCTTTCCACGTTGTCTCCACTGGACTAGTCAGTGTCGTTTGTTCACGTGAACGTCAGACCCTACATTCCTCCAGAAGGGAAGACCCCTCCCTTCTGACTTCACTTAACTTTTATTGCCTTCTCACAGGCCCTACCTCCAAATTTAGTCCCAATGTATGTTAGGGCTTCAGAGTTTGAATGGGGTGAGTGTGATTCAGTCCGTAAGAACAGTCTATATAAAATATTTCATATTTTGTTCAATGTCTGTTCATCCTCTAGAATATAAACTCCATAAGGGCAGAGATTTTAGGTTACTTTGTTCACTGCTTTATTCTCTCACTTAGAGCAATGCCTGAGGCATAGCAGGTGTTCAGTAAATATTAAGTGACTTATTTCAAAACGCTGATGTAAAGTCTAAAAAGCATGTTACCATTTATACTAAAAACATCATTTCAAAATTTCCAAAATACAAAATTATATTACATATTTTTTATGAACAAGAATGTATGTGGTAATATATTTTAAAAGAATTAGAAGAATGCCAATTTCAAGACAATTAATTACTTTCCTAAAGAGAGGGAGGGAAATGAAATTAGAGGGTGGTCAAAGCAGCTCTAACTGTAGCTATATGATTTTCTTTGTTTAAATAAAACTTTTGAAACAAATAGGCCAAACGTTACCACTACCATTTGTTAAATCATAAGAGGATATGAGAATGTGTGACATACTAGTCTCTATGTTTCCTGTGTTTTAAATATTTCACAAGGAAGAGAGAGGAGTTTGTATAAGGTCAGAGACCATATCTGTTTTGTTCCTACTTGTATTTCAAAGTCCTGAAATGGGTGATGGCCCATAGGAGGACCTCAATGAGCATTTGGTGGATGGATGGTTTTAGTATCAGACCATTTGGACTTATCTCTGATTCTAAACATAATACTTAGTAGGTGCATAGACTCAGATAAACAAATAGACAAGCAAGCAAGCAAAAGAAACAAACAAGAAATATACCAGCAAGAAAGCAAAGAAACAAAAACAGTTTTTGAAAGCTACTTGGGAATGGTAGATTTGTCCTGACTGCCCAGTTCTACCATGCCCTTCTCTCTTCTCACCCCTAATTTACTTTTCTGCCAAAAGATACAAGCGGAAGCCACTAGAGAAAGATCTTAGAAGACTAACATGGTTTACAGTTAAGATACTGGCCTTCTGCATTTTCTCCATAAACCCTTAAACCATCTGGGGCCCCTTTTGGATTTGCACTTTTTACATGAGTCCTCTCTCATTAGTTTTGATAGGTTATTCTGCCTAAAACTGTAGTCTTGTCAACTCTGCAAAGAGTAGCAACAGAACCCTGTTGTCGAACTCATATTGATGTCATTTGCTGAGGTCATTTCTTGTGCCATCTCACAGTCCAATGCCTTAGATCTGACCAAATATAAACAATGCACACCTAACATTCCATACACAATTTTCCTTAAAAACATTTGTGTTCCCAGTTTGTCTAAGAATCTCAAATTCATACATTCTTATTTTCCTTTCATAGATGAGAAATTCCAGCAAAAGTTGAGAGTTTCTATGTTCCTTTAAATTTTTTTTCGATTTTGCCTAATTATAAATATTTTATGTATGTTTTGGCTGATCTATCTAAGTCATTTCTACCTTGTTTGACACATAAAAGCAAAAGTCAAATTTTGAACCAGAATGTGGAGGTATTCAGAGAAGTCATTCTCTCTCATAGATTCTCCCTCCATGTTAATTGGGAAAACAACAATGACAGTATTTCACACTTTCCTGTAATCTTTTATCTCTTTTTATACTTGGCCTTGGGGAAAGTGAAGACTCTAGGGATTAAAAAGAGAAAAGAATTTGGAATTATAAATTACAATCCTTTATCTGATAAATACCAAGCCAGAAAGTAGAAACTTCTCCTACCACACTAAGAAGTACACTTCGGATGCATTAAAGAGTTGAAAAAAATAAACTATAGAAAAATGGAATAATGTATCAATAGTATTTGTCAAATCTCTGAATGAAAGGCTTTCTTGTTTTAAAAGCAATCACAGGCATCCAAAAAAAAAAAGGACAGTTCTGTTGTATAATTTAAAATTTGGGTATTATTTTTGCTTTAAAAGGCAAAAATACATAATTAAAAATAAAAGATAAGAACAAATTGGAGAAACTGCAACAAATGTATTATTTTTCACTATAAAAAGAATCCATTCAAATTGATACTAAAACTGTAAGTCCCTTTAGGCTGAAAAACGATTGAACGATATGGACAGTCAGTTCATAAATAAGGAACTACATTTAGTACCAAAGTCAATAAAATATTCATCCATGTAATAATAAAGAAATCAAATTAACAAAAATTGTTTGAAGTAATATTAAGCAGTCTAATCCAAATTTGCTTAAATAGGTAATATTATATGCTAGTAATGGGAATGTAAATCATACAATTATTTTAGCAAACAATCTTGAATTTAAAAATTTGAGCTAGTAATTCCCTATTGACCTAGTAATTCCCTTTCTCAGAATTTAAGAAACTATACTAAGTGCAAAAAAATAAAAGTACCTTTATCCAAAATGAGGTATTGGAATAGTATTCATCGCAGTAAAAATTTTAAAATAGTCTCATAGATTTTTAGATCATTTTAAATATAATATATTACATTTATTTAATAGCTACAAAAAGCCAAAAATAGAGTAATAATAAAGCAAGAATACTTAAAATATTTAATGTATCAAATATAATATGTAATAATGAATATATAGGTCAGTTTATTGTTAGGTAAACAGATTCTTAAGCCAATAGTGTTTGGATCAGTTGGCTGTGGTTGACCTTATGGCTGTGCTTGTTAACTCCATTGTCTCCATACACTGTGCTGCCATGGCTGGCCTGGTCGGACATCTTGGCACTGAACCCTTCTGAAATTAGCCCAGGACTCTTGTTTTCTGGACTATCCATCTGCTTCCCTCAGGGCAATCCCGTGCCTTCCAAGGAGCCTGAACCTCTGTTTGGTAGTAACTTCTTCCTCCAGTTTCTATGGGCCCTGGGCTTTAGAAAGTCTAGACGCCTAAGGCTCAGACCTACCTGGTATGTGACATAGATGCAGAATGACTGATATTTATTTTCATCTTCGTCACTCTTCCCAGTTTGTCTTGGAAAGATAATTATTGATTTCTGCCTCTTACCGAATTCTAGGAACTCTGCTAAGTATTTGATTTATATTACCCTTACCTAATCTTCTCCACCCAGGACCTGTGCTTATACTTAATGTATCGTATCATACATAGTCTTCTGCACAGCACTGTGGCAGAAATAGTATTTTTTTCGTTTGGCAAATGAAGAAGGTAATGCTCAGGTTGGTGTTCACCATTGTATTCCCAAGACCTCAAGCAGTATCTTGTACCTGGCATGTGATCCACAATATTTCATCGGGGTGAGTAATAGTTATTTATTGAACACCTCATGTGTATCCTTGTATTCTATGGCTGCAAAGGCCAGAGTAAGCAAGAAAGGTGAGGCACACAGTAGATCATCAGTGAGTTTTGTGGAGTACGTTAATGCTGAGTAAATCAAAAATAACTCACATTCATTTAATTTATCCTTGGCCTCCTAAAATAAGGCTTTGCTGGGTTTAACATCCACAGTATTTGAATGTATCAGCACGTCATGTGCCATGTTATTCCAGAAGTTGCACATTTGATTTGACCACTGTTGCTAATAAAAATGACCTTTCACAAAATGATTTGCATAGCATGCTCATGGGACTCACTTACTTTGTTAGGCAATTAATCCAGCATTCTCCCCCAAATTATACATTTTATATGTATATATTAATAAAAGTAATTTAGATGTTTCGGATACACTCTAAAGCTTTTATAGATTGAACAAAATACAGCTTTTCGTCTATACAGTTAAATGGTTTCTTAATAACACAATTATCTTTTGCTGATTAATTCTGGGAATTTTGCTAGTTTTTTCTCAATAGTACTGTGATATTTTACATCTCATATGACTTTAATTTTAAAGGAAAAAAGTACTTCTCGCTTTTTCTAGGAGACATTCTGTCTTTTGGCAATGCCAACTACGAGCTGCACATGGCTAATCTTGGATTCCTAGAATTAATAAAAAGTTAGCTGGGCCTAATAAACTCTCTGCATGGTCCCCCACTGCATGTGCATGTGTAAAGAAAAACAAATGTAATCGTCAGGTTTCTGAAGAGAAACTTCTTTAAAGTACTCTTATATGAAATCAGGAGTTCGCTAATGAAATTACAGATAACATTGGCTACCATTTGACATAAATCTCACCTTTTAAGAGTGTCATTTTTATTATCTGTGGAAAAGAAAGAGCTTGTGTTTGTACTCCTTGTGCCTCCGCAGCCTGGATGCATCCCCACTGAGAGAGGTCTTACACCTAGGCTGAGACTCCTATGAAGATAGGGTGTTGGGTCTTTCTTTGGAAGTGACTTCTAGAAGCTTCAAAGAAATTCTACCCCATATGTACAAAAAATTCCATGTACCGATATAAATCACTGATTTAGACTAATATGTCTGATGATATCGGAAGGGTTCATATGAAAATCTTCTGGTGACAGAATTTCCATGGGCGCACAGAAATAGCCCTCCATAATTTGATAAGTAGAGTTCAAAATAACCTGATCGTGTAAAATTTGTGGTCAAGCTATTGTGAAGTTATAGTATTTTTTAGTCAGATCGTACTAAAACAAAAATACATAAAGATAGTAAAAATGGTAGTATATGGAACTGACCATCACAATTGACAAAATCATGTATGATGACAGAATAGTCTTTCTCTAACTCTCCTTCTCCCCACCGAAAGATAAAATCTTGAGCACTCTGCTGTTTGAGGAGCAGTTGGTGAGAACACCAACTGATGTGGTGATGGCCAATCACCATCACATCATAGCTGAGTTTTCTTGACCCTGGTACCCTACTGCAGACTTTACTGTATGACTATGAGAATGTCTTAAATGCTCCCACATTTAACCCAGTAGAAAAACCTGTCAAGCCACGGAAGTCTCATTTGTTCTGCAAATGCTCTTCTGCCTCATCTATCCTCATGTCCAAATCTATGCTCAGCTGGTCATCCGCATCTTCATCCTTCATGTCGATTCACTGACAGGATGCTTACAGATGGGTTCCCAGTAAAAGAAATTAAGTCATGATATTTTCTAGCATTTCTTTCATTATATTCTTGTTTCTTCAGCTTCATTAAGTTATAATTGACAAATAAAATTTGCATATATGTAAGGTATAAAGCATGATTTGATTTGATATACGTGTACATTGTGAAATAATTACCGAAGCCACAATCAAGCTAATTAACATATCAATCCCCTCGTATAGTTATCTTTTTTTTTCCCCTGGTGAAACTCAAGATCTATTCTCTTAGCAAAGTTCAAGTATACGATACAGTATTATTAAATATAGTCGCCATGCTCTACGTTAGATCCCCAGAACTTATTCATCTTATAGCTGAAAGTTTGTGCCCTTCGATCAACATCTCCCCATTTCTCCCACCCACTCAGTCCCTGGCAACTACTAATCTACTCTGTTTCTATGAGTTTGACTTTTTTAGATTTTACTTATAAGTGAGATCATACAGTATTTGTCTTTTTGGTCTGGCTTATTTCACTAAATATAAGGTCTTCTAAGTCCATTCATGTTGTTACAAGTGTCAGTATTTCCTGTTTATGGCTGATTATATATATATATATATATATATATATATATATATATATATATATATACATTTCTTTTATTCATTCTTTTGTCAGTGGACACTTAGATTGTTTCCATATTTTGGCTATTATGAATGATGCTGCAGTGAACATGGGAGTGCAGATATCTCTTTGAGATACCAATTTCATTTCCTTTGGATATATGCCCAGAAGTAGGATTGCCCAGATCATATGGCAGTTCTATTTTTAATTTTTTAAGGAATTTCTATGCTGTTTTTATAATAGCTGTGTCCCACTTTTTTTTTCTTTGACATTTATTCTTTGGGTGCAATATAATAATTTAACTATTAACTATTATGTTAATAGAGAGGCAGTTACTATGGGGTCACAAAATAAGCTTTGCACAAATAAAGGAGAAATTATATCATGATCCTAATGAAGGTATGATATAGCTGTAAGCCTTTCGGTGGATGAGAGTGTGCCTACCTCAGGCGTAGTCTGATTCATTTTGTAAATCCGGTCCAATATGGTGGGTCTGTAATTTTATTTCAATCACCGTTCTATACCAGTTCATATTTAGGGTCAAGGACCTACTAGAATGCTTACATTTAGGGGGAACTCTTGAAAGTAAGTTCTTTTTATGATTAGCGTTTTTATTGTACTAATATGGTGCTTAGGATCTCTAGCAAGAAGTAAAGGAAGGAGTGAATGATGAAAGAAATATCAACTACTTAATCTGATATATTGAGGAAAGAGGCCTCAAGGAGGTAATGGGAGAAAGGACAAGTCGAGGAGAGCCTGAACAGTTGCTATGGTAACGAGAGGCCGCAGGGATCTAAGCAGAGGTTTTCCTGCATCGAGTGACCCCCCGCTGGAGGGACTAGCAGCACAGAGGGCTGTGGGCATTACCGGAAGGCTGCTATCAGACTCCACAGACGTCTGCTTCAGTTTATGAGTGACATTACCATTTTTATTTCCATTTTGTGTATTAAAAACAGCATGCCTAAAGAGTTTAAAGCCACACTTAGTGGTGGCTATTCCCACAACTCTATGTAGCTCCACTTCTCCTGATTAGAGCATACTTTGGAGGTGGTGGTGGGGTTGGTTGTTAAGAAGAAGAATTTCAGAAATTTGAAACATTTGGATGTAGTCTGCCAGATGTTATGGCCCAAATATACAGCTTCGATTATTAGAAGTCAAGAAAAACCTTCCCTATATTGACCACTAATGGAAGAACCTACAATAAACCCAAACAACTTGTTTTCAAATTGGTAGCATAAAAGTATAGATGGGGTGACTCTAAAATTCTCTCAAAATGTCTTGAGAAAGACATAGGGTAAAGGTCATTCAGTAGAGAAAACAAAAAACAGAGCTCTAGAAAAATATGCCGAAATGTAAGTATCTGGAAACACTGAGTTAAAGCAGAAGAAAGAAAGCCCAAAGAGGATATGCTTCTAGTCCTAGAGGATTTATTCTCAACATTAACTGTGATTAAAAAGCGAATAAACTCAAGTCACCACAATAAGCATGCTGTCGGAAACCCAACAGGGCCAGACTTTAGCACAGAGTGTCTCCTTTCCAAGTGGGTGGTGTCCCCTGAGCATCCCCTGATGGCTTTGACACTCTGGGTATAATGAAATGAAAAGCCTCTTGCAAGATCGTGTCTCCAAGGAAAGAAAATGAAAAGTCTATGCAGACAGGAGGGAGCTGGCCTTGCTAGCTCCTAAGGTGACAGAATTTCTGTTGTGAGCTCAGAAGGGTGCCTGAATTTCTGGGGATTGTAGAGCGACCCAGCAGGATGTAATTTTTATCACCATCTGAATTGTTAAAACTTAGGTTCTGCTTTATAAGACCAACTTAGAAATCTTTCTAAAATATGTTTTTCTTAACATACTTGTAAAAGCATATGTGTATTGTAATCATAAGTAATTTTTAATCCTGAATTTCTTTCAGTTTGTTGATTTTATACTCTTTAATTCCTGAGACTTTGAAGAAAAAATGTATTATGCTATGGCTTTGGAAGGAAGAAATGAGAATGTTTATGAACAACTCTATTACCTATAAGTTTTATAACCGTTTTTAAAAGAGCGAGATAACATCACAGGTTTAAATTCAAGGTCTCTAATCCATCTGAAAGATTTATTGTACTGGGGGAAAATTCTGCTTGTTGCTGCATTTTAATAGAATTAATCTCTATAATTTGTATTTGGGCTCATATATATGATCTCATATTTTGGATGCTGACAGAAGATGAAAATTTTAGTGGACAATAAATTACCTTTACTTTGATCTTATCCTCATATAAGTTGGTCATTACCTGGGAGAAATACAATAATGGAAGAGGTGCTCTACTAAAGAAATTTTAAAGCCCAAACAATTATGGGTAAAGAGTTTACCTAAACCAAAAAGAAAAAAAAAAAAAGGACTATTTAACTCTTTTCCCTTTAGGATTACCTTCTTTTTAAAGAACCAGAAATGTTTGAGTGCTTCTTTCTAAATTGAAATATTCTTATCCTTAATACACTCAGTGCTGCCGGAAGGCATTCTGACATACGTCTCTCATCCAGAAGAATTTAAGAAATGTCATTTTCACCTACAGCTTGTATCTTCTTAGGAACAAATAAAACTCAATTATACATTAAAGTATAAAGATGTTATGTAGTGCCTGAAATAGGGATGCATTTTTATCCAAACTAAAAAAATCATGTCATGACCTTGCTTCTTTCAACACAAACATTCTGACACATTTCATTTAAAATATATATATAGCATGTAGAGCATTTGACGATTCTTTGATAGTAACGTCTTCCCATAATGGACTGGGTTCTCCTTTCTAAAAAGAGAAGAAAAGAAAACAGAAACCCAGTTGTATTTCTGTCTTGCACCGTAATTTCTGTTGCAAAACCTCTATGCCTCAGCAGCTGTCTGGTTTGGAAATATAGAAATTCCAGAAGGTTAGTCTTTCTTAAATCTTGTATTGTATCAGTGAGGTTCAGGTATATGAAAGTGATTTTACAAGGGAAGTATCAACCCTATGTGCATTGTTCATTACTAGACGGAATGTGTTTGTCGAATGTCTGTCTTTTATCAAATTCTAGTGCTCTATATTGGAAGAACTGCAAGAATCTTAAACACACATATTCCCAAGTCTATCTCTGATGGAAGCCTCTAACTCCTTATTTCCACCCACTGATTACATTCCTATTACCCTTTCTCTTTATTTTCTTTTTCTATTTTACTAAGTTTATTGGGGCGACATTGCTTAATAAAATGACATAGGTTTCAAATGTACAATTCAATAATACATCATATGTATATTGCATTGTGTGTTCACCACCCAAAGTTAAATTACCTTCCAGAAGTGTGTCCTATGTAAATAACACTCCTAGACAAAGGAGAGAGAGAGAGAGAGAAGGAGGGAGGGAGGGAGCATTGGCCAAAGATGCTACATAAACACTCCAAGGAAATACGAAGGACTCTCCAGACTCAAAGTTGCCCCATTGTGACCAATGTCACTGCAGCACAGAGCTGCCAACACCCAGTTAATACCCAGCACCTAGCAGAGCTTCCTCATGTTTCTGTCTCTTCCTTTTCCTTCAGAGGATCTGTCAGCCACATGCAGAATTATCTTCTGCCTCTAAAGTGGATGAGCAGCGGTATAGAAAGGATAAAAATGGAAGTTTGTTTTTCATCTTCCTCCTACCCCAAACCCCTGTGTTAGTTTCCTAAGGCTGCCACAACAATATACCACAACCTGGGGGAGTTTAAATGACAGGACTTTATTTTCTCACAGGTCTGGAGGCTTGAAGGTCAAGATTAAGGTGTTGGAACGTTTGTTATCTTCCGAGGCCTTCTTGGTTTGCAGATGGCTGACTTCTCCCTGTGTCCCCACATGGTTGTCCCTCCATCTATGTGTTATCAGTGTCCTAATCTCCTCTTCTTATAGAACACCAATCCTGCTGAGTCAAGGCCTATCCCTCTGACTTCATTTCATTTTACCTCCTTAAAGGCCCAGTCTCATGCTTCTTCGTAGCTTCTGGTGGTCCCTGGCGATACATGGCGTTCCTTGGATTGTAGTCATATCATTCCGGTCACTGCTTCTTGCTCATCTGGTTTTCTTCTCTATGCGTCTTCACATGGTCTTCATAGAAGGAAAGTACTCATTAGATTTAGGGTCCATCTTAATACAGTATGACCTGATCTTAACTAAGGGTATCTATAAAAACCCGACCTTCCGATGAGCTCACATCAAAGGCTCTGAGTGTATGTGGATGTTTGAGGGATGTGCTAATCAACCCAGTAAGCCTCCTGATAGAAGTTAACTTTCATCTTCCCCCCAGAAAGTAATATCTCACAACTAAGCTTTGTATGTATGTTTCCTCATTCTGGAAACAGAAAAAGATTGCGTGTGGGGAGAAGAAATGTGAATGATTAAGACCCCTGGAATCCAGAAATGAATTTTTCCAAACTCAATCCTTGGCTGTGTCAGACATTCGTAGGCAGGGACAAAATATGTCCTTGGCGCACTCACGTGCTTTTTTATTCTTCCTGCATTTATGGTATTGCTCTGCCCCGTGACATGCTGATGGCAGTTTTTATCCCTTTCTCTGTTTCTTCTCCATTATATCAAGATGTATCACTTTATTTCCATAAAAGCTTTAGAATTAGAGAAAATCGAGCTCCAGAAGACCATTTTTTTGAGCCACGGTCTTCCTCATCTGCAAAATTAATATAAGAATATTTAACTCTCAACTGCTGCAAGATAATAATTACTTGGCATGCCACACGCACTTAAGTCACGTGTAAGACATTGCATGTCCTTGCCTATAGCTCTGTCTGGCCACCTGAAACTGTTTTGTGTCCTCAGAGACAACCTTCAAACAACGACTGACGGAGGTCAGTGTATAAATGTCTCAGCTCGATCACCCCTCCCGTGAGATAATGCTGACATGTGTGTTCCACTCTGGCTCCCAGAATTCTCTTGTGAGACAAGCCTCAGTCTCCCACACGGTGACTGAGCTGAGAAGGCATTCTTCACCACCTCGCTTCCCTTCCCTGTCTCGCTTCTGCATTCCCCTTCCGGTGAGTCCAGGGGTCACCCCCAAATAAACTACTTTTATTTGAATCTTTCTCTCCTCAGCATCTGCTTGAGAAAACCAAAATTAAGATAGAAACGTTATATCATTATTAAGAATGAAATGTGGTGCTTTTTCAATGCTCAGAGGTTGTCCGCGTCCAAGTTTTAGGAATGATTCCTGTCATCTCTGAGACCCCTTCTAAATGGGTGACTTGCTGTGATCCGCTTGCCATTTCTTTTCTCATTCGATGTCTTTTTTTTTGCTGGCCTGCCCAAGTCTTTTTTATTCCATACAATTTTGCCTTTGTTGGCATCATGAATTTTATAGGAAACTGTCCAACGTTTCTCAGGTGCTTAGAGCAGGCCCGCCAAGCACCACGTGTCACTTAAAGCCATCTCCATCCAGCAGCCTCTTTTCCATGGTGTTCACTCTGGATTACTTTCACTGACCGATTCCTAAACCACGTCTTAGCCTTCACTTGCACCGCCGATCCTATTTTTAGAGTCAGCTTCCTTCTGGACTTGATATCTTTTCACTTATTCAGTCATTTAGTAGATATGTATTGAGTCCCTACTATCCACCAGGCACGGCCAGGTATAAGGAGGTGGGCAGACCAAGTCCCTGTCCTCACTCTGGCCTTTTCTTGCTTCGTACCCTCAGGGAAGCTTCCTAGTTACAAGCAGCAGAAACCAGCGGCTGCTGTAACTAGATGAAAGGAATTTATTCAAGGACATGTAGTAGCTCACAGAATTTTTAAGAAGGCCGAAGAATCAGGCTTGAAAGCTACTCAGCCAGGAATAATACCCGAAATCACATCCCAGAAATGGTTTCTCAGAACAAAATTGCCATTATCACTGCTGCTAGAGCTTCTGTACTTTCGGACTTTTAAAGCTGGGTGTAGCTACTGCTGGCACTCTCTGTAGAATGGACTCCATACTTTCTGTGGGAGGCAGTTTTGACAGGGTGCCAGTGACGCCCACCTCCTGGTATTCACACCCTTATGCACTAACCTCCCCCCCACCCCCACATTGGTATAAGCAGAATGGAGTGACCTGTTTTTAATTAAGAGAAAATGACAAAAGTGATTGGATGTTATTTTCGTGATCTAGTCATTAAAGAGGTGACTTCTGTCTTGCTCGCATTCTCTATTTTTCTGTCTCTGCTTCTTGTTTACTTGTTCCGATGAAGCAAGTCGCTGTGTTGTAAACTGCCCTCATAAGAGGCCCACGTGGCAAGGAATAGCGAGCAGCCTCCAGCATACAGGTAGCGAGGAACTGAGGTCCACCATCCAAAGTCCATGAGGAGCCAGATCCTGCCAGCAACTGTATGAGTTCGCTAAGAGAAGGAGCCTCCTCGTCTGAGCTTGGAGGTGGTTGTAGCACCCCGCCGCCCCCCAGCCCCAATGCCCTGATTGCAGCTTCTAGGGCCAGACCGAGGGCCATTTTCCCTCTGCTTGCCCTTGTGCGGGCAACTCTCTCATCCATTTTCCCTGGAGTCCTGAAATAGGTGGGACCTACAAAGAGCTGGAGAAGTATTTTATCTGGGCTCTTACGGATTCCTAGTGTATGGTTTTATGTTAACTCATGTGAATTATTGGAGAGAATTTAATTCTGCTGGATGATTTCATATAGCCCTATGGCTACAAGCTAATTGAGACAAGAACAGGAAAGCTCTAAATATTAATAGGCTTTGCTTTTTCCCGTGGAACATGTTCAAATAGAAACCTTTTCAAATAGATATCTCCAGTAGTAATAAAAGGCTTTACAAATCCAACGGAAAGCCCCAAAGTCACAATAATCTTACCAAATAATAAAATCACTGGCCTGAGAGCAGAGAGGAGATGAACAAAGAGATGCTGGAGCCGTGGGTGCTGCACAGGAGGCAGGAGTCAACTTCGGGATTACAGCTGCCACAGATCCCAGGAGAGAGGAGGCCAGCTTGAAGGCATATGTCCGTTAGTACATGAAATACTATAAGAATAAATGGTATGATTCCGTTTAGAAGGCAGACTCATTATAGAACCCACAGGCTAAAGAGAAGAAACCGCATCAGCAGAGAGCAGAGGAATCCCAGAGAGCAGAGTACCCAAGGCTTCTGCGATGCCCACTCATGGCACTTGACGTGGACACCAGAGCAATTACCACAATGGCCAAAGCATGTCCCGTCTTTACAAAGAGTGCGAGGTCTTGTGGAAAGCAGAGGAAAACAAGGACAAGACTTAAGGACATGAAGAGAATAAGATTGTGAGAACAGAGGGACGAGGACATTGTGGTGTCACATCGCTATCTGCATGTTGCAGAATATTGGGGCTTATTCATGTTTCTTTTCTTTATTAAAACTCTTACTAGTTCAATGTGGTTAAAGGATTTGCAGTTGATGAAAATTATATTGTCCAGGTAGATGTATGAATGCCCCAATTTTGTTTTGAGGGGAGTGTGAGGCAAATTATGGCAGTCCTCCAAAGAAGATGGCCCCCACAAGGTGACTTCATACTTTGGATGCCTGGGCATAAGGGCTGTGTGAAATTTTCACACACTACGAATCACCTGTTGCGTTTTATTTCTATTCGACGCTCATTATGATCTTGATGTGTAAACAGAAATGCTTTACCCCTTTGACCATGTTGCTTCTTTCTGCCCTTGAATGATTTCAATATGTTAATTAATAATGACTTTTTCAATGCATTTTCATTAGTACACATTAAATATATATGAAACACTATTCTTTTTCCCTAACTGAAGTCATACAGTCCTTTCTGGCAAATTTGAATATACCTAGAGATAGGTATATACCTAGAGATAGGTATATTCATAGGAATGAATGGAGTCACAAATTTTATAGTGTATTGGGAGAAAATCAAGACTGATAGGAAAAAAACTTATTGTTCACTAATATGTAATTTTAAAGCGGTCTATGTACAATTTCCTTCATTATCATGGCAGACAAGGTTGTAATAAGTCTGTAATTAGTGATATTAGTGTGATACATTTCTTCAAAACCATAGGCGTATTATATTTGTGCAGATATCAAGTTAGGTAATTTTAGTGAGGAAGTTGAGTAATTATAAAATCCAATGCATTAAGTTTTCAGGCAAATAAGCAATCATTAAGAGAAAGATTTTCTAACTGTTCGGCTATCATCTTTTTCTTGAGGATTATAATAATAGCAAAGAAAAAACTGTGTTGAAAACATCTATCTTTCAAATTCTATTTGGTCCTATTTTCAAGGAGATGGATCACACATTGGCTGTGGATTCTCAACGTCACCGGCCTTTCCTGAGATCTTTGCTTCTTCCATACCAGATGCAAGCCTGTTAGAACATTGTTTCTGTAGATCCAATATATACCCTTAAAACCTCCAATTATATGTGCAACTGTTCATTTACATCTACTCTCCGCTATACAACCTTTCCTCTGTACCAAATCGGCCACCTCAAATAATACCTGAACCTATTTACCTTTGGTCATGCTAACTCATTGCTTCATCAGTACTGCCCAACACTGAAGGGGCACCATTCACACCATATTGTGGAGTACGGCAGGTCTTGACTTAGTCGTAGCCAGGTAGTAGATAATAAACTTCCCGAAGGGAGGGAATCCACCTTATTTTCTAGCACAGTGTTTAATCCATAATTCAGTAAACGTATTTAGTTAATTGTTTTGTTGAGTGATTCTGGATTCATGAAGAATGTGGGAGGATATTATAGCAGAGTACATTTTCTTTCTAGTTCTTATGACTATATAGTTAAGTCTAGAGAATTTTTGAAACAAAATCACAGCCAAAGTGAACCACGAAATGGTATGGAGGTTTGTGTAGGTTTCTGTATCAATAGTGCCCATTACAGTGTCTGCCGTTGCTCAATCAATTCTTTATTCATGATATGGAATGGAAAAAAGGGAGACAAAATATTGTTTGGAAAGAGAAAATATAGTGAAAATGATCAAAGAAAGAATCTGTACCATTGAAACTTTACGGCAACCTCAAATTTATAACATGCATCAATAAGGTAGCTACTATTATTAAAATAAATAACTTTCAAAAGATTTATTTATGCCAACTATGTAAACATCCATATTCCACATTGATTAAAAATCAATAATTATTGATAAATGAGAAATACTCATAATACGAAGAGAAAGGTGAAAGAAACACCCATCCCCAACTGGTAATATTAAGAATCCATCAGGTGTTTACTGCTGGCATTAAAGTTTTTCTAGGTATGTCACTTCCATAAATTTGTTAGCTATGGCCTACACACTTCTGAAAAAAGTTTTTTTCATCTGAATCCCCAGTTGTCAATTTTTGTAGAGGTCAAAGATACACGTACAATAGAAGTCAACAAGTGACCGGAAGTTGCAGCAAAATGACTTTCCTGTACAATAAACATCGACATCAATATCAATGGTCAGGCTTAGAAAATAACATCAAAGAATTAGTTTGCCGATTTAGAGCCCAGTTTATGAATGGGCTTTCTCGTTAATAATTAATAATATTTAGCAATGGACCATATTCACATACAAATTAGAATTAAATCCTCATGAACACACATCTACAGCAGCAGCATGCCTCCCCTTCACTCTACCCTGCCATGATCTCACCCTTATTAAATATCTTTTTCTATGTCACCTTCCCCGAGATACCTTGAACTACCCACTCTCCTTCGATCTAGATGCTGTCTCTCTTTCTTCAGTCTACCTTGCATTTGATTTTTATGTTATACCTCCTATCTTATTCCTCTAGGTCTATATTTCAGTTTACTGTTCTGTTTCTTGGCCATCTCATTCTTTCTTGACCTGTGTACAGCATAAGGGCACAAAATGTGCCTTACCCTCTGAACACCCAACACAATAGGTATTTAATAAATAAATTTAATTGGTCATCCTCAACCTCTGGCATATAAACTAGTACTCTAAAATTATGTATACACTGTACTCTAAAATTATGTATACACAGGCTCGAGAAAGTGTAGGTCAATTCAAGTGTGCTGAATCTATAGCCGTATTAGGCCTCAAATAACCTGAAGAATGACTACAAAAACTGATGTGATTCAATTCCACTATCAAATTGCATTTTTCAATTAGAGGAGAATTGTTTTCATAAGAGGTTAGCAGGAATAATCATATATTCTTGAGCAATCATAGAAAGAGATAATTGCAATAAAAACAAAAGATTTCTTCACTCTTTAAGTAGTATATATGTGACCTTGTGGATTAATCTGTCAAGTATGAATTTTCATAATAATTCTGTGTATTATCCTTCTTGCTATGGGCCTCGATCAATAATTTCCTCAATTTGGTTTATTTATTTATGTCTTTAATTCTCCACATTTTAGAAAAAATGTCTAGTGAAATATTTTATTTTCTGTCTTAGATAACTAAACATCTCATCTTCAAGAACAAGGTTTGTTCTCACTGATTCTTCTTAAAGTCAGCTCTTAATGTGCGTCGTAAAGGTTTTTATGGTCAAAGCTCTGATAAAATTAACAAAAATAACTACAAAATTTTTACTTTGTTAAAATAATAATAATATTTAAGCTACACATTTCCAAACCTTAAAGTGACTTTAAATAAACATTGCCCATTTGTCAGATGTTCTTTTAGTAATAAGTAGGTTCCAGAAAAGCAAAAAATACATGGTTACATATAATTTTTTTAAGCCACTTCATTTTAAGATGATTTTGGGAACATTTTCATGGAATAAATGAAAGTTATTTTAAACTGAGGATTTAAAAATATCTAGAAAAATATGGGTCCAGAAAGGCATAGTTCGGAAAGCGGGGTCACTCTGCGGTAGGGTCTACAGCTGGCCGCGTTTACTGAAGGGCGCGTACGCTGAGGGTGCTCGCCTGTAATTCTTTGACCCGAGTGAAAGAATATTATTTACTCGGGGAATCATAACATTAGAGTAAATCTTAATGTGGCTGTTTATTTTTGTATCATTTGGTGGAAATGCATAGTACTGTTCAGAGCTCTATGGTCTATTTTTAATTAAAGTAAATTTGAAAAGATCCTTATTAAGGATATTATTAGAGTTAGCATATAGCCTGTTGACTCATGAGGTCTGTGGACTAGTAAGAAAACAAAAGTACGATTATACTGCATTTTCAGCTCTTTAAATAAAGCTATTTAGAATTTTGTTAAATGTTCAGCTAATTTTCAAGGGACTTATCCATGCTTCATAATCCATTTTTTTCTAAAAGTACATATAGTACATTTAAACCAAATCCCCCAACTAACCCTTTTACATACCATCTATATTTTTAAATGTTTTGAACATTCTACTTCACATTTTAAAGTAGTTTACAGCATAAAAGTCTACATAGAGCATACAGCATAATTTACAGTCTAAAGTGGTTTACGGTATAAAAGTCTACATGCTACATACAGCGTAATTTCTTCATCAAACTCCTGATTTCTTCAACCACATGTATGTGTGGAGACAAGTTCCAGCAAGGTGAGGATGCACAGATTAGGGATCCATCCGGTTTCTAATAGGCAATGAGAAGGCCAAGTCATTCAGGTAGTCACATATGTTTTAATTTTACAATGTGGTTTCTAATACTGTGTTGCAAATGTTGATTCCACTATTATTTTAAAAGCTGTACGACCAAGCAATCTGCAGTTATTTACTTATTCAGTACCTTCTGCATATAAGCAGCATGTTAAGGGTTGTGAATGGTAGAATAATTCGAAAGGAAGATTTCTGCCAGGACTCATCTTGTAAAATAATTACTGAAAGTATAAGGTTATAGGTGATTAGTCCAAAATATATTTGGTTCCAGAAACAAACAGTGGGAGGTCAGATGATACAGATTTCAGAGTGGGCTGGAGGGAGAGGATTAAGTTGCTTTGGGGAAGGGGCATCTGAATCTAGAAACAGAAACCACAGACACAGAAGACTTAGATGGGTAGAAAGGACTTGAGAGAGCACTCCAGCTGGGGAAACAGCTGTCAAATGACAGAAGCAGGGAGTTTAAATAAACATGGTGGGGAGGGGGATGGTGAGAGATTAATGAAGAAGAGCAGGATGATTTGAGAAATGTCACTGGCTGATTCTAAGATCTATATCAAAATCAGAGAGACCTAGAATAGCCAAGGTTACCCAGAAGAAGAAAAACAAATTGAAAGATTTACACCACCAAGTATCAAGATCGACTATAAAGGTATAGAAATGAAGTGTTATTGGCACAAGAATAGATGAATACTCTAATATAGTTCAGAGTCCAGAACCAGACCTACACACCTGATAAACAGAAGAGGCATCAATGCAGTTCGGTAAATGGTGCTGCAACAAAAGTATTTCTGTGTAGAAATTTTTACTTATATGAATGTTTTTTTCTGAATTTATATCACACACAAAATTGAGATGGATGATAGGTGAGTGAAGTGAAAAATAAAAGTAAACACATAAACAAATAAGCAATGCGATTTTTAAAAAATGGGCATTGTCCTTCAATGGTTATCTCAGAAAAGATAGCCAAATGACCAAGACAAATGTAAAATGCTGTTCAGCTTCATTAACCATGATATAAATGCAAATTAAAATAATAATCACATACATTAAACTCCTATCATACTGGTTAAAACTCAAACAATAGCCAGTATCAAATGTTGACAAGAGTGTGGCATAGGTAGAGTTCTAATATTGCTAGGTGGAAGTGTGAATTTTCTCAACCACTTATGAGTTTGTTTGTTAATATCTAACAGAAACTAAACACGCATATGCTCTTTAACTCAGCAATTCCACTCCTGGGTAGATACCCACAACAATGAGTGTTTGTCTCTAATAAAAGACATGTTTGCAAATGTTTATAATAACATCTTTATTCATAATCACCACAAAATGCAAAACAATCTAAAAGTCCATCAATAGAAGCATAAATAAATTGTGAGATATTCTTATAATGGAATACTTTACAGCAGTGGAAAACAGCCAAATAACAATATGGACAATTCTCATGGACACTATGTTGAATGAAAGAAGCCAGATTCAAAAAAGTGAATATGTTATTATTTTATTTACATGAAGCTCAAGAGAGGGGTTAAAATGTAATTACCTTTCAAGGGTGGTTGTTCACTGGACTAAATCATGAGGGAGCCTTCTGGGGGCTGTAAAAACCTTACATTTTTATTTATATGGTAGTTATAGATGTGTATATACATGCAAAAAAGTGTGTTGAGTTCAACTTTAGGATTTATGCACTTTCTCGTAAGCAAATTACTCTTTCATTTAAATCAGAAAACTAACCAGATTTTAGGGAGTCTCTTCCTTTTTTAAATTGCTTGTCCACATTATTTTTTTCATTATGTTTCCACTGTCTATGCATATGTTACCTTCACCTTTTTGGGTGGTTTCATCTTCTTACTATCTCATCTGTTGGCATGGTTTTTGTGATCTTTCGCCTTGGTTCCCCAAAAATAAACACTCACTACAATTAATATGTATTACTTACTCTAATCTCTGAGTTAACAATCACAGCTAATACTGGTTGTGAGGATCGAGCTGTTTAACATGCATTATCCCACTTAATTGATATGACAAGCTCATGAACTAGCTATTATTATCATTGTTTTATTGATGAAACTCTGAAAGGTTAGGCAACTCACAGAAGAACTGGCATTTAAACCTAGATCCATCACATTCCAGAATTCACATTCTTAAACACAATGCTATGAGAAAGATTGTGAACACAAGAGAGACTGACTTTCTGATTTTCCAGGTCATCTTTTCATATCAGCAGAACAAATAGTAAATCACTGAAAATCTTACAGCTAGAGCAACCCAGGTCAGTCATGGGAGATGGAATGTGTAGAGCATGTCATCAAATCAAAGTTTAGGATGACCCAGGGACTCTGGGTGGGAGCAGGTTCTCTACCATTGTTGTGAAATTACTCACAATTACATCACTAATTGTTCTCTTCCATTTAAACAGTAGTCTCTAAAAATTAAAAATGATAAAAGTGAAAAGAAACACTAAAATTACCAGTGGATTATATAAATAAATGTTCATCCAAAATGAAAGAAGAGACCTATTTTAGTGCAGTCTGACTACTTCGATACTAAAATGCCCTAGTTAACTGAAAGAATCTGTTGTCAGTTCCTCAGCAGCATCCTCAGACATCATTGTAGGAATTAGAAAACATCACCTAGTTTAAAGTTAGGGGCTTTAGGTAGCACACTTGAAAAGCAGATTTGCATACTTTACTCATTTTTATTCTTTTGAAATTAATGAGCAGAGCTTTTACAAAGTGGTTTTATTCAGAGAATAGCTGAATATTTGATAGCTGTAGCTAAAAAAAAGAAATCTATGCTGTATCTTCTTTTTCTATATAGACTAATTTTTTAGGTTTACCATGGTATATTTTGAAAGGTGAGATTTCGCTAATGTCAGGGGTGTGAGAAAGCCCTGTCTTCTCTGTACACACGCACACACGGTTAAAGAAAACGTTGCTCTGTGTTTCCTGTTAACGAAAGTTTTATTGTGACTGACGATTTTCCCACTGATATTAGATAAAAATAATTGTTAATTCATTCCATAGAATAGATGGGTTGAATACAAATGCATAGTGATGATAAAATCTAGCATCAGCAGAGTTATGGCATTTTAAATTAATCCTAGTGTGTGAATGATTATTAATGAATGCTCATAAAATATCTACAGTCTTATCCCCAAATGCCATATTTATTGCCATAATTAGAAGGGAAAAATGTTTATTCTTATTGGGATTTTCCCCAGAGTCTTGTAATGGATTGGAATTAGACCATTGAATGAAGTTTAATACAAAAACTAATGTTCCTCTCTGAAATAGAATAAAACCTCAAATTGAAATGAACTTACTTAAACATAGAAAATTTGTTATTTTCTTTAAGTTTTTCAGTAAATTTCAGGATAAAACATTTGAGGATACAAGGTATTTTGTTATTTTCTGTTTTTTTAAAAAAATTATTTACATTTTTAAACTTTTCATTTTGTAGCTTTAAAAAAATCAAATTTCAAAACATTAAACAGCTTTCCTAAGATAACATACTTAGTAAATTGTTTCTGCACATTTATTAAAATACATGATTTTAAGGCTTTGACCTGTTAAATGTGGTAAAATACATTGAATGATTTCCTAATGTTAAATCAACTTTGCATTCCCCCCAAAAAACTCAGCTTAACCATCTTTTACGTATAATTTTGGACTTCATCTGCTAATATTTTATTTAGGATTTCTCATGTGTATTTATAACATTATTTTTATATATTTCTAAATAAAAATTATAGATCTAAGATGTAAATGACTTAATATAACATTAAATAATATACATTTATAGTGAAATGATTACTACAGTTCAGCTAATTAACATGGCTTCTCACATAGTTGCCATTATGTTGTACGTAATGAGTGTGCCTGAAATCCACTCTCTTAGCATATTTCCAGTCTTCAATGCAGTCTTACTGACTATAGTCATTATATCTGTGCACGAGGTCTCTCGACTTACTCGTCCTATGTAATAACTACAACGTTGTACGCTTTGATCAATATCTCCATGTTTCCCCATTTTCCCATGGCTGCCCCAGCAACCACCTCTCTGCTTTCTGCTTCTATGAGTTTTATGAGTCCAACATATTTTTTTCTTTTTAGATTTCACATATGAGATCATATAGTATTTTTCTTTGTTTGGCTTATTTCACTTAGCATAATATCCTTCAGGTTCATCCATGTTGTTTCAAATGACAGGATCTCCTTCTTTCTCATTGATGAATAGTATTCCATTATATTCAGTCATTCATTGATGGACACTTTAGCTGTTTCCATCTATTGGCTATTATGAATAATGCTGCAATGACCATGGGAGCAGATATCTTTTTGAGATACTGATCTCATTTTTTTGGATATATGCCTAAAAGTGGGATTGCTGGGTCATATGGTAGTTCTATTTTTACATTTTCTTAAGACCCTCCATACTGTTTTCCAAATGGCTCTATCAATTTAAAGTCCCACCAACACCTTATAAGGGTCCATTTTCTCCACGTTTATGCCAGCATTGGGTATCTTTTGTCTATTTGATAATAGCCATGCTAACAGGTGTGAGCTGATTTCTCATTGTAGTTTTGATTTGCATTTCCCTAATGATTAGTGATATTGAGCACTTAGTAATATATTCGTTCGCCATTTGTGTGTCTTCTTTGAGGAATCTCTATTCAGGTTTTTTGCCTATTTTTCAATCAGGTTATTAGTTCTCTTGCTATCGAGTTGTTTGAGTTCCTTGTAAATTTGTATCATAATTCCTTATCAAGAAGTATGGCTTGCAAATATTTCTCCCATTCCATAGGTTATATTATTACTCTTGTTTATTTTTTTCTTTGCTGCGCAGAATTTTTTTTTTAGTTTGATACACTCATTTGTCTATTTTTCTTTCGTTACCTGTGCTTTTGGGATCATATCCAAAAAAATTATTGCCCAGACCAATGTCAAGAAGCTTTCTCCCTATGTTTTCTTCTATTACTTTCATGGTCTCAGGTCTTACATTTAAGTCTTTTATCTATTTTCAGTTAAATTTTGTTTATAGAGTGAGGCAAGAGACCAATTGCATTCTTCTGCATGTAGTAAACCATTTTTCCCAGCACCATTTATTAAAAGGATTAACCTTTACCAATTACTCATTCCTGGCAACTTTGTTGGAGATCAATTAATCATAAATGTGTGGATTTATTTCTAGGCTCTCTATTGTATTTCATTGATCTATATGTCTGTTTTTATACCAGTCCAATGATGCTTTAATTACTATATATTTTAAAAACAGACACTGAGATACTTCCAACTTTGTTCTTTTTCCTCAAGATTTCTCTGTGGTCCATAGGAATTTTAGGATTGTTTTTCTGTTTCTGTGAACAATGCTGTTGGAATGTGATAAGGATTGCATCAAATTTGTAGATTGCCTTTGATGGTTTTGATATTTTAACAATATTAAATCTTATAGTCCATGAACTTGAGAAATCATTCAATTTATTTGTGACATCTTCAATTTATTTTATCAGCGTTTCATAGTTTTCAATGTACAGATATTTCACTTCCTTGGTTAAATTTATTCCTAAGTATTTCATTGTTTTAAATGCTGTTGTAAATGGGATTATTATTATTTTTATTTCTCTTGTAAATAGTTCATTGTTAGTATATAGAAATGCCACTGATTTTTGTATATTGCAACTGATTTTTGTATATTGATTTCATATCCTGCAACTTTACTAATTCTCACATTTTTTGTGTAATCTTTCGCATTTTCTATACATAAGATTATATTACCTGCAAATAGATACAGTTTTTAATTTTTCCTTTCCAATTTGAAAGCCTTTTATTTCCTTTTCTTGTTTAATTGTTCTAGTTTGGACTTCCAGTTCTATATTGGAAAGAAGTGTTAAGAGTGAGGATCCTTGTCTTGTTTCTAATTTTAGAGGAAAAGATTTCAACTTTTCATCATTGAGTATGATATTAGCTATAAGCTTATCATATATGGCCCTTATTATATTAAGGTATACTTCTTCTATACCTAATTTGTTAAGAGTTGTTATCATGAATGGATGTTGAATTTTGTCAAGTGCTTTTACAGCCTCTATTGAGATCATATGATTTTTATCCTTCATTCTGTTAAGGTGGTGAATCACATTTATTGATTTGCAGATATTGAAACATTCTTGCATCCTAGGAATAAATTCCATTTGATCATGGCGTATGATCCTTTAAATGTGCTATTTAATTTGTTTTGCTGGTATTTTCTTGAGGATTTCGCATTTATGTTCATCAGGGATGTTGGCCTGAAATTCTTTTATTTTTTTATTTTAGTGTGCACTTCTGACTTTTGTATCAGGGCTAATGCTAGCCTTGAACACTGAGTTTAGCAGTGTTATCTCTTCTACTTCTTGGAAGAGTTTGAGAAGGATTGGTATTCATTCTTTTTAAATGTTTGATAGAATTCAGTAGTGAAGCCATATTGTTTATCTTGTAAATTGTTTTATAATATAATATAAGAAATATATTTCAAGACAGAGCTGCTTAGTATACTGATAAGAGGAGTAGAGAAGACCTACATAAAGAAAGGAAAAATGAGAGCCTCAACTTGAATAAATATGCGATAATACAGACTATTACATAATATGTTAGACAACCCACAAAAAATGACTAAAATAATAGGTTCCAGGTAGAATAAATAATAAACATGAGAGACAAACCTATAAAATTTCTATGATTTATACTATAAGTGATTCAAAATTTTAAAATACAGTCCACAAAGCATATAGGAAAAGGTGGTAATTTATACCACATTAAATGAGGAACATCTATACATCAAAAGATCCCACAGAGAAGGTGGGAAGACATGACAGATAATTCGTAAACTGGGAGACCGTATATGTGAAAATATACCTGATTAAGACTTATCTGAAATATACAAAGAACAAGGACATATAACTCAATTTAAAAGAAGCAAAAACTATTAACAAGTGTTCCACAGAGAGGAACACAGTAAAGGGCCAACGCTAACTGCAAGCTCAGGGAATTGTCAGCTGCAACCACTATCAGCTACTGTTTCACACCTAACAAAAGGTAGCAGGTAAAATTTTACAACTACAAGTATAGGTGATTATGTGTAGCAACCTGAACTTTATACAAGTTTTTGGGAATATGAATTTTTACAATTACTTTAGAAAATAATTGGCATTAATTTGCAAAGTTGAAGATGTTTCAAATTCATGACTCAACAATTCTACCCCTAGCTTTAGAGATATTCTTGTATACGTGTTTCTAAAGCTGTAGACAAGATAGTTCATAGCAGTGTTGTTTCTCATAGTTACTAATTGGAAATAACCCCAATACTATTAATTTTAGAATGAATAAATTATGAACAATGCATACAATAACATAATGTAGAACAGAGAAATTAAACACAGCTACATTGAATTGCAAGACTGGATCTCTGGAAAATAATATTGAATAAAAATATGAGTTGAAGAATACCTGTGATGTTACTCAATTTATATAAAAATAAAAAACATGTAAAAGTAAATATATTTTTAGGGAAAAGACATGAGGGAAAACAATTTTTGAAGTCACAGGAATGACTAACAAAATTTGTGACAGTAGTTACCTCTAGGAGAGAGAGGAGATGGATTCAGAGTACATAAGATCTAATTAATGGATCCATATTTGTTCGTAAACTGAGTCAAAGGTACATGAATATTATGCACCTGTTTTAGAAATATCATCTCTTACTATCAATATCTAATAAAACGTTTTTAAATTATTTAATTGAAGAAAATTATAAACCTGCAATTTGAAAAGGCTTTTATCCTGGGGCAAAAAAAAGTTACATAGCAAGTGACAATAAGTCATAATCTAGATAAATCACTTAAATGATGGGAAACCAAAATATATTTTAGGCAGAAAATACTAGTCACCTTCAGGGGAAATTTTCCAATTGAGAAATCTTTCTTCATAGGAACATTCAGTATTGGAATATATTAATGTCTATAAAGTACTGAAAAAAGATAATATGCTTAAGAATATTATATACAAAAAAGATTTTTTATAATATACAGATAAAATGCATAGATTTTGAAGTATACATGGACTCGTATAATATAATTCTTATATTAATTTAAAAAATCACTTTATGATGACATCAGCCATTCATGATAGAATCAAAACACTGCAAGAATTGATAAGCAGTTGGTTAAAAAAAAAAAAAATTAGTATTAAATTCATTTAAATATGAAAATAAGAGGAAATAACTGTGAAAAGTGTTAACAGAATATACAATATCCAATGATCCCTCTGTATCCACAGGAGATTGATCTCAGGACCCCTCAGGGATGTCAAAATCTTCAGATGCTCAAGTCTCTTATATAAAATAGTGTAGTATTTGCAAATACCTTTCATCAATCCTCCTGTAGACTTTAAATCATCTCTAGATTACTTATAATACCTAATACGATGTAAATTCTATGTAAGTAGTTGTTATATTGTATTGTTCATGGAATAATAACAAGAAGTCTGAGCACTTCAGTGCAGGCACAACCATCATATGTCTAACTACGTAGTGTAAGTCAACAACGACATAATTTTTTTTAATATTTCCATCTGCTGTTGGTAGAAACTGAGAATGCAAAACCCACAACTATAAGAAGGCCAACTACAAATGTTACAAACTTTAATATAAAAATTAATATAATAAAATTAAGAGATTTGAGAAAATCGAGAAGGAAAAAATGAAAAAGTGAAATTTTTTATTATTCTTAGTAGGGAATAAATAGTGTCTAAAATTCAAACGTGTATTTAAACCATTGTAATCTGTAACTTTGCAATGTTTGTCATGATCATTTTTCATTACCTTAAATGAACCTGTTAGGAAATCACTTATTTTCTGTGTGAAAAGATTTATCGAATTTTCTAGTTTCTTTTGCTTTATTTCTTACTCCTTTTATTATTTAATATTTGATGAAATTAAATTCAGGTTTTTATCAACTAAGATACAACCTGTAAGGAATCACTACAATATTTTTACAACGCATTATCTAATTTTTTCTCTGCCTTATAAAACCCCAGCTATAATTAAATCTAAATAAGTCTACTCCATGCACCTTTCTGGGTAAACTCAGCTGAGGAAAGTGACAAATTTTGTTGACTGATCTTTCTTTAAATTTAAAACTACAGTAGAGTGATCCTTTATAATATAAGCTGCCTTGTTGCTCCTCTGTGGAAAAAAAAATCCACAAATGCTTCCCCATCACAAAATAAAATCCAGGTTTCCACATTACCTGGCCCATGCATTCCTCTTATATTGTATTTCCACTATCCTTCCTTTTAAATCATTCTATGCCTAGCTACACTGGCCTTCTGAAGTGTCAAGGTTCCACAGTGGGACCATTGCATTTGCCATTATAGGCTTGGAATGCCCTTCCTCTGGACACCTGTTTAGTTGATTTGCTTAATTTCTTTGTCTAGTCAAAGTTCACTTTCTTAGAGAGGCTTTCTCTGTCCATTATGTCTAAAATACCAACATCACCGCTCTATTTACCATTGTGCTACTTTATTTTTTTCTCACAGTGCTTACCCTCACAGGCTATTATTATGACCTGATTTATTCATTCATCCATTGTCTATTTTCCTTATTAGAATAATTCCATGAGGACATTGACCTTTTAAATTTATTTTTCAATTACAGTTGACATGCAATATTATATTAGTTTCAGGTGTACAACATAGTGATCAGGTACACACTAGACTTACCAGAGCAAGCACTCTGTAAGGTATATTAATGTCTAGTCACTATGTGGTAGGACACTGACTTTTGTTCACTGTTGCATTCTCAGCACCTGAAGAGTGCCCACTAGTTGGTTGTCAGTAAACATGCAATGAATAATGGAATTATGTAACAGATCCTCACCAGGAACTTAGAATCCAGCTCAGAAGAATTAATTACAAAGGAGAACCCTGAATTTCTCTTAACATTTTTATGCTTCATATTTGAATTCTTTTCTCTCTTGAAGAAGGGATCTCTGTTGTCCAATAATATTCTCTGCCTTAACCTGTTTAATAAGCAAAACATGTTTTCGTGTGGTTGTAATTCAATAGCCTAAACCATGACAGTCCGTTACTATCTACCTGCTAATCTGGACCCACATGACTGAATGTATAGAATAGGGAGATAGACTAAATAGCCTTAGAACTGTCTTTTTTCTTAAACATTAGTAAAAGATAAAATTAATGCTGGAAAATGTCCCTATTTTTTTTTCTAGGATGAGGGCATCTTCTCTAAATAATTCATGTTTTCCTATTTTAAAATTGTTTATTATGATCCTATTTACTGCTGATTTGTGGGTTTTAGGTGTATAATAAAAAAAGAATGTTTTTTTATTTTTAAAGAAAAGAGCTATTATTTAAGGAAAGTAATGGGGATCAAAATACTTTACAATAGTAATTATTCTTTTATGAGAGGTCTTTTATGGAGGTTCTATTGATATATAGCCACACACACACACACACACACACACACACACACACACCCTGAAAAGGGCCTGCCCACATTTCAGTGCCCTGAAAAGTCTTGCCATGTTTCTCTACATGATCTCTATTTATGGTTCTCTAAGAAAAACTTTTAATCAAATCAGTCAGTTCTTTTTCTGCTTAACCATATGCTTATCTCTGCTGGAAATAATCTATGCAGTGGAAACCTGCTGATACTCATCCACCAAAAATATTTTAGTCAATTTTCTCTTTGGGACCAGATAAAGTTGAAATTCATTGTAGCTGGCTTAGAGTGTATCATTAGGTATTTTTGTGCTGTCTGACTTTCTGAAACTCCAAATACTTTTAATGATTAAAACCATTTTACATAATAAGAGGCTTTGTGGTGAAAATGATTGACTAGTTGCTATCTGCAAACAGCAATTTATGACCAAAAGGGGCTCTAAGATCCTAAAAATAATTGGTAGCTCATTATTTGAATTAAATTGCTGAGTTTAGCTTTTCATTAATTTTAGCAAAACCACGTTTACCAACTATTAGTGTAGGCTTGGTAAATTAGTATGTTCCCTCATATCACTCTTCCAAAATAACAAAATGACAGTGGAGCTATAAATGAGTAAAGGTGCCAAGGCTTAATGATGCAATTAACCAAAACAGCACTCAATGACAAGGAGGATTGCTCCCCTCTTCAAAGAGACATTGCCTTAAAGTTTCCTTACAAGTCACTCAAGAACTAGTTAAATAGAAAGGCGTTATTTGGAACTTGGTACTGAATGAGCACAAAGTATGTCCTGAGTAAATGTCACCTAGCTCTTTACAGCCCCATGGCCAGAATCACCCTATATTTCTCCTAGCCTTTAGCAACCACAGCCCCAAATGAAATGTGGGCAGGGCCATATAACAAGAGTGGGTCAGTGCTACTGCTCCAGTATGGGGTTATGCTGTGCATGGGGTTCTCTGTCATCTTGTATGAAGGACAGTATCTACAGTTGTATAGAAAAGGTGTCCCGATTTCACCACAGAAAGAAATGCTCTATGTCCAGGCACTAGACTAGCCACTTTGCCTAAAGCAGATAGAATCTTCATAATAACCCTACGAGGAGAGCTTAATTACACCCAGTTTAGATATGAAGACACTGATCTTCATAGCCAGCAAGTCAGCCAAACTACTGGGATTTTCAACTGAAGTTGTTTGATTCCGGTGTTGGGTATCTTCCCACTTAAGTACTGTCCTTCTTAAAATATTTAGGTTTCTAAACAAAACAGACCTATCCTCTCTGTGCTTCAAAGACAGCATGTTAGCAGGTGATTTGATGGCCTGGTTTTGCTACGATAGTTTGTAACTAAGGGCTCAGATTGCCACATGAATGAGCAAGAAGGCACATTCAGGAGGTCCCTCCGAGCAGGTGTGCAGCCTGTGAGGAGGACAGAGACAAGCTCCTTGCTGTTATTATGCAATATGTTATTTCAGGGCAAATTTATGCCTCTCTCAGGGAGCCTTCTAGAGTAATAATCGCTGACAAATGGCGATCCTGTTACACCCAGACTCCCCGAATAGCTCCACCTGAATTTATTTTGCGTGTAAATTACAGTTCTCCTGTTAAAGAAGAATCCCATAGACGTAACTTTATTCCTACTTACTAAGGCTGGAAAGAAAAATGTCACGATTTGTTCAGAACATCTTTCAATCAGTCTGCACTTTCCCCCAAGTATTAATTTTCTTGTGATAAATTTTCGAAACCTGGGCTCCTATTCCATTAAAAAAAAAATGTGTCATTGTGAAAGTTCATGTGACCAGAAACAAGTGTGAGTGGGCAACCATAGTGTATCACAATCATACTTTTCCATTTCTTGAATTTTCAAATATCAGTAACAACTTTGTTTTTCTTTAATTTTATGGGGAATAAATTTAGTCACTGCAATTTTGTGTATAATTATTAATAACATGCCTGTACTTTTCCTTCTCCATGGTCCCAGTTATGGTCTCTGTTCTCTCTCTAACCAGGATCTTCCCCAGTTGCTTCAAAATTTTAATGTCGAATTCAGGACTGATGTTCTTTCTTCCATCATTAACTGAAATGTCTGTGAAAATGGTCGTTTTGTTCCATCTTTTTACTTGATTGAAGACAAACCAAAATATGGAATTATGAGAGAATAAATTAGAATAAAGCTCTCTTCACCTTCTCTCTGAATTTACTGAATAGCTTGTCAGAGGAGAGGTCATTAAAAGTTCCTTTGGTTGCGAATATACATTTATCTCCCCCGACTCCCAAATGCTTATGTAGCAGACACTTCTTCTGTAGTTAGAATAATACCAGCAGCTTATAAATACTAGTTACTTATTGGTCTTGACTTATTGAAAATCTAAGCAAGTCAGTGTATAATAAAGCCTTCTACAGAGGGAGCAAGCCGCTCAGGTTTCCTTGCCATGTGTCAGGAGATTTGAGTGTTGTTCAGAATGTGCCACCATGTCACTTTTTATTCTTGTAAAAACTCATTGTTTGCCTTGGTAAATGTCAATTCTTCTTTCTGTGCTTGTTTTCTTGTCTTCGAAGGGAATTGGGGTAATTTTCAGTATCCATTTGAATGCTTAATTATGTATAAAATCAAATAGGGCTTTTTCTTATGCAAGTAAAATCATTTTTAGTTGATATTTAGTATTACTGAAAGGTTCGGAGATAAGAATTCTGTTTAGAAAGGATTCTTCAAAGGAAGCATCTAATAACTTTTTTAAAGGATAACATATAATGTATTTCTTTCTCACTTTGACTTTGTTAGTGGGGGACTCCTTGCCCGAACACAGAAACACAGATAATATACTCAAGGGGAAATGATAGATAGATAGATAGATAGATAGATAGATAGATAGATAGATAGATAGATAATAGAGATAAAGAGATAGAAATAAACAGCTATTATGAATGTTCTATAGCAGTGAAAGAATGGATGCTGCCCTCTGGAGGCCATGATTAGAAAATACAAACCAAGTGATTCTGCCATTTAACCGCATGTTTAATACTACAGGTTTGAAAATAAACTGTATCTCTTACCTTTGCAATAAATAATATCTAAGGTAGCAAAACCAATAGAAAAGTGTTAGGTTAAATGTGTTCTTTCCTCGTAATTTACTCATCACCTTTCCCAGTTACCAAGAAACACAGAAAGAAATAAGTGACAAAGAGAAAAATAGAGAATGGGGTCGACAAAAAGCAAATTAACTTTTTTGTCTCCTAAACCTGTATTTGAAATATACATGACTTTGTATTTTAGGTAATACTTTATGCTGTCTTGCATAAGATATGTGCCAAGTTTGTGAAATGAAAATGTGGTTAAAAATCAATGAGAATGGAAAAAAGTTGTGAATATGAAATTAGAAGTACATATATTCTTTCTATGTAAGGACAACACTTCTCTTATGAAAGTTAAAATGCCATAATTAAAGAGAATAGTCCTTTCTGCCACTTACTTGTTTATATATATACATATAATCTGTCTTGGAATATGAGATATAGATCAGAGTAATCATAAAAATGCAAAAGTTTCCATTTAATGTATTCAACATACTACAGAAATAGCCATTAGAAACTCAGATATTTGTTAAGTTTCTTCCTAGAAGAGCTCTCCGTTCTAAAAAAAAAAAACAAAAACATTTTTATAAGCCTCTAAGGGTCATTTAAATTTTTAAGGCCAAGAAAAGCCTTTCTCTACTTTAGTTCATTTTAGGAACTTACTATTTATTTTACTCTTTTGACATTGTCATGCAATTCTACAGTGTTTTAAAGTACTCCCTGTGGTTTTTTTTTTAAAAATAGACACAATTAATGTTATTCTCATACCACTCTTCTAAAATAGGGTTATTTGTCTTATTTAATAGATGAGATAGTGAAAATCATTTAAGTCACTTGACTCATTTCTTTGTAAGAACGTGGTACAGCCTGAATGAAATGCAAAATGTATGACTTCAGAATTGCTTCTTTCTCAACTATACAACATTTAATTTAAGGAAAAAAACAATATTTTTATGGACTCAAACATGAAACATTGAAAGGAGATGGGAGTTCTAGAATAAATTGGCTACAAAGCCCTACTGATAATATATCAAATAATAATCAAATATTCTGAAGAAAGAAAGGAATCGGGGAAGAACAGAGGAAAAGAGAAAAGGCAGTGGATAAGAAAGGAAGGAAAGAAATAGATCATTTCACTCAGTCCCAGGTATTGAATTTTATACTTTTCATTTACCAGAGGAAAAAGCATAGAAATGTGATTTTAAATATGAGGATCGCACAGGTATTTCTGGAGTAGCAAACTCAGGTATAGTACAAAGAATATTATGGGAAAGGAAAAGAACCCAAGGTGATAATGAGCCACCAGGGCATAGCTGTGGTTGATTAGAAGCAATAGTTAACTATACAAAGACATTTAATGAGAAAAAAAAAAAAAAGAACACTCTATTAAAGGGCACATTTTTAAAACCATTTTCCATCTGTGTTCCTGGAAATGTGAGTTAAATCAATGAATAATTCATCCAAGGCAGAAAAAGGAAAAATACAGAATGTATTTACTTGGCCAAGATATGCAGGACAGTCAACTGGTAACAGCTTCAGTCGCCCTAGTATCAAGGTTTAATTGAACCAAAAAGCAATTCTGGAATTTCAAAAGAAAATTATTTCTTTTATGAAATCTGTAAAATTGGACAGAAGCTTTTGAAGACATAAAACTAAATTGAGGGTAAAATAGGCTTATGAATTCAAACCATAAAGGTTATCAATTTTATCTCTACCTACTTTAGTTAAGTAGAGAGTCATCATTTTCTTTCCACTCAATTTTCTTCGCTTTTATATTCATATGCTACAAATTCCATATGCAGATACTATTGCAGAATGTAGAACATGAACAATAGCAATATCTTGCTTCCAACCGGAAGCCATGATATTCTGCGACCATCTTTTCAGGAAAACTTTTTTATGAGTTGACTTTTATAGCTTAAAAAAAATCAACAACACTGTGGCTTCAGACGATAGCCACGTATTTGCACTGGATGTGTACTTTGGTTTCGGTTAGCTAGGAGGTCCTTCAGCTGGTCTCAGCTGGGCTCACTCATGTACCTTTGCTAGCTCGCTGGGTGACTGAGGCTAGTTGGTCAAAAAAGATGTTTACTAGAAGAGAATGTTATTATTCCTTGTGATCTCGTAGCCCCCAGTAGGCTGGCCCAGGCTTGTACACGTGGTGGTCTCAGAATCCCAAGGGTAATAAGTATACTAAAGCCTCTTGAGGTCAGGCTCATAATTTGCAGAGTTTCTTCTTCATTGCCTTTTTTTTAAGCCAGGGGGGTGGGGGGTGGGCAATTCAAGTCACATGGGCTGCCCAGATTGAAAAGATATAGTAGAAAGACTGTACTTCCTGAAGGAAGGAAAGATTATGTGGATATATTTGCCATCTACTCTATCTTCTTTTGAGAAGCATTCAATAATAAAGATATAATCACGAGATTAAACTTTATTCGTAATTTATGGCATACATTTAGTCCCCAAACATTTCTGAGTTCAAAGCTCCTACCACGCTGCTCTATCCTGCATTCAGTGATCACCCTGACAGTCAGGCACTCCCTCAGAAACTTTTGGAAGTTCCCATGGGGTACCAAGCTATGTAAAGAATGTCATTTGCTGGCTTGATTTCTGTTTTTCTATAGTAGTTGTTGTTGTTATTGTTGTTATTGTTGTTATTGTTGTCATTGTTCTTCTTCTCTGCCTCCTCCTCCTCCTTCCCCTCCCCCTCCTCTCCCCTACTTCTCCTCCTCCTCCTTGCTTCCTCCTCCATCTTTTCTCTTTCCGCTTCTTCTTCCTCTCCTCCTCTTCCTCCTCCATAGCTGCCATAAAGACCTCCTGAAATGCTTGGAATAAACACATCAACTGTAATTCTTAATAACCTTTTCTTTTTTCTATAGGGATAAAGATCAAACTTTGGGAACACAGAACATTTATGCTCTGATATGTTTTTTGCTTAAAGTCCTCAAATCATCTCTGCTAAACCCACATATGTCATTATTTTTAAGTACTTGCCATTTTTGCAATACCCCTTGCTCTCTCACGATTTAGAAGATAATTTGCTCCTCCCTAGAATATTTTTCTGTCACATCTTTTTAACCAACCTCACTCCTACTCATCCTAATTTAAGATCCCACACGTGTCAGTCACTGCCAGGAAGATCACATGATGTCTGTTTGAGTTATGTACACCTATGGGGGTTCCTGTGCTCGTCTGATATAATATTGTATCATGCTCTGTTAGAATGTGTTGACTGGTTTCTTTCACGTGACCATGTCAACTGAGAGAAGAGTTGTTAACATTTATTTTGGTACTTACCACTGTACCTTGGTGTACAGCGTGGCACTCAACAGATGTTTGAAATAATTAGGTGGGAGAAAAGGTGTACCACAAAGGGAAAGAGGAAGTTGATGTGTCAGTCACTTAATACCCTTATAGTGCTGTGTAACAAACAATCACAATACCTTAGTGGTAGGCAACATATGCATTTATTTTTGCTCTGAGACTATGAATTAATCAGTGGCTCTGCTGATATGAATAGGTGTGGCTGATTTGACTAGATTTGCTAATGCACTTGCAGTCAGTGTGTGGGTTGGCTGGGGGCTGACAGCTTTGGAAATGCCTCAAATGAGAATACTCATCTCTCCTCTCTGTGGTCTCTAATTCTCCCATTAGCTCGTCCAGACTTATTCTCCTGGAAGATGCCAGCATCCGCCAGAGTTCCTAGGCTTAGAAGTGACAAAGGCTCTTCTGATTCATTCTGTTGGCCAAAAAAGTCACAAGATTAGCACTAAATTCAGGGAAGGAGGACATACCGCATGATGAGGGGAGTAACAAAATCACACTACAGAAAGGGTGGATAGAGTGAGGCCATTAACTGATTCTACAAATGCAATCAATTCAGCATGCCCTACCTACAGGGTATCATGCTAATTTAAATAAATGTCCACATCATTCAACAATATGCCACAAACTCACAAATGTATAAAGAAATATAATCCTAAAGTAGACGTCAGATTTGTTCAAACTAGTTTAGTTTGAAAAAAGTTTCTGATGAAAAAAAGAATTTAGAAACAAAACAATCATTTAAACACTGAGCATCACAGCTCAAACAATAAAGAAATTATACAATAAAGATGCTAATGAAACAAAGAGAAGGAAGGAAGGAGGGGGAGGAACAGATAATGACTCAAGAGAGCCAAACAGCTAAACTGTAGCAATCAAAGCAAATAGCAGGAAAACAAAAGGCACTGATTAAATTCAACCTCTCTGCTCCCAAAATAATATGTATGCCGGATCATTTTCTGCAAACAGTATGGTAAAGACAAAGTAAGAGTACAGCAAGCATTCTCAATTCTATTTTCATTACTACTGGAGGAAAGATGCATTTTCTTTGTCAATTAGGAGAAATTATCCCTATTAAGGTCGTATGTGTATAGCTAGCGCAGGTCACTTGAAGCTATCTTGTCCTTGCGCTGGTCTTGAAGTATTGGAAGAAAACTATATTATTGTTCACATTCAGCTTGGCACAGAGCAAAATGACGCACGCTTGGAGCCTCAGTTTCCCAGATCAAGGGACCAATTCGCTGTTTAAGGACAATTTCCACAGTGCTCTGGCAAAGCCGAAGACTAAGTGTCAGAAACATGAAATTGTTAGCTAAAGAAGGCGGTGATCGAGATGGCCTTAACATTTCCCTGGGCACAGACTCCAGGTGGAGAGTCTGACCGTGGAAGTCCCCCTGCTCTCTTTTCTTAGAGTATTTGCTTTAGAATACTTATCTTGGTAAAAATCTTAATTTGCCCCTTTGAGATGCAAATCTTTTAAAAATCCTCTTGCCAGTTTTACAACCCAGGACTGTCTTTCAAGGACCTAGGGCCATCCCTTTGAAATGTCATCCCTAAGGGAGGCAGTGCTCTATCTCGGGTTCTGTGGGAAGGTAGGAGCCTAACTTCCTTTCCTGGGCACCTCGCTTCAAGTGTAAAACTTCCTCCTGTCATGAAGACACTTGAAAGTTTACTTTTCCTATGGGAAAAGCTAAGTAGCAAACACAAATGGCCTATATGATCCTCCCACCTCAAGTCTCGAAAGCTCAGATTGAGTTCAGTTCTTTCTCTCATTTAGCAATAGCGTGGAATAAAATCTGTCTTCATGTTTAAGTTTGTCTGGTGCAATTGGTTTTGAAAATGGCATGACACATTAGAAAAAATTGAGATGTTTGAAAAATTCTTCACAGAAATTCTAAGAAGCCTGAATGTCTCTGTGTAGTATTTAAAAAGGAAATAGTTTAACTTTTAGAAAGTCCCCTTTTATCCAAAAATGGTTTAAGTTGTTAGGCCAAAGCTGAGAAACTTTCCCCTTAACTGTGGGGAGAAAAAAGTCTTATGTTTATCACAGGTGACTTCAACTTGAATTTTCTCTCTGAAGACTCCTTTTGAATGTTTTTCTGTAAACTTAACAGCATATACTACTGCCTGCCTTTCCCTATGAGGCTTATAATAGGAAAATAGGACCTATTTTTTAATTAGCTAAATTTGAACCTTATTCAGTTTAACTTTAATTTAATGTACATTTAATATCTTTCTCTGAAGTCTTATACCTTTTTCAGAGCCCAAGACACTTCGTCAGATGTTGATGGGCTTTGAGACTAGTAAAGAAGGTTGATATTCACATAACCATGTCTGGAATAATGCAAAGAAAACGTGCGATTCTATGAGAGAAGCACACACAAAATCAAAGAGGTTTATAGGCAGAAGCTGTTAACATCCATGATGTACAGAGGAAAAAGTTAAAAAGAGGGTGCTTAATAGCTAGGTCTTAAAGGATGCATGGGCGTCTAAGCGTGCACAGAGAAAGGAAGAAGATGCCAGGTGAAGGAATTGCTCCGGAAAAGTAGATAAGGGGAAATCCTGCCTAATTACTTTATTTTTTATGAAAACTTATTGAAGCGACATTGATTAACAAACTCAAGTAAGTTTCAAGTGTGTCATTCAAAATAAAGTCATATATATATGCCATTTTTAATTAAGAATTATTTGGGTGACGTTGATCAACAAAATCCAATAAGTTTCAAGTATATAATTCAACAGCATGTCATATATATGTTGCATCGTGTGTTCACCACTCAGAGTTAGATTTCCTTTCATATTTGACCCCCTTTTACCCCTATCTACCTCCCTCTCCCCATCTTCCCTCTGGTGACCACTAATCAATGTCTGGGTCCATGAGTCTCTGTTTGTTTCTCATGTTTGTTGGTTGCTTTCAGTTTTATATCCCATATACAAGTGATACCATGTGGTTTTCAATTTTTTCTGTCAGACTCATTTCACTAAACATGATTATCTCAAGATCTAACCATGTCGTCAAAAATGGCAGTATTTCATCTTTTCTTATGGCTGAGCAATATACCATTGTATGTATGTACCACATCTTCTTTATATAATCATCTGTCATAGGACACTTCAGTTGCTTCTGTGTCCTGGCCACCGTGAATAATGCTGCTGTGAACATCGGGGTGCATATATCTTTGTGGATAAATGTTTTCAGGTTTTTTGAGTAAATACCCAGGATTGCTGGATCACTCTACGTGACTTCAAATTATATTACAAAGTGACAGTAATCAAAACAGCATGGTATTGGCAGAAGAACAGACGCACAGACCTGTGAAATGGAATTGAGAGCCCAGAAATAACCCCCTACATATATGAGCAAATAATTTTCGACAAAGGAGCCCAAAACATACAATAGAGAAAGGAAAGGCTCTTCAATAAATGATGCTGGGAAAACTTGAAAGCCACATCAAAAGAATGAAACTAGACTGTTGTCTGTCTCTGTACACCAAAATTAACTCAAAATGGATCAAAGACCTGAATATAAGACCTAGAACAGTAAATTGCATAGAGGAAAACACAGGTACTAATTACTTCATTTTTAAAGAATTAACACTATCAAAAGTTACTGAAAGGTGAGATTTGTACTTTTAATCACGAATTATGAGTTGTTTTGGGTTTACATACAGACTATATTTTTATTAACTTCATTAAGGGGTAATTTATGTAAAATAAATCATATCTATTAAAAGCATGCAATTTGGTGAGCTCTGACTGATGTATTCATCTGTGAAACAATTCTCAGAATAAGGATGGTTTCTTCGTTCTTAGACCCACACAACAGTTGACCCATATTTCGTCATTCTAGATTAGTTTTTATTTTCTAGAATTCTGTATAAATGATTTTGTACTTTTTATATATGTCTCACTTCTTTTAATCTGTGTATTGGAGAGTGGCATATGGTAATGATAAGCTTAACTTTTTAAGAATCTGACCGATGGTATTACAAAGTGGTATCGCCATGTTCCACTTCTACCTGCTATATAGGGGGTTCCAGTTGTTCTATATACTTGCCAGCAACTGAACATTTCAGTCTTTCTCTCAAAAAAAAAACCAGAAAAGAAAGGAAAAGAAAACAAATTGACCATTCTAGTAGTAGGTAGTAATAGTAGGTAGTGATATATCATTGTGCTTTCTCTTTGCATTTCCCTGTTGACTAATAATTTTGAGCATCTTTTCATGTCCTTGTTGGTTATTTTTATACATTGTGAAATATCTGTTTGAATCTTTTCCCTATTTTCTACTCAGTGATTCTTCGTCTTAATATAGAGTTGTAAGAGATATTGGTTTATTGTAGATATAAGTTCTTTGTAAGGAACATATATTTTGAATATTTTTCCCTTCTAAAACTGGCCATTTTGTTTTTGTTAATGTTGCCTTTTGAAGAGCAAAATAATATAATTTTAAGAAAGTATAATTTTTACTAAATTTTAAATGATTCATGTTTTTGTGGCCTATTTAAGGAAACATTGCTTAATCCAATACTGCAAAAATATTTCTCCTATGTTATCTTTAGAAAGTTTTATATGATTAGTTTTTACATTTTAATTTATGATTCAAGTTAATACTTAGATCCAATGTAAAAATTGATGCTCATTTTTTCCATATAGATATGTATTTGTTCCAGTACTATTAGTGAAAATGAGTTTCTTTCCACATAAGTGCCCTGAGAACTTTGTAAAAAAAATCAATTGTCCATAAATGTGTGGTTCTATTTCTGGGATGTCTATTGTTTTCTATTGGTTTGTTTATATTTTTTGCTAATTCCACATTGTCCTGATTATGTAATTTAACGGTAAGTCAGAAATCAGGTAGCATATGTACTGCAACCATTCTTTTTTCTGAAGCTGCTTTGACTATCCTACTTCATTTGCATTTCATATAATTCAGAGTAAGTTTGTAAATTTTTATGAAACGACATGTTGGACTTTTGATTGAGATTGCATCTATAAATCATTTGGACAAATTGCCGCCTTAACATACTGTGTCTTACAATCCATAATCATAATATAGCTCTTCGTTTAGTTATGTCTTTCAAATTTCTTGTTAGAATGACTTGTGGTATTTATTGTAGAGGTCTTGTACATTTAAGATATCCATAAGGATTTATGATTTCGGTGCTATTATAAGTGTAATTTTAAATCTTTCATTTATAATTAGTTGTCCCTAGTACAAAATTAATTTTGTGTATTTACTGTGTGTATTTTACCCTTGCTAAATCAATTTATCAGTTCTTATTTTAGAGATTCTTTAGGAATTGCTATACCATGACACTGTAAAATACTGATAGTTCCGCATCTTGTTTTCAGATCTTCAGGCAGTTTATTTCCTTTTCTTTCCTTATTGTAATGGATAGAACCTCCAGTAAAATGACCAATAAAAATGATGAGTACTGGCATCATTTTTTCATGTGATTCCTCAATTTGGGGAAAAACATTTTGAACTCTCCTTTTAAGTATGATTTTTGCTGTACGTCTTTTTCTAGATAAACGTTATCTATTTGGGAATATTTTCTTCTGTTAGGAATATGTTGGGAGTTTTTACCCTAAATACATGTTGCTTTTGTCAAATGCATCTTATCTGTAATTTGAGATGATCACATGATTTTTATTTTTTTAATTTATTGATGTGATAAATCATATTCATGGGTTTTCAAATGTTAAACTAATTGGTTGGTTTCTTGGAATAAACTCTATATAATTTTTTTTAATGTAATGCTAGATTGGATTTGCTAATATTTTGTTCTTTTTGCATCTATGTTTGTAAGGGATATTTGTGATTTTCTTTACATAGATGTGGAATGTTGGTTTGCATATCTTAATCCCTAGAGCAACTACTAAAAACAGTGCAAGTTGATAAAGGCCAAAAGTCAATGCAAACAAACAAAAAAGAATCCAGATAATCTAAAACAAGCCAGGAAATCAGAAGCAGAGGGACAAAAAATATGAGACAAACAGAAACCAAATTAATAATCATATTAAATATTAAGAGTCTAAACACTCCAGTTAAATGACAAAGATTGATTGAGTGAATAAAAAAGCAAGCTTTTCAATATGCTTTCCACAAAAGACTACATAAAGACATAGCTTAAAAGCAAGCGTGCATGTTAAGGATATACCAGAAAAATAGCAGAAGAATCCTGGGTAGCTATTATAATATGTGATAAAATAGACTTAAAAGTAAGGCATATTACTGATGTAAAGAGAGACTTCTATAGTAATAGAAAGGATCATTCATCAAGAAGACATAACAATTTTAAATTTTATGAATCTAATAACAAAGAGTCAAAATATTTGAAACAGAAATGGACAGAAATAAAGAGAGAAATAGAAAATCTCACAATTATAGTAGGAGATTTCATCACTGTTCTCTCAGGAACTGATAAAACAATTAGAAGAAAATCAGTAAAAACGTAGCTATAAATATCTTGATTTAATAGGAATTTATGGAATATTACAGCCAAAACTTCAGAATAAACACTTGAAATATACATAGTACACTCAGTAAAAAGACATATGTGCTGGGTAATAAAATAAGTCTCAAGAAATTTAACATAGTTAAAATCATGCAAATTATATTTTTAATAATGGTAAGATATCTAGGAAAAACCATAGTACTGCATATTTTTAAGTGATACAGGAGAAAAAGAAAAAAAAACTTAAGAAACATTAAGATGTATGTAAAAGTAAGTGAGAAAATACAACATCAAAATTGGTGAGATACAGCAAAAGCACTGCTTAAAGGGAAACTTATTTTAGAAATTTCTTATACAAGAAAAAGAAGAACAACAAGGCCTTCAGTTTCCCTGCAAGAGCAAAAGTAAACTAAAAGTATGTAAAAATAGAAAATGGTAAAGAGAAGAAATTAACTATAAAAGAGATAAAGAATAGAGAATATCAATCAAGCTAAAAGCTGGTTCTTTGAAATTGTGAATAAAATTAGCAAATCCTTTAATTATGCTGATCAAAAAAAAGAGAGAGTATAAATCATCAATCAGCAATGGGAAAAGAGTTATCACCACAGCTCATACAGCTATTAAAACAATAATGAAAGAAGATTATTTAAAAAATTTATGCCAACAAATTTAAAAATTTATTTGATATGAGTAAATTTTCTTGAAAAACCCAACCTTTCAAAACTGACATGAGAAGAAACAAATAATCTGCAAGCCCACTATATATTAAAGAAATTGAATTGATTGTCAAAAATAACTTCAATAAGAAAACTCAAGAATCATATGGTAAGACCTATCAAACATTCAGTTACATAAACTTTCTCAGAAAATGGAGCAAGAGAGATCATTACTAAGACCAACTTGTTTTATGAGTCAGCAAATCTCTAGTACCAAAGCCGATGAAAAATTACGAACAAAGGGAATGCCACCAACAAATATCTTTATAAATACAGATCCAAAATTCCTTAACACAACACTAGTAAACTATAATTAACATATTCTAAAAGTATACTATATTATGCCTAAATAGAATTTATTCCTAAATAGAATTTATTACATCCAAAAATCAATCAAAGGTACACCAATGTTATTAGCAGCATTATTTGCAAATATTAAAAGGCAGTTGGCAAAATGCAAATTGAAAACAATGCACCATTTCTTGTCTTTAGAGTAGAAAAGATTTTAAAAGAGTGGCAATACCTAAAAATGTGGAGCCAAGAAGTTGTACAATTCTGGTAGGAACATGAAATAGAACAATCATTTTAGATACTTTTGATGCGCTCCAGTAAATTTAAAATGACCAAAAAAATACTACTCGTAAGTACCTACCCTGGCAGAATTCTTGCATATATCATACAGAAGAAATATGTATAGTGTCTTTTGTAGTGGTAAGAAAACCAGAAACAACTCCAATGTCCCCTGAAGATGTGGGGATAAATAAATTGTCATATGTTCATGTGATGGAATACTGTGCGGCAGTAACAACTCAAATATAGCTACGTGTATGAAAATAAGTATCACAAATCTTTTTTAAAATCGTGTAGGTGAACTATTCACAGCAAAACTCATATTTACATCGAGTTCAAAAACACTTTAATATTGAAAAATGCATTTTTAGGAATAAATAAATAAGACTATAGCAAGAAAAGAATAAACCTGTAATTCAGGAAGAGAGAGGCAAGGAATCACAAAGAGCTCACAGGAAGCTTACAAATTATTTGTGATGTTCTGCTTCTTACAATGGGCAGTGTATAGATCTATGTTCATTCTATTTATTAGTCTTTATAACTTAGATAAACCTCATCTCTCAACAAGAAAAAAAACATTAGGGACAGACACCATGCTTCTTTCATATTAGCCCAGCTATTAATCATCTTTCCATTCACCGTACATCTACTATTTATTTCATGTAACAAGCACTGCAAAGAATGTTCCTCTGGAGACAAAGAAAATTTAGTAGCTCTATTTGCTTTTCCATTATTGATGACAGTAATTGTAATATTGTTTTAAAAGGGGTGTTCAAAATTGCTGCCTTATTTTATTTCTTCTAGAACTGGAATAAATGGATATTTTTTCTCATTTCTAGAAATGATTTTCTCACATATCTTTCCACATCAAGTAGGCAGCAGATATTATGTTTGTCATTCATAATTTAACACAGGAAAATCTGCATCCTTTGATGTAGCTCTCCCTTCTGGTTACCTGTAAATTGAGGATAGTTGGAAAGGATATCACCAAGAAACAAAGTTCAGAGCATTCTGAAATGTTTGAAATGTCGTCTTTGTTTTCCTTCCTAGAGCCTAATTCCCCAAGGCTACATCAATGTCATCTTTTCAAATGACAGGAAGATTAATAATGAGTATCATATGTACTTTTTGCCAGGCCATTGGTCATAGAGGACACATTGTGACGAAGCTTATTTGGTAATCAAGACAGAACTTGACACCAGCAAGATTTATCTGGAGATGTGCTTCATAAGAGGAACAGCTTGACCTGAGTGATCACAGGGAGTATGCATTTTTTTGACTTAAAGGGTGAGATTTATGACAAGCCAAAGCAAATCTCATCAACATCATCCCAATGGCTTGCAAGGAGGAAATTTTATAGTTTCTATAGGATCAATTTTCTTTTTCTCAATATTTATCTGAATTGGCAACTAATAAGAAACTTCCTGTAGTAGCTGCTGACAATTTCAAATCAGATATTCTGTTCCTGTCACTGCAAAAGGCTCTGCCGAAATTACTGACAGCCGAAATCATGCATAGTTTATGCTACAACATTTTGTCAACAGATGCAGATATGACATTGTGGCCAAAGTCCTTTTCTTGTTACACAATTGCTTGACAAGTCCTTATCACATGTCTTTTGGCTGGTAATGAAATAATATTTTTATGTATTTCTTTGGGCATAAAATAGAAAGTACGAAAGATTGAAATACCATCCAAAGCAATTAAAATTGGGGTGAGAGTTTACCTACTGATAAACAGCATTAGGCCAAGGAATTCTCATTTTATCCTGCACTTAGAATCTGACCATATCTTTATAGTACTGTGAATGAGAAACATCCTTGGAAAAGTATGTACTCCACGTTCTTTAGTTACTTCACAACAATTAATTAGTAATGTGATTCTTTTATTCTTTGCTCATTTCTATTAATAATATCTGAGAACAATGAAAACTTAATTTGGCATGATTGTTTATGTTAGAAAATCCTAAGCACTGTACAAAAACAAAGCAAAATTCCACTACAACTAAAAAGTGAATTTAGCAAGGTTGCAATACATTAGCCCAATATACAAAAGTCGACTGTAGCTCTATATAAAAGCAACAAGTAATTGAAAAAATAATAAAAGTATTATTTATAATTAGCATGAAAATTATTAATGATTGAAGGATAAAATTAATGAAATATGTGTAAGAACGATATACTGAAAACTGCAAAACATTGATGAAATAAATAAAAGAACACCTAAGTAAATTAATATACCATGTTCATGGCTTGAAAGGTGCAATATTAATATTCAAAAATCAATTCTACCTAAATCGATCTATATGTGTTCACAACCCCCCCAAAAAATCTCATGTGCTATTTTAGAGAAATTAATAAGCTGATTCTATAATTTACATGTACATGTAAAGGACCTAAAACAGCTTGAAACAATATTGATAAAGAAGGTAAAAATTTGAGAAATTGATCAACCTGATAATAAGGATCAATATAAAGTAACAATAACTAAGACAGGTTAAGTACTGGTATATGTGTAGACAAACAGAGTAAAGAATTCAGAAATAAATTCTCATATATATAGTCAATATTATCATAATAGCAACAAGTTATCACAAAGGATAGTCTTTTCAACCAATGATTCTAGAGAAACTTTATATCTATTTGAAAAAGAAAAACAACTTAGACTCCAATCTCCCACCATATACAAAAATAATAATTTGAGGTAGATTACAGATATAAATATAAAAGCTAAAATTATAAAACTCTAAGTAAATATTGGAATATTTTTGTAATAGAATAGACAATGATTTTTTAAAAATAGGACTAAAAGTATTATAATTAAGGAAGAAAACTGATAAATTGGACTTCATGAAAATTTAACACATTTACTCTTTAAAAAATTTTTTAAATTGAATAGGCAAACCACAGACTGGGTAAAAAAAAAATTTTTTTAGTACAGATAGCTTGCAAAGGACTTGTATCAAATATATATAAGCAATTTCTACATTAATCGGAAGACTGATAAAAATAGACAGAAGAATTTAGTGGACAATTTAGAAACAAATCTAAGAATGACCAATAAGCACATAAACAGACACTCGATATCATTAGTCACCATGAAAATAAAAATTTAAAAGAGATGATTCCATTAGATTCCCATTAGAATGGCCAGAATTTTAAAAAGTCTGAAACATTAAGTTTGCAGCAAGAGGTCTCCTATATTGCTGATGGAAGTTTTGAAGACTACATTCACTTCATAAAAGTTTCATTTTTTTGATAAAATTAAAACATACACCTACCATAAGACTCAGGAATTTCCCTTCTAGACATTAGCCAAGAAAAATTTTAAAATATGATCACAAGTCCACAAAAATACCTGTGCAAATGTATTCAGAGCAGCTTTATCATAATCAGAAAGTGAAAAATACTCAACAGTAAAAGGATTAACAAAGAGTGGTATCTTTACTGAAGGGAATACGATTCCTTAATAGCAATACTGATACAAGCGACAGCGTGGTAAAATCTCAGTAACATTGTATTGAGAGAAAAAGTCAGTCGCGAAAGATACACATCTCACAATTATTTTAATACGTAGTTCTGAAACAGTCAAACTAAACTTGAGTGTTAGAAATCATTAGTGGTTGTCTCACTTTGGTGCAATGTGTGGAATTGGCTGCAGTGGAACATTAGAGAACATTCTGGAGTGATAAAAATATTCCACATATTGACCAGGGTGGTGATACTAAAGTATATATTCATCAAAATTCATAGTACTGTACATTTAAAATCTGTACCTTTTATTGTAATTATACCTCAATAAAGTTTTCTTAAGTGTGGAAGAGGAAGTACAATGAATCATAAGATATTTAAGAGGTATGACAACCAAATATACTGTAGAATCTTTTTTGGATCTTGATTCAAATGAATTAACTATAAAAAGATATTTTTGAAGAAGGGGAGAATTTAATAAGGACTAAATAGTAGATTATATTAAGATATTAATGTTAGTTTTGTTAAACATGATAATGGCATTGTCATTATGTAAAATAATGCATTATTTGGCAGAGATGCATACTGAACTATTTATAGATGAAATTATATGATGTCTTAGAGGTGCTTTAAAATACTCAAGAAAAAAGTGAAGGAATAGATAAAATAAGAATAACAAAATGTTGACAGTTACTGAAACTGGGCTATGGTAAATGGGGATTCATTATGTTATTGCATATATCCTATATATCTGGGAAATTTTTCATAATGAAAGGTTAAAATGTCTGGACTAATGGTATGGGTATTAGCAAATTGTTTTTTTCCCCAGTCTTGAAATATAAAATTCACCTTGAGTGCATTATCTGAAAAAAACTCTCAAAAGCATCTTCAACTAAGGTTGTTGAATCTCTCATATCTTTTGAGTTCATCACCTTTATGTTCATAAGACCAAGTAAAATGATTATGAGGTATTCCATAATTGAGTTATATGTTTCTACTTCTAAAATGTTTTCCTCCTAACAGTCTATCACCTCTTCTACCATATATCTATTTTCCACCTATACAAAGATTTTGTGAAAAGTGATACTTGCTTTTTTATTCAAATTATAAATACATCAGAGTTACAAAGTGTGTGCCTTTCGAGTGTGTCCAGGTCTAAATTACACCTGGTATCTATTCCACTTTAGAAAAACACCTTAGTTTAGATACCCTTGAAGACAAAACCTGAAACAGGAAGTTTCTTTGGCAGATGATGCCAGAGAGCTCAAAAGAGGTAGAAAAGGGAAGAAAGGAAAAGCATGAAAGCCAGTTTTGCATTATAGAGGTACCTGCAGCGGCAACAGGGGCTCAAGTTAGATGGGATCTCTGCAAAGCATGAAGAATACCTTCCAGAATTTTCTTTCCAAAGAACAAGATTCTGGGCAATTTATCCACTGACTCCTATTCCCATTGGTTGAAAGTTGCCTGACACAATTGACTGCACCCACCCCCCTGTCTTACCTTGCATTTACAGGCTGTGCTTGTGTAGTCTGAGAGGGTCGTTGTGGCTTCTGAGACAGCTCTAAGGCAAAAGAGAAATGTGCAATGTACCTTTTGAGTGGGACGATGTCAGCCTGAGTCAACATGGCCCACCAGAGCTATGGCTGACATAAAAATGAGCTAAGGGAATGAAATGTGGGGCAGCAAAAGCAAATGCCACAGGGAGTATGGCAGTATTTTCAGTCTGTTCCATATTGGAGGAAGTATAGTCCAGTGTCGGGGTTCATTAAAGGTACAGATGGAAGGTGCACTGGTTAGAGAAATCATCACTTGTCTTCAGAATCCACGATGACTCTAGTGACTATATTGTTTTCCACATTTTGGATACTAACTTGAGTATTCTCCCCATTAATGGTGTCCTCCTTATATGCTAATGGATGTTTATTATTATTTAAATGTTTTACGTCCCAGCTGCCAAGCAAAGAGCGCCTTCTATAAAGGACACTGTACTGGGGCAAATTAAAAAAAAAAAAAAAAGTTTTCTCTGATTATCACGACTCCACAAGGTAGATGTTATTACAGACTTTACACATGCGTAATCTATGAATATATGGAGAAAAAATTGCTTGTTCAGTGTCACTTGGTAGTAAGTGGCTAATCACTTCTGAATCCAAAGCTCTTGTTCTTTCCAACCACTTACCTTTGCTGCCTTGACTTCAGGGACAGATGTTTTTGATGGCTTTGTATACCAGAGACTGGGTGACAAAGAGTAAATGTCATGGAACAGACTCTCCAAAGAGAGCTTGTCAAACGTTTCTCAAGCTTTGCTTTGAGTGTAATTTCCCTCTTACCATTGCTGTAATATACACTGCTGTGAACCTAATCAGGCATGAGTCTTCTCTGTGTTCCTAATTTTTCTTAGAGGGATAAAAATACCAAAGATGGAACACCTGTAATAAACACCTGCCTGAGTGCAGAGGACTGGTAAACCAGGTCACTCGGATGTTCATGCTAATAAGCCTCCTGGAATGCAGTCCTGGCTTCAGGAGGAAAGAAAAGCATTTAAGGTTTTCTGTTTCCACTCCTTCTCAGCGTGTGATTATTGCTAAACCTCTCCTGCTTGGTATTTTTTCCTTCGATAGGCTAGAAATATGCAAATAAATTTTTTAATTGTTCATGAGAACTCATTAAATTTCCCTCTTATAATGAAATTTCATTCTTTTAATCAGCAGTTGTTTGGAACATAGTAGATAAAAAAGTATCCGTATTAGCATACTACATAAGATTTTTTAAAAAAATAATATAATTTAACAGAAGGGAAATTTAAAACTGAAGTGATTGCAGAATTTAATTTAAAAAACCATATTCCTTGCTCATCTAATTAGAATTTTAAAATGGTTTCTGTATCAAAGCTAAACTATCTGACCTCCCTTTGTAACATTCATTGAGAATTCCGATTCTGTAAAGTATCAGACATGAATATATGAAATGGTACCATTATTCTTTTTCTCTCTGGTAACTTCTTTTCTCTTTCTAGTAAGAAATGTGAATCCCTGCTTTAAGAGAGGAAGAAAAAGTTCACAGAACCTATTGTATTTTGAATTAAATTTATGTTTGTCAGAATCTGATTATGAGTCACGTGGATAGTTGAAGGCTGAAATGGTAAAGGACTAGATTTCATCTGATAGAAGTCCCTCTATTAGAAGACAAGGAAATTGATGAATGATAAGGAAATATATTGATAATCTCTTTCACTTCCGTTGGCTATCTAGGACATTAGATTATTTGAATTTAACCTCTGAGCACTGGGAATTAAGGGAGAGCTTCTTACTGTTTCAGCGGAAGTCGAACAGTGAAACTCTAATCTACTGCAATTTGCTAAGATATAGACCCATTGCAGAGAATCATGATGCCTTCTAAACCAAAGATTCGGAAATTCTTCAGGAACAGAATCAGTTTTAGTCTCAATTTAACTTTCAGTTCTTGCTTTAGAAATCATATCAAGATAAAATTGTTACACGGATACATCAGGCCATCTGGATCAGCTAATCTATATTCCTGCAGTAACGGCAAAGACTTTTGGGGACCCAGAACCAGCCTCATAAGTGGGCTGGACAAAGGAAATACGTAGTGCTCCCAGGAGGATCAACTGCTCATTTGTTTACTCAAGGAGCAGCCATGTAGAAGGATCTCTCTTTAATTTCGAGGCTAAAACTATATCAGGAATGATCTTTTCCTCCAGATAATTTCCATGCTTTCTCTCTGGCTTGCTGTAGCTCCAAAGTCATTCTTCAGTGAGGTCATTCTGATTATCCCATATAAATTTACTCTTCCTGTCACTTTAACGTCTTACAGTCCCATTTTCTGTACTAGTAGGCATTATAAATATATTTGGTTATTTCTGTGTCTCCTCCACAAAAACTTTGAAGGCAAAGGATTTCTCTCTTTTGTTCACTGCAGCCACCCCGTGTCTGATACCATATAGAAGATTCTCAAATATTTGTTGAATGAATGAATAAATGATTGTGATTGGAGGAGATTAGAGGAGAATAAAACGTGGGGATTTGGGGCAAGGTATAGAAGAATTAATAGTGTGGCAGGCGTAAGGGAAGGCGCTCTCTTTTCCTGCTTCTGCCTCAGTACACTGGCTCCCTGGTCCACAGGGAAGGCCTTTCTCAGTGATTCCACTCCCCTCACAGTGGGAAAAGGATTCTCTAAGTTTTGAGTCCAGGCCATTTTTCTGCCCCTTCTCTAAGATAGAAGGTTATTTTCTTTTTCATTCCCACAGCTGCAGTGGGGCTTCACGTGTGCCTTGGGGACAACATGGTTTGCCTTCCTTCCTCGGGGGCTTTAGTATTCTTTTCCACCAGAGAGAAAGATGCAGGTTTTCCGGTAGCAATATCTGTCCTCCTCCTCAAAGCCTGCACCTGTGGGAGGCCTTCTCTGGCCCCGTCATTGCCTCCATCTTTCTCTTCAGCACCTGGTGAAAACCAGGGAAAAGGATTTGCCAGTGTCTGTGCCTCCCATATGAGCCCACACTTGGCTTCTAGCAATTTAGTTTTAAAAATTTAGCTGAATGATTCTTATTATTTTGTATGGCAGTTCATCCTTCTTATGTACTCTGCCCTAGGTTATCCAGAGATCACTTCCATCTCTCCTGGGAGGCCCTTAACTTTCTTTAGATTTAAAGTTAGTGGTTAGATTTAAAGTTAGATTTAAAGTTAGAGATCTCTGCCTTTCGTGCGTTATGATTTTATGAATTATCTGGCTTTAGCTTGTTATTGAAATGGAACCAATCATTTCACAGATTTCTACATCCTAAGTGAGAGCTTCTGTCCATCCAGTTCTTTTTATTTTACTTATTTTGTTTGAATCCATTTATTGTTGGTCAACACTTATTTAGATAAGGTGTTCCTTGTTTAACTATAAATCTAAATTTTATTGTTGTTTTATTCTTCATATTCTTGTATGTGTCAGAATATTTGAATGACATATGACTATGTATGAAACTTTTAAATTAAACTTGTTTCTTTGGAAATGGGATTCAGTATTATATGTGCTTTTTGGAATGTTGATATCGCTCTGATATTTTCCTTTTGCTAAGTGACAAGATTTTTTTTAGAAGCCCCTGGGATCCTTCTTTATCTTCACAGATCTTTTTTTTTAATTTCACTATAATATCTACTTGTAGTAATTATTTTATATCATCTTCTCCCTCAAACACACCATGCTTTTTCCTGAAAATTCTAGTTTTTATATATGTCAGGAAATGCCTTTGTTTTTTAAAACTTTTATATATATATTTTCATTAGCAATATAAATTATGCATATATCCTATTCTTTATCTGTCTTTCATATATTTCATTTTCTTATTCATTACTTCATTACTATCTTTTTGTTCATTTTCATTTAATTTAATTGCGTGATTTTTTTCCAAGTCTAGCCTTCTTGCCTCTTCTATACTTTTATCATTATCAGTTGAACTCATTTGTTACTTCTAGGATAGCATCAATTTTATTAGTGATGATATAATATTTTGTCCATTTATTTTCTAGGTTCATCACTCACACTCTATCTTCTACCTGTTTTTGATTTCTGTTTTTTGAGCTAATCCAGTTTTGTTTTCTCTAAGATATCTATGAGTTATGGAAATACCTTTTAATAATTCTAAACCCTGTGGCAGTTTTTCCGACATACATTATCCCTTACTTTGTTGGTTTTGTGTCTTTTGATCCTATTTTTAAATTTTTTATTTATTTTTCTCCTATATTGTTTTGTTTTCCTAATCACATTATTTTTTGATGACATTTCATTTAAAATAGAGCTTACTGAATTATATGCTGGAAAAGTGGCGAGGAGACAACACTAATTTTAGTACTTTGATTAGGGTTTTCTTTCTCAGATCCTAGATACTATGCCTCCCAGCCATGCAGTGTATCTATTCTCAGTTGTATGCTCTGTCTTGCCGAGAAACAAATGGTTAACATCATTTACCAAAAAAAAAAAAAAAAAAAAAAACCTCCAAAATGTTACAGGCTCTATTGTTTTCTCAATCAGCAGTTTGAATTGTCTTTCTAACCCACGCTTTAGATGTAGGTGAGCAAGCTTACGAAAGATGTTAAACTCCAGGCTTTGAGTCATGCCAGTATTGCAAAATTGAGTAGAGATAGCCCAAAGTGCAAGTGTGTGGAAATAATAATAATAAAAATTAAGCCACTAGGTTTGGGTGTGATTTTTTACACCATGATTGTAACTGGAAGAATCATATATGGCCAAGGTAAGAGGAGGTATGTTTGAGTTCTGTTTATGTATGCCTCAATTTTGGTCCCCATGAAACTTAATTTGTAAGATAATTTTCACAAAATCAACCGCAGGGAATAATATATGCTCATTTCTGATGAGAAGATCCTAATTATATACGTAAGTAATACTTGTGTATAATGTGACTTTGTCATTTGTTAACATTTTAGTAATGGTTTAATCTTATGACTGTAGTTTTAAGAGAGCTTCTGTAGTCATTAGCTAAGTTAGAAAGCCAACAAGAGTCAAATTTAGAAACTAACAGAAGAAATAATGACTCTGATAAAAAAGACTTAAAGTAGACCCAGCCGTTTAAGTCTTTCTCACACCTTTGTGTCTCTGACTGTAAATTCACTGGTTTCTTCTCCACATAAATAGAAAATTACATCTGATATTAGACCAAAGTCATATCTTTTAAACATTTTAGAAAGCAGAGAACATAATAACTTTTTAACTATTATGAAATATGTATTCAAGGATGCTTCTAAAAATATGAGAAACTTTAAATGGCTTTAGAAAGATTCAAATCTTCCATACATAGAAATATGCAGCAACTTAGAATTAGCCCTCAAGTAGCTAGTATTAATTTTCTAGAGTACCTTCACTGTTTCTGAAGATTTGAAACCCCCAGGCTGGTCAGTATCCTTGAGCAACATGATTTAACAGCTACATGATGATGGCTACCATTATTTGGGTGACTTGAGAGTTCATTATATATAGAGTCAATATAAATCTCTTCTTCTGTGTTTCCTGGGTGCTCAATAAAATTGAATTTGACGTACACTGTGCACGAAAGATAAGAAAGAAAGTTTCTTTTTGTACTCATTCAAATGATGACACAAATGGATTTGCCAACACTGAAAACCATAGTGACAGACTGAGGTCAGAAATATGCTTGTCATATCATCAGGATTGTAAATCACGTAGTATTATTCCTATGATCTTCAGTTTCCTCACATTTATCACGTGTGCCGTTCCAGTGAGATTGTAGAGTCCTACTTGGTTTTTCTCTCACATGATATTTTATTTTTATTTATTTTCATTAATTAATTAATTATTTTTTTATTATGGCGACATTGGTTAACGAACTCTAGTAAGTTTCATGTTCACATGATATTTTAATTGCAGAAATTCAGTCTTCTCATGCAGTCCAGGTCTCAATATGGAAGACACTTTCATTATTGATACTGAGCCTTTTGATGTTAACGACACCTTAGTGGCAACAGTGGGGGTAAATGCACTTTTGCTTTTTATTTTTTTAACATCTTAGTTATTTAGCATAGTAATGTTATTTAACAAGAGCCTCTAAGATGCAAGTATCTTTTTTATGTTGCGATAACTAATCATGATTTACATTCTTTGTAATTTCTAACTGGCAGCCTCAATAACAGAAGCTCAAAGAAGCACAGGAAAAAAGATTCTGAACTTTCAGGAAGGTGCCAATCTGCATTACTTTAAGGTGAGATTCAACTCACCTTAGAGTGTTGAGGAATAGAGTTTTGAAGGATCCTTTGCATTTCGCCTGCTCTCTAAGTTTCTCTCTTCTTCCCTAGAAAATGATGAGGATATTTTTTAAATGGGCTAATTAATATGCTCCAAATTTATTGTATTTACCATTTGGTTGACCAGAAATATCTATTATTTAGCATTTTATTTGCTTTTAAATTGAGTGACAGCTACAGACTCTAATAAAGTCTTGAGGTGCTGATGGATTCTTTAGGATCTTCTGAATCTATCAAGAATCAACTATAAACTCTCTAACTTTAGTGTTTGAAATATGTTTGAGACGGACGATTAAGGAAGCTGCAGACCTGAACAGAGGCCATGTGATATGGGAACTGGTACAACCTCTAATGCTATTTTTCACCCATCCATTCAGTCATTTTAAGAAACACCACAATGTAAAATTATGCTCAAAGCATCACTGGTATTACTCACTTAATAACTCATAGAGTATATTGCATAAATAATATAATACTTCATAGATAAAATAAACCTCTTACTGATGAATAGGGGAACTGAATTAGTTGATTTCTGCAATCCTTTGGGATTGAACAACGACTTACTGTATGCATACATGTATGTATATATGTGTATATATGTATTTCTTTGCTCATTCTCTATTTTTAATAGTTGAAATAATCCACTCATATTTAGGGCTTAGTATTTTTATATTTTAAAACTCAGCATTCCCAGAAAACCCAGCCTTAAGCACCAGACCATTCTTATTGTTTTAAAGAGGAAGTTGAAAGCTTATGTTCTATGGCTTCATATTTGGGGAAGATTCCTGCATTGTCTGGTACTTATCTTCCAACTCAGCTTGGCAGGGTGTCACGTTGCTCATGCTGTCATCAAAGTGCAATAACTATCATCCAGATGACAAGAAAGTACCTAAAGTACAACACCCTCTCCTTCTTGTGCTCCATGTCCCCCATTGTCATGGAACATGTAGTAATAGCTTATGAGATTAAGGTCCTTGCTCCACCTCTGCTCCCTAGGACATATCCTTGACCTCTAGAGGAAGATGATGTACTCATAATTTGTTACTATGATTTGAGGGATTTTTTGTTTTTTGGGGGATTTTTTTTGTTGCTGTTGTTTTGTTGTCATTTGTTTGTTAGTTTGAGTCTTCTAAAATTCTGTTTTCACTAACTGTGCTATGGCTGAAACTCTTAGGTAATTCCTCAGTGATACTGAAACCTAACTAAAATGAAATAATTGCCAGGATCACTGCAGCATCTAAACCTGTTTGGAGTTTGTGACCTGCTGAGCAGTATAGTTCTAGGGTCTCAGGGATGGAACAACTCTGATCTGCTGCCTTCACCCTAGGACTGAGTCAGTGATGCTGAACATGAGTGTCTACCCCAGTCATAGCTGTTTTATGATTCCTGATCCAGTTATAGAGATTGCTAGCATATCTGCCTAAGTCTCTGGGTGAAATGCCTTGTCTAGCACCATCTTATGTGTGACCTTTGTGCCAAGATTCTGGTTGAATAACGTGCATGGAGAGAGTATCAAGAACATGTGCTTCAAAGCTGCCCTACCATTGTGTATAATGGTATTGGGTATAATGAATTGTCTTTTTCAAGTCAAAAACAAAAGTTCTTTGCAAATATATTAATCCTAGCAGTGAAGGAGAACCATCCGGCCCTTCAGAGGCTCGGTGATCTCTATAACTTATGAATAACTAGGATCTCTATTCCAATATTGTCACCAATCAGTATTGCTAAAATGTGATCCCTCATCAAACCTGACCAGAATGAACTCTCAGCAAGTATTTCTTTGATATATTTTTCATGACTATATTATTCTTGAGGAGGTTTATAAGAATATACTTCTTAGAAAAATATATTTACTCAATATATTGAGAAATTATACTTAAATAGAATAAAGTTCAAAAATATATCCATGATAAATATGGAACTGTCTTATCGAATATATATAAATATCACATATATATTTATATGTGAACAAATGTAAATAATTTTTAAATTATATATTTTATGACAGCAATATATAATTTTTAAATTATATTTTTTATGACAATATTAAATATATTTTTAAGATGCTCAGTGTTTTACCACAAGACAGAACTGGGACTAAAATAAATTAAAATGTTTCATAAAATGCAGCCATAAAAATGTGGAAAATGCATAAAAAATGCAGTCATTTTAAAAGAAGAAATTTATTGCAATTTTTAGACTGAAATTATTTAGATTTTTAGACTACTGCATTTCTAAAAGTATGGCTTCCTGCAGTCAGATTACAAGTATAACACGGTGTTCATCACTGACCAAAGATTAAGAATATTGCAAAATAAGATAACATCCAAAAAGACTAGCAACGGCTAAAGAATGTGCCATTATATCCTTTGAAGAAGTGATGAAGGATCTAGAAATGTTTAACTAAGAATGCAGAGTGGAAAGTTCATAGTAGCCGACGTCTAATATTTGAAGCTCTGTGGTACAAACAAGATTTTAGAGTTTTTTCTGTGGTCTGAGAAAAAAAAGTATTAGGTCAGCAAGGATAGCTTATAAGGAAACAGATGCAGGTTGCCATAAGGAAGAACTTTAATATAATTGAAAAGGCTAAAGATGAAAATTTCTTTTTTGGAAGATAATTGATTTCATGTCAGTAAATGGATTCACCAGAGGACAGATGACCATTGTCCACAAGTGTTGTAAGGGTGGGTTTGTGTGTTGCCACAGTTGTCAGTCTACAAAGAGAAGTGAATTCTCAAAGAGACGAGGCAACCGTAAGGGAATATCTCATGTTCTTAACCGCTGTGTCGTCCTGGGTCTGAACTCTAGCTTTGCCCTACACTACGGATCCGTATATGGACAATATATGTTACAGAAGCACCTGCCACTTAGGAAATACATATTAAATAATTGCTATAATGATAATAATGATAGTACATATTATATATTTTATATTTTACCATATACATATTAATAATAATGATACGTGATGGTCAGAATTTTCATGGCAGTGCTGAAGCAAAAATTACACGACAGAAGTAATAAATTAAAACTTAGGAGGATACTCAGAACTATTTCGTTTATCTTAAAAAAGATAAGATTTAGTCTATGACTGCCTTTACTCTTTCTTAGTTTTATTTCAAGTGCACAAACTTTAGAGTATCATTATACCACTAGATTCTCTGTTCCGCAGTTAAGCTCAAAGGAAGAGCAGCTGGAAACATGAATTTCATCATCCATTAAACTATCTCAGGAAATACATTTATTAGTATAGACCTATTTAAACATTTTTTTTTTACCAAATGATTTGATTTGTAAAATTATACTCACCATCTTTTAATGAGTGTAGGACTTGTGCTATAAGCTATATGCTAAAACATAGAATTTTTCCAAATTAAATATTAAGCCTTCTTACATGAGTATCTAGAATAATAAAATGAAAAATTCCAGTTACGAGTGTACCTATTTTATCCCAATTTGTGCTACCGATTCCCTCATTTTCAGGTGCCAATAAATTCATTTCTTTTGTCTCCAGGCACAACCCTGTCATTAGCTGTCACCTCTGCTGCCACTTTTCAACCACCATGCCTCCATCCTGCCTGTGGCCCTAGTGCACACCTTTTTGAGTTGTGTATCAAGCTTTAATGACACTTGGCAGAAGTTTGTTTAAAATAAAACTCAATTAAATAAGACAAAAAGCTACCAAAATAGTGAGAATAATATGAGTAATGGAAGAGCAATTAGGGAAGAATTTACAAATTTCTCTAACAAGAACGTCAACGTGGGTTGGGTGCGATGCCATAGCAAATGAAATTTTAAAAAGAAATGTTAGCATTGATGTTAGTCTTGCAAGTCAAGAGAATACAATGACTGTCTTTCCTGGTTTTTAAAAATTAGATTCGAAACCAAGTTGACTCATGAAGAATAATTTTTTTTAAAGCACACATAGGGCTTAAAGACACCCCCCCACACATATTTAATCTATATTCAATAAATATTTATCATATACTTACAAAATGCTGGTGCTATGCCAGGTATTGGTGAATCAAAGATGGGAAGACTTGGCCATTGCTTTTAGCAAGTCCACAGCCTACACAAGGGAGACAGGCCCACAGAGAGATAAGAACGATGCATCGTTAAAAGCAAGGCTGGGACCAGAGATGATAGAGAAATACTCGCCTCAAGCAAAAAATAAAAACGGATGCAAAAATTCCATGATGAAGAAAATATCAAAATTTTAAATAAAGAAAATCACTATTACTGGCTTTTCCCTTTTGCTTCAAGTTCCAATACAGCTCAGCATGATACTGGTCAGAAGTACAAGCCTAGGATAGGCCCAGGGCTGAGGGGCTTCTAAAGAAGGAACACCTGAAACTGTTGATAGTGAGAGCAAAGTACGATCGATGGAAGCATTTCCAGGGAAGTATGACACCCATGTTAATGACGAGCCTGAGTTAGCTTGGTAATCATGGGAAATGGACAGGCATAAAACGCAGCAGCATTCAACACAGATGTCCGTGAAAACAGTGGTTTTTGTTTTTAATACGGTTTCTCTAGAAGGCAGTTCTTTGAATGGAAAAATTAGGCAAGTTCTATAACATATTACTAAGACTTCTGAGCAAAGATGACTGTACCAAAATATAAAAATATTAATTCATTCTCTGAAGCACTCCTGGATTGTCATCTAAGACTTCTGGCTTTGCAATTCACACTCACATTAATGATAAGAATAAAAATCTGGATACATTATTTTTTCTTTACAATGGAATAACTGGATGGCCTCAGCAATACAGTTCTGTGGGAAATTTTCTGTGTGACGTGCTTCTGTATATGTTTGTCCCTTTTTAATGCGGGTAATTATGTTTTCCTTCATTTGTAATCATTTTGCTCCTATATACCCAAAGCTTTTGATTTCTATATCTCTGTAAATGTACAAACATATGTGGATTGAGTTGACCTGAGTCTGGGGTTAAATACCTAGACACTTTTTGGACTTGTAAATGTAGAATCAATTTTCTTCCAACTGATGTGACCTGATGGTCCTTGACTGTGATGTTGGAAAACAGAAAAAAAGATTTAGCAAGACGCATAGATTTTGCCATTTTCCTGAGGATGTAAAATAGTGTAATTTATAACACATTCTTCTGAATTGCTCTGGTATGTAATTGCTGTTAATTCTTTTAAAATATGTATATTGTTTATCAGTAAAATAATTTTATAATTCCAGGCCCTAGGAATCTTGACAAACTCCTGAACTCATTCATAGCAAAAGAACATTTTCCATTTTGACTTCTTAATGTCCAATTACCAGCCCAAACAGTATGTCATTATGAGGTCTTGTTCCACCTTTTTATGTTTTCCGTTTGGCATGTGGGGCACAGAAGACCATGTTGAGTGACAATAAAAGAACAATTTAATTGCTTACGGAATGTAGAAAATAGTCACATTTCCTTAGAGTAAAGTCACAACCAGAAGGCTTAGTCTTGAAGAGAACAATCTATAAATCGGTAGATGTAAAGATACATGACTCTAAGGAAAAGGCAAAGCTAGACATAGATAAGCAGGGAGAACTTGGTTCATTTCCATTTCCATTCATTTTAATCTAATATGTGACAATTGGATTTTGCTGATATATAATATATAGATTGATTTTCATGCATGCCAACATCAACTGGAGTATATGTGGTGTCTTCGAGGGGGATTACAAATTCCACAATTCAAAGATACGAGCAACAGTGCTCTCATCTGTAGTCCATATTTTGCAAAGCATTAAAATGTATTTGTTGCCAGTTAAGTGGATTTATGGATTATATTATCTAGTTTTAACAAAAACTAATCCTCACAAATGAAGTGGCTTAAGTAGATTCTTGAAAAGAAGAAAAGAATTGAAAATAATACGGATTTTATTCCTTGACGACATCATTTTTACTTCAAGTAAAAGCTCTTCCTCAGCCACATTTCTCAGTAACAATGATGGCAAACTAATCAGAGTTGACAAAATTAGGCAAAAATTCAAAATATGAAAAATGTTATTTCCAATATAGATTTATACTCACTATTGATAATGGCAAACTTGTCCCAAGTGTACATTTTCTATTTTATACATCCTTCCATTGTTATATCTCTTTTTCAAAGCTGGTAATTATGAGTCATAGATCAAATAAACAAAATTTCAAACTAGATTTTTGAATTGTATCTCAAAGTATTTAAATAAGATTTTCCAAAGATAAATATTAAATCACATTGCTTTCACTAAAATAGGATAACATTTTTAGTAAGATCAAAAAATTTGGTACCATTAAAAATTAAAACATATCTTCTAAGGTACTATATTCATTCTATCCCTTATTAATATCTATTTCTGTATGGTTTAGGATATGCATACTATAACAATAAAACAATATTGTGTATAATTTATAAATAACTATATACTGGGGTGAATGAAAACCTCTGAGTTATATTGGTACATGATTGATCAAAAAAGTCTAGAGAAACAACTGCCCTACACATTTAGCTCAGGCCACTTAGGACAGACAGGACAAATCTGTTTTTTTTTTTTTTTTTTTGGTAACATCTGAACTGATTTTTAACAGGTCTGTGGCCCAGCTGGTTCTAAGACAAGACAAGATAGAAGCCAGAATAATTGGAAGATCCCACCCACAGGAGAAGGGCAGGATGCCGAGATGAGAGCGAGGCAGACAAAATCAGAACCACAAAAGCTATAGTCACCTGTGCGGAGAAGTTCCAGGAACCTTCGCCCGTGCACTTTTTTGTTTTTGTTTTCCTTTTTTTTTTTGACTTGTTTCAATGGGGACTTTTTAAAGAAGATAATAGGGGTAATTCTAACAAGACAGATTTTCTTAAAACTGAATTGCTGAGACATTTATCTTTGCTATAGCTGTTAAAGACAAACAGCACAGGATTTGCTAACACAACCACTGTAAAATATGTATTGAATGGCTAACACTCTGGCTCCAGCGTTCAATAGCTATGCCACTGGTAAAGGTTAATTATCTCCCCTGTAGGCTTTAAAACCATAGACGATATCTGAGTTGTTTGTTTAAGGTAAAATCAATACTGGGACTAAGGAAGCTGGTGTGTTTTGATTTTTTTAAATTTGAATATTGCATTAAACCAATAGGTCTCAACCACAAGCAATATTACCTCAGCCAGCCCTAGCCGTGGAAATATTTGACAACATCTGGAGACATTTGGTTGTCACAGCTCAGGGGGAGTTGCTACGAGCATGTCATGTACAGAGCCAAGGATACCGCTGTACATCCAACAATGCACAGAATGGTCCCCCACGACAAAGGCTTAACTGGCCCCAAATGTCAACAGTGCTGGGCTGAGAAACTCTGCACTAAAGGAGTCATCCTGTTTCTTCACACTTATATCATGTCTTGAGTTTAGGAAAAATATTTCTTGATGTAATTATTTAATTGGAAAAATATATTTAAATAGCCTTTTCCAATTACTTTTGAGATTACCTTTGCATTTTCTCTCCCTTCTGTAATATCGCTGTTCATGTGAAAACATTGTGTACAAAGGCATTTTTAATCCTAATTTTATGACCATTTTATTGTTATTACATTTGCTCTAGTTAAATAATCTCTTCTCTTTATCTAGTACAACTGTAGCAGCTGAACAGTTGCTACTACTTTTCAGCCTACTTTGTTTATTAATATGAGTAAATATTAAACACTGAGGACCCATTTTAAGAGGAAGTGCTTTGTGAGACACATTCTCATTTTAAAATTACCGTTCTCCACATGAATAAATAAATTTGCATGCAAGTGACTGAGCTATTTAGTCTTCTTCATTGCATTTTTCTCCTATGGTTTCTTTCTCTGCTTAAAAGTGGCAATGCTACTGGGTATTTGATTAGTTTTAAATTTTTTTCCTCAAGGCATTAAATCCTCATCCACATGCCTTTGTGAGGCTCTAGCTACTTCAATGACCTACCCTGCTTTTCTTCATTGTTCCTAATAGTTAGCTTTCCACACATAAATCCATTCTCTAATTCATACTAACAATATGATAAGAGTTGAGTAACTGAGGCAGAAAAAAAAAAAGTTACTTGCATTGTTCAAAAATCCATCTGCGATGTGAAATTTTGACTTGAGAAGAAAGCATATTGACAAAGGCTACCTTAGATGTAGAAAAAATCAATTTAACAGGATAATAAGGTGATACTAAGAAAAGATATTTTTTAATAGGAAAACTGGATTTGGAGCAGATAAAATTTCTCAGCTCACAAAAAAATGGAACTAATATTCTATAACCTTAGATGATAGTATAAAATCACATTTATTTCTGAAATAACTGAAGAACTAGTACGTAAACATATAACCACCAGATTTTAAATGAAAATAACTCTAAAATTTGAAGATCACTCGAAACACAACAATTGATGAGATATAAGAAGCACTTATGGGAAAACAAAATCAAAAGAACTATATGAATAATTTAGGGCGATAAAACACTGTCAATATTGAGAAAGCATTTTTGAAGAATACCACCTCCAACACATGCACGCAAACATGAAAAGTATAGCTTAGAAGAAAATAAAGCAGAAAAGCAACAGTAGAAGTTAAAGAAAAGCACACAATTTTTTTCTAATGAAATGATAAAGTATATAAACAAAAACAAGATTCTCAGAACAATTCCACATTTTTTAAAGAAGTTAATTAGGATAATTATAAAAATAAAACAATCAGAATCTCCACGCATTAAAGTAGCAATCAAAGTAAGCATCACCGATATTTATTTCTAGCGTACTTTAAGTGATTAATGATACAGTAATTTGTCTAGTATTTGTTTAATGCCGAATTCTATGGAAGGTAGGAAAATCGCCCACGCTGTTCAGAGATTCAGCCTCAGTTCCAGCACTGCGCCGGGTACCTGGACATTGAATTGTTATGAATGTTTGAAGGCACAGAAACTCCCAGCCAGAGGCTTCCTGGAAAAGCTAGATCTTGACTAACAGGTAAAACAGAGACATTCACTGAGCAGAGTAAATATTTCAGAGTGGAGAAAATAGCACAGACAAAAGAGAAATTGTGGTAAAAACATAGTAACAGTAAAAACAACAACAACAACAACAAAAACATTCAGTTTGGTTTAAGGCACATGAAGAGGAGCAGCAGGAAATAAGATTGTGCAGGTGTTTAGTGCTTTAGTAGCACGTGGGCTCCTAAAAGCTACTGAGAGAAGGAAAGTCGGCTAACTATATGCTGGTTAATATTGTAAAGCTTTTTATGGCTCGTATGACACATAATGAAACTGTAAGTATTGATTTTTCTTCTCTCTGTGAATAGTTGGTGCAAAGACCTGGGATCCTAAGGTCAAACACCATAGCAAAACAATTTGATTCCACAAAAGAGAGGAGAAAAACAAACAAACAAACAAACCTCATGAGGATCCCAAAACAATAACAGGCCATTTGGCTCCGTGGGCAAACAACTTATAATGGAAGAAAAGTCATCTAGATGATGTTCGATTAAAGAGGTCTTTCTGTCTATACTTATTTATATAATGGTGAAGTCTCATTCCTTTAGAGATGAAACCATCGGAGACAAGTTGGTAAGATGTGCACTTATAAAGCATATTTGTTATTGGTGTTTAGCTTACACTAACTATTCTCATACTTCTCTCCATATTTTGTGATCCAGGATGTTTCATGGTCTGCTAAAATATGAATGTAGATACAAGAATTCTAAAAACAACATGAACAAACCAAATCTGCTACATACAAAAGTGTAATATATCACAAACAAATCAGGAATGAAAAGGAACTTAATTTTATAAGGAAAAGCTACAACAATAATCATACCCAGTGGTGACATATGAAAAACCTTTACCCTTGAGTTTAGAAATGAGACAAAAAAGCCCACTATTACTGCTTCTATTAAACATTATACTAAAGCTCCTAGCCAGTCCTGGCAATTAAAAAAGAATGCAATAATTGTACATTAATTAAAAAGAAAGTAAACTGCCATAAAATGTCATGATTATGAAGAAACAGTAAAAAAGGAAAAAAAAATACAGAAAATTATTTGAATTTATAAGAGTCATTAGCAAGTTTACTGTATAGGAGGTCAATATACAAAATAATTTGTTGAGCACTTCTCAGCCAATTACTGATATGGGTATATCCTTTCTTAACTGTCTCACTCAGTCTAATGCTCTTTTATTAAAATTTTCTTTTATTTTTTTATTGTTTGTGGGAAGTTTTAAATCTCTTCTGAATGTCTTTTGTTTAATTTGTCAATTATAATTGTTTATGAACTTTTTCCTTCCTGCAAAACCATGAAGATAGTCTCCTTTTTCTTTCCCTAAAAGCTTTATGATTACAGCATTCACATTCTGATCAATAAATCACCTTGAACTGAATTTTAAGTGTGCTGTAGGAATCTAGACTAATTTTGTTTCCATTTTGGTTCATCTAAGTGACTCAGTACCATTTATTGGAAAAATAAATTTTCTCCACTATTTAACAGTCACTTTTCTTATAAAACAAGCGTGCATACATGCAAAGATCTGCTTACAAGTAATTTTACCAATATCACACTATCTTAATTATTATAGCTTTATAATGTCTATATTATACATGGTACATTAAGTCGTGCTATCTTGTCTCTCTTAAAGTTTGTTGAGATATTCTTGTTCCATATTCTTGAATTTGCATTTTTATATACATTTTTATTCATATTAGCAATTCTAATAAAAAGCTATTGGGAGTATAATCGAGATAGCAGTGACTCTATAGTTTAATTTGACAAAAATAGGCAACATTATAATATTGATTTTTCCAAATGATAAAAATGGCACATAGGTATTCTTTAATTCTAGCCGTATGTTATTTACAGAAGTTTTGTGCTACTCAAATAAAGACTTTTGATAAAGCTGTAGTAGTCAAGGTAGCATGGTTTCGGCAGAAAAATATATTTAATAACCAGTGGAACAGAATAGGGGGCCCAGAACTAGACCCGCATAAATGTGATCAACTGATATTTGACAAAGATACAAAGGCGATACACTGGAGCAAATATAGTCTCTTCAGCAATTTGTGCTGGGACAACCGAAAAATCCTATGCAAAAAAATATCATTGTAGGCACAGATCGTACACCTTTCACAAAAAAATTACTCAAAAGGGATCACAGACCTACATATAAAATGCAAAATCGTCTATAATTTTGCTAACATTGGAGAAAACCTAGATGACCTGAAGTATGCTGATGACTTTTTAGATTACCGCTCCTCACCTCACTTGAATTAAATATATTTCTGAGTATATGGGCTCAAAATTAAATTGAGATCAGTTTCCCTTGACATTTTATTGTTGTGGAAAACTAAGTTTAATGGCAAGATAACCAAAAATAAAAATAAAAAAGATTAAATAAGAACAATAATTTTTACCAATTAAATGGTATCAACATGTATTAGTGTGAAAAGAGTAAAGTATAAGAAGATATTTTAAACAAATGATTCTGAACTCTGAATATATTTTACTTTTTTTAAAGTGTGAAAAGTTAAATTCTACTTGAAAAGTAAATCAACAATCTATTAATATTTTTGGCATCTAATTCTTCAACTAAGCTAGAAAATAACACTGTGTTGAAAGTTACCTTTAGAAGTGAAATCTAATCCATCAATCTGATTTATTCTCCTAATTTAACTTGCATTTGAAGACAGCTGTGAGTTTGATTTTTCTTTAACATTGCATTTGCATTTCGTACCCACATTTAGGCTCCACTTATAGCATAAATGTTAATAGGTAAGCTAACATAACTGTAACACTTAACTGTAACATAACTGTAACACTAAAACTTATTCAAACTTTAGACTTTATAAGGGAATTTAGAGACCAATAAATCCAACATCATGCCTATATTTCTAATCTCTTACACACAACTTCTAAAAGATTCCCCAAGTTTAGTGTTGACTTTGAATCTCTGCCACAGATCTATTGGAATTGGAATTACCAAACCCATTCTGTCATTCTTAACAACAATTTTGAATTTCAGGGAAATAATCCAGGTTATGGATACAAAGAAGTCATGAACTTCTGTCTCTTTCAGCCACTTCCTCTTTAGTACTTGAATCAGAAAGTTTAGAAATTGAATCATGTTCAATGTGTGTTTTTTAACAACTTTTATTAGAACTGAGAATTATTTAATTATTTTGGATTACAAAATGTGTTGGATTACAAAATGAATTACGGATGTTTTAAGATATAGACATCCCTCGTAACTTCAGACCCAGGTTTTAAATTGTACTTAAATTCTAATCTGGCAAGGCCATTCTTTCTTTCTTCAAGCTTTATCTATAGTGTATGAGCTAAACACATTTATGTATGTGCTAGACATTTAAAAATATGAATAGTGAATATTTATATAGTATCCTATAAAATGTCATCCTAGGATTGAAACTGATATGAGTCAGCGAGTCCCAAACTAAAATGTTAAGTACGTTTCAGCTGTAAATAAATTATAGGGTTTGGAGAAGAGCGGTAAACTCTTGGTTGACTCTTGTTCAGAATCTGGACACTGCCATCTCTGGTTATCTATAATGTTAAGAGACCTTCATCTGCCTTAGAGGTTTAGCTGAGAAAGAAGATTGTGATATTTTCCAACTCTACTCAGAAAATTAAATTAAATAAATAAGTAAACGAAAGGATGAACAAACACTGAATGAATGAATGAATGAATGAATGAGTCAATCAGCTAAAGTAATAAAGTGGCTTAAGCTGCCCAGTCCACCAGTCGTAAAGTTAATCACCAGCCTAGTGGTTCTTTAACTCAGAGTGTAATTCAGTGCAGTGTTTTCTGTGGAATCAGGCAACATGACATAAGATAATAAGATAATTTATTATTCCGGCATACCTTCACTGTTTTAGATTTTCACCTTTTACTTGTGCTTGTAAAGAGCTAAATAGCAAAAAAAAAAAAAAGGACTGGCCAAGTTATAAACAAACCGTAGCATCAATGAGATGCATGAGGTTGAAGTTATTTTGAATCTAACATTATCCAGAGGAGTTACTAGTTCACATCAACACAAAACAGGTTATAAAATATTGAAAGAAAGTATGTCCTAGGAGCTGCACCCGAAGGATTGAAAGAAACAAATACTGTAGTAGTATGGGCCTTGAGGATCTCATTCTTGTGCCTGCCAGAGGTTCAAAATTGTTTAAGAAAAGTCTCTTGGCACTTTCATGATGGTAGAAGGTAAAATGTTGCTTTCCAAAAACATGCACACGCCTTACTGGAAGACAACGTAATTGCAACCTGGGATTACGTTCCTTACTTTAAAAACCTTCTTGGCTTCTGTCTGTGAAGATTTTCAGGGTTGACAAAGGATTTGGACCTATATCTCTATTCTGCTGTAAAGAATATCAAGTCCAATTAAATTATTTTCCTGCATTTAAAAAAACACTTGACTATCAGCAGTAAAGCTATGTATCAGTGTATATTAAATATTCATATCCTTGTTAACAAGGCATCCCTCTACAAAATTTCCCCTATAAAGTTTTATTTTATTTTTACTATAGATTATTCTCCTATTTTAAACATATTATTTTGGCTGTTTGCTTGTTTTTCCTTGACACTTTATATTTTCTTTGCCTTTTTGTTTTTTCATACTTGTTTTGTGTTTTTGCCTAAATGTGTTGCTTTAAATCTATAAAAACTTTTAAAAATTTATGTACAACAGAAAAAGTGCTTAAAAACATATTCAGATACATTTCTGTATCATGTAAATATTGTTGTTCTAGAGGTTTCTCTCCACTCTTCTTGAAGAACTGAGTCTCTGGGTTTCGGTGACTACTGTCTAAAACAAGGAAGTTGTTTTTCAGCTTTGACTGTCAAATGAGATGTTTATTGTTTGTTTAAATTGGAGGCAGGACAAAAAGCTTGAAAACTGTATTTGTCAAGAGAGTGGAGATTTTCTTTACCATTTCAGAATTCGGCCCAGCAGTGTCAGATAATTCAGATGCTTCTGTAAGACATTATTTTCCCATGACAACTGATGCTCGAGGCTCGCTGCATAGTGTAGGGCGAGGCAAAAGGCAGCAGAGTTCACATTGCTCCATCTTGATTGGAGTCGAGAAAGAAAAAAAAGAAGCAGCACAGAGGTTTAAGAGATAAGTGGCCTGAAGGTTTAGGTCTTTTTTAACTGAACTGGTCCCGAATGAGGAAGTATGTTGGAAAGCATCTGCATGTTCAAACATCTGAGATGACTTAAACAGATTATGGTACTTCCAAGTGTGATGTCATGCGCTCATTAAGAAGATGGCAGTAGTTGTGTTTATCTCCGGGAAAAAAAAAAAAAAGCTTGATTAAAAATGATGTTTAATATAAAAATGTAAGGGAACCTTTAGAATTCAATTGTGAATGTAATATTAGGCTCAGAGGCATCGGGTTGCTTGTCAGACAACTGCTCTCCATCTGGCTCTCTTCCTCCCCTCATCCTCTCCCATCAGTTTTTCAGTTCATTCACCTACTTATATGTTGTCCTTAAACACTGGTTTCAGCCCCCGAGTTCTCCCACTTGTTCTTCCAAATGAATTCCTATGTCCGGATGCTCATATTTTTTGACATAGAGCGTCTGAGTTGTCCATCTTGGATCAGAAGTTCATAAATAATCCAATAAGCGGTAGCTGCAGAGTATAAGAGGTCAAAGAGGGCATAAAATTGCCTATTTCAGGGTCATTGAAGGACTAGATTTGGGGGATGGGAATGTAAGAAAGGAAATGATTTCTCTTTCTAGAATAAGCTGAGGTGCAAAAAACAAATCCATTCAATGAGGTTGAGAAGTCCTGAGTTCACCAGCATTCAGCAGAGGTTTTTTATTTTTTTAAAACTACTACTTAGAAGTTTTGATATAGAACTAATCATAATAAGTACTCAAATTGATGATGTAATTTTCCAAAACAAATGGTCTAAAGACCTATCTTTTGCTTGTTTTTTAAGAGCAATTCATTGTACATTTTTCATAACACATTTTAAAGTTTATAGATCCATTTTGGAAAAGAATAATGTTTAAAAGAGCATCTTCCCATTTTTATTTAAGTGAATATATTTAAATGTTAACATGCTATTTATTTGTTCATTCAAAATCTGTTCGAGGTCTTCTATGTGACAAGCATTGTTCTGATGCAGGGAAGAAAAAGTCTAAAGTTTACACAGCAAACAGACAATATCAATAGCTATTACTTCTGGGTAGTATTTTCATGCATAGTATTTTTTTTCTTTACACAATATTTTGCTTGTTAACATTTTCTTCTTTAGTGAACTATACTATTTATTTGAGAAAATGATAAAATGATTTTCTGAACTAAACCACCCCAATATAAAGAAGCTCCAGAAGGAATTCTATATGTGCCATCAGTTATGATATTGGTTCATCAGAGGCTACTAAGTCAGGGACCAGCCGAGGTTGGACATATAGCAACATGCTGTGAGGTTTATAATCATATGGATTCCTATGGCGTTGATATATATCTGTGGGTCTATTCTCAAAGAGTCAAACTCTCTTTAAACTATTCAACTCTACTTTACTGAAAATGCCCTCATATGATTGAGGCTTAAGTACACTGAGAATTAAAGAGAGAGATTGTATTTGTATTTTCACCATGAAGTGGTCTTTGAAGAGAGGTCAGAGACCTTTACACTTATAACATGATTAAGGGATTTAAACAACAAATACACATTACTTTGCTCAGTAGCTAAATTAATCATTTCTCTTCCGTGCACGTGGAAAGATTGTATCTCCTGCACCGTAAAAATAGATGAACATGCCACATACTTTGGCCAATGGCAGTAAGAACAGAAGTGATGGGCGCTCTCTCCCGGTGGAAGCCTTAAGAGCCAGTATGCAATGGCCTTGCTTTCTCCTTCCCTCGGCCACTGGTGGTGGCTGCGTGATCCGCCCGGTTTCAGATGAAGAGATATGGAGCAGAGCTCAAACAGCAGGCAGTGTTTATGCAGCATGAGCAGAGACTAATCCTTTGTTACGTCAATCTACCACGATGTTAGAGGATGTACATCCCTGTAACACAGCTGCCCCCCTGCCCTGACTGACACGTGGTTAATTTTATGTAAGACAGCTTAATACAATCTTCATAGCATTAAGAATACAGGCTCTGGAATCATACTTTGTAGGTTCAAAACGCAGCTCTATAATTAATTTTTTGTGTGCTACCTTTGGCCGGTTGCATACACTTTCCTTTGCCTCATTTTCTTCAAAGAGGAATAATAATACCTTTCTTTATAAGGTTCTTGGGAGGAGTAAATTTGATAATACACATGTGGAAATAAACGAAGACCACCCAAATGATAACAAGCAAAGGCTATTTATGCAGCGGTTGCTAGAGCAAGGGAGTCAGACACCATCACTTGGATTTTGCAGAGCCTCAAAGGCAGGCAGAAGAGTGGAAAAGCTTTTCAGTGGAAAGAGGGAAGATGTTTAGGTATGCCTGATTGGATGTTGCTGGCTGGGAAAGCTGGATGCGGGCTGACAGGAAGTGGGGCATCCTTTGTGATGAGGGAGCATATTTGGCCTTCTCTGATTGCTCCTGAATTGGAAGGAGGTAAAAATTAGGGAATAAGCTGGCAGTTATAGATTAAATCCTTATAGTTTGGGAGTGATTGCTCCAGAGCTTATGGTTTGGCTTCCTGGACTCATTTCTGCAGACTGTGAGTCAGAGTTCTATTTTTACATGTGGTCTGGCCAGTATTCATTTGTGAATTCAGTTCCTCACACATGAGATTTTCATTGTAAATTATTTTGTACCATATCTAGCTAGAGTAAAATCAATAAACAATACCTACTGGCTTTTCTTATTATAATTCATATCATTATATCCTAAGATGTTAAAATTTATTCTCCTATTAGGTATTCCTTTTATTTGAATTCCTTTTATTTAGCTCCTCCTAATAATAGTTACATTTCTACATTATGATGCCTTCACAAAATGTTTTGTTATAAACGAAAATGAGAATATTCTAAGTGAAAGAAAAAATGAAGCTACTCTCTCCTTGGGTAGCAGTTTCTTGTTAGCTGGGGTTTTCATCTTCCTGAAAATTGCAGATGATGGCTGTTACCTGGAAGTGAAGGAGCTAGATTAAATAAAAGCTATTTCGAATGAAACGCAGGACATCTTGATGGTAAATGAACAAGAAGTGCATGTTAGCAGGGAACTAGAGTGGGTCCGAGTGAAGATCACAGAAAATCTGACATTACAGGGCCTGGGTTTTATTCCTGGTGCTTGAGAAGCCCTGCGAGAGCTGCTGTACTTTATAGAAAAATATGCTGTACCAAACACTGTGTATAACATTCTGTTACAAAAAAAGTACAGAAAGTAAATGAGATAGATCGAACATCCATGGGCTACCAAATTTAACAAAATATCAATATTATGCTGTATTGGCTTAGAATATTTTCAAAATAAAAAAAAGTCATAGTTCCTATATTTTAGAACTCTTCTCAAACATTTGGCTTCCTTACGGCACAGACGTAATCCCTAATCAGAAAGTAACCACTAATCAGTGTGTATTTTTATACTTTACTACAGCTTTATATAGTCACGATGAATATATAGTATCTTTTTTAAAAATACATTGATAGTAAATAGCAAAACATTTCCTACTCCAAAATGTTACTTACTTTGCATTTTTTCACTCACCCTTAAATTAAACATTGTTCTATGGAAATATAACTAATTCATTTTAGTTGCTTTACCTGCAAGTCATATCCAAACGTTCTAAAATATATCTATTCAATTAATAAATAATGCTCCACATTTTTTATTTTTACAGACAGTCTTCCAATTAACAACTTAAGACACTTCCCTGGGCACATGTGGCAGCACTGAATCTTGGAAGTGCTAGATGGTGGGACCATGCCCACGTTATCACGTCAGACACCGCCAGAGCAATTGTGAGGATCTGTCCTCCACCAGCAGCGTATCAGAGACATGGCTGCTCTCTACCCTTACTGACACTCAGTTAAGCATCTTCTATTTTGCCAATCTAAAGCATGTGATAAGATACTGTTATTTATTTCACATTTTATCAGTTATGGTTATTTAACCCATTTTCCATTTGCCCTGAGACGACTCGCCAGCGGTGCTTATGGCTGCAACGTTTACCGCAAGATAACTTGTTAATTATAGTCCTACCCTCGCCCCCAAAGTTTGCCACGAAGTATCTGACTTTTATTATTATTTTCACATCGCTCTAGTATATCTATAGTCTTTGGAAACAAGTGACATCATTCTATTTATAGCATTCTGTTTTTAATAGCAGTATTTCCATTTACAAAATATAGTCATCCTTGATCGCCGATAATGTCAAATCCTAGAAAGTGTAGCATTCCTACATGTGATATTAAATGAACACTAGCAGCAAGCTGCAGTTTTTTTCCTAAATGGAAAATGGGTTAAATCTATTTCCCCCTCTTTGGTTCTGATTGAATCATTTCTATTTTTCTATCACCTGCCACAGTCATTCTGCTACTAAGTTTGTTGTTCTTAGTTATTGTATTTTTAGTTCTAAACTTCTATTGGTTCTTCTTTACATCTGCTATTTCTTTGCTGTGGATTTCTAATTTTTCATCTGTATTTTAAGAATGTTCATAGTTGCTCATTGGAACGTGTTATAATAGCTGCTTTAAAATCCTTGTTTGACAGTTTCAACATTCATGAGATCTCAGCGTTGGCATCTGTGGATTGTCGTTACTCAAACGACTTGAGATTTTCCTGGTTCTGGACTGTATTCTGTACATTTTGACAATTGTGTTACAAGTCTCCGGTTCCTATTTAAATCTTTGGTTTGAGTAGGTAGTCAACCTGTTAGGTTCAGAAGTCTTGGTTCATTTATGTGGCCTCTGCCTGCTCTTCTGGTCTGCCTCATCTGTGTGTTGCTCAGGAGATAGGACTTCACCCCACAGTCTCCTGAGCACTGACTAGGGAGTGCAGGGGGTGGGGGTCAGAGTTCTTCTCACAGGTTCCACTGGGAGGGGTGTTTTCTTGTTACTCTAGGGGGTGAATGAGGATTCCAGCCTCAGGCTCTGTGGGCAAAGGGCACCCACCTCCATAGGTCGTGACTAGAAGTCAGAGGTCCACTCACAGGCTCTACCAGCAGGGCTGCCTCTTGACAACTGGAGAGGGTAGCAGAGAAAGGGTGAAAAACCAGTTCTGTTAATTCAGTGCCTGTTGGGGTGGAAAGTATACATGTCTTTTTTCAGTGTTTGTCTCAAGAACAGAAAGAATAGAAGGAAGTAGCCCTCTGGGCTGCCCTTTTCTGGTCCTTTGTCTAGATAGAGTAGACTTTTCTAGGTCTGTGCCAGGTAGATTTCCAGGTGACAAGATTCCCCAGCACTTGGGCTGGGATAGACAGGAGACAAGTAGAAATCCCAGGAACTCACCCCTGGACTGTGACCCAAGTCCTGAGCTCACTAGCCAATCTGCCTTGTTTTCTCTACCCTGCAGAGCCATCTGGTAGGTCATTCATGAATTTTGTCCAGGGATTTTTGTTGTAATTGACAAGAGAGGTAAAATGAAATGTCTTTTCTTCATCTTATCTTGTTATCATTTAGTTACACGCTATTTCAATATACAAACTTATTTGTCTTGTCTCTGGAATAAAAGCATACTTTTTTTTCTCCCTAGAATCTTTGTAGTAATCTTCCTCAATGTCTTTTCACCAGTTATGGAGAAGACAATTTTCCAATTCAAATGAAGAGTTGATAGCAGTTCTAAATCAAACTTTAGGAAGCTCTGTAACTTTAACCATCATTTTTAACTTCTCTGTTAAATGTCAAATTTGAATCCAGAGATTTCTTGATCCTATTCTCTCAAATCAAATAGCCATGCAATGACGAACTGCATACTTGTTTGTCAAAGGACGGCCTGCCGAAATATCATTATTTAGCATGCCATTCCTCATACCTAGAGCCAGGTATCAGTTTATTTAGGTCACACTCACCATCTGAGCTGTTATGCGCTTTACAGATAAATTGAAAGGTAGTGATAACAGTTTGTCATTGGTTAATGGACAATCCTATCATTGTAAATAAAAGAGGAACCTGACAAAATATATCTGAACATTCTGATATAAAATACTGACCATTTCTCCCTCAAATCATATCTGCATTCTCTGTAGCTATGGAACCAATTCTACATAAAGTTGTCATTTTGCTTTTCTGGAAACCAATAGATACAAATGCTTTGTTCTCCAGATTATAATTCTAAGTGTGTGGACTAAATGTCATCTAAATATTTTTGATACTCAATGGATGAATAATGATAACATTTTGGGAGATTATCTATAAAATGATAAGTGATATTGGGGCATTAAAGATTTATTCTCTGATCATTAATTTTCAGTTGTAATAAAAAGAAATTAAAGAAACCTAAATGATATATATGAAATCTTGAATTTTAGTTGCCTCATGAAAGGCAAATGACTAACTTCAGTTGTATCAAAATTTTACTAAGATTTTAGATTCCAGCGAGCCCAACAAATGTATATTAACTTTTCCTTCAATAGTTTGATTCTGAATGTTCGCTTTCACATGGCTTTATAATAGAGCTTGAATGGGACCAGGAGCTGGAAAGCAGATGAAAACATTTGTGGTTTATGGTCTCTAGAATTCAAGATGCTATGTCTAATGATTACCAGCAAGCCTGTGTGAATACGTAAAATAAGAGTTGATGCTTACCTCTTACAAAGACTTGATACCACACTCATGAACAGAGAAATTAAAATCCCTAATAATAGCATAGGAACGCTGGAGTACACCCTAATTCCTTCTACATGTTTTCCTATGGTAAATACACTTTGTGACAAGTGAACTTTGGAGGGCTAGAAGTCCTTGATTTAGGGAGGGCTGCCTCACGCATTAATGCAGACTGTGTCCTACACAGGACTGCCCAGTCAAGGGGTCTGACGGTGCTAAATTCTAACATGCTTTATACCCCCAACTGGGAGACTTGGTGGGTTGAGTCTACCTGAAGAAGAGGTCTGTTTCTAATTCCCACCGAGGCCCATTAGAGACTAAGGACAAGGCTGGGTTTAGGGTCTAGCTTAGAAAAGTTCCATTTGCTAAGTTATCACACACACCAATACCTTCCCTGTTCCAATGCCCCTTAACCATGTGTACCTTTGCACATAAAAGTCCACACATTTTTATAGCTTCATTTGTACTTTGAGATTTTGAGATTTTTGCAGAATTTTTGAAATCCTTTAGAACAATTACTTAAGCTCTCCGCAAATATTCAGGATAAGAAATTCCAGCCTCAGCCTCTGGAAGAACAAGTGGATGTTTATTATTTTCTAGCCTAAATTAAAATTGCCAGCTATATTTTAGTTACAATTAGATTAGATTTTTAATTAAAATTAGAATAAAACTCCATCCTTCAGTGTAAAAGTAGTAGGAAGAACATTGCACTGGGAATTAAGAATCACGGCTCGTCACTGACTTTGGTGTTGTGTGGCATTGGTCTAATAGCTTGATTAGCTGGACATCAAGTTGTTGCTGTTTTTTAATCTGTATACTGAAGAATAAGTTTTAGAGGCAGAATCGAGAACCAGAACTAACTTTGTTGTTGTTTTTATCTCCTGTGAAACAATTCTGAGAACCGAGAGGCTTTTCTGCTCTGGGGCTAAGAAATTTGGACAGTACCAACTTTTCTGACTTTATGCTAAACAGTACTGGGACTAAGCAGAACAACCTAAAGACCGTCTTCAGGAAATATATATTCTTGGATGATAAGACTATAAACCAACTATAGCAACTTACTTATCAAGACTGACAGGTTACTCCACAATACCTGCTTTTTTGTGCCTAAAATGCAAAGCCCTTATGTCATAAACTCTGTCCAATCCCTATCAGTTCTCTGCTTTTCAAGACACACCTTGAAATCACCTAGCCTTGACCTATAACCTGGAAAATATTCTCACTGTCTCTTTCCCGAGAGACTTCTAAGACTGTTAAGGTGGTATGTTCCCTTCCTGAAGCAAACCTAATAAATTTAGCTTTGTTAGTTCAACAGGTTTTTCTGGTGATTTGTGGTGGGGGGTGGGAGGTGTGGGGAGGAGTTGATGGTATATGGTTGACAGAACACACTAGAACTAATAATAAACCTTAAGTCCCGCTGACACTCAATGAAAGACCTTTGCAATAGCATTGCTTTGTTTAATTTGTTGACTTTTTCCCCCTTTATGCCTTTGCATAAGACACAAACACAAAATAGTCATATATTCATACTGGAGTGCTTCTTAGTGGAAGTGTTGACTCCTTGTCTCTGCATATTATTTAAAAAATAAAAGTTCATTCTAAAAATATTATGTCTTATGTTTGTATCATAATATTTTCTAGAAATATTATCTAAACAAGAATTTTGAGACATTTCAGTAATTTAAAATATGGTTAGAACAGGATCTGTTATTATTATGAAGAGTTTTAGAAGTCAGTTTTCATATGAATACTGATTTCACGACTTTCACAAAAAATGTCAGTAGCTCCAGTTGACATGAGTTGCTTTCTTTGTTTAACTGTTTTTTCTTCTAAATTGGAATGCAAATTAAGTGTGCCATCTCTATTGTATATACTAAAGATATAATTTCTAAGTTTCACCAGAGAAATCTGATGAAGGTTATTTGTTATCAGAAAAAGAGAAACAGGAAGGAAAGCAGAGTCACAGGAAGGAGAGAGTAGAGACTACCAGGCTCACTTTGTGACTGTGGAAAGGAGGAACAAGTTGGAAAAGTGGGTAGGAAATGCGATCATTCTCTTTCGTGTTGATTGTAATAAAACTACGACACTGCTGTTACAATATCAATTGCTAATAATTTATCTCAGCTTTTCAGACTGACTAGGGCTCTCGGATTGATTGTGAGAAGTGGAGGCTAGCTCTAATTTTAGGACTTAGAAAGAAAAGTCAAATTGAACTTCCAAACACTTAGGAACAACATGACTACCCCGATGGAGAGAAGGAAGGCAGAAGAGACTTCTTTCTGCAAGCTTTTCCTGTTTGGGTGCTCATGACTTTTTTACTATTTGTTTAGGAAGAAGCCACATACATAAATGAACTAAAGAAAATTTCAAAGGAAGGAGACATAATTGCTTAATTATACAGATGCTCTGAATTTTGGAGCTGAAGGATGATTGACTGAGTTACAGTATTTGAGGATGTGAAAATTCATAGTGTCTTGTTGCTGTGCAATGTGGAGACATGGTGATTTTAAGAGATGTGAATATTTTGTCCTCAGGGAAGCAGGGAAGTTAGAAGAAATGATTCCACATTGTTTTCGTCTGGGCTCCCGGCATGAAGACTTTTTGAGATATGGGAAGAGCTCTGGGTCAGGAAAGTGTTTCCTACTGTTATTTCCTTTGAACACTGAAAGGTACAGCTCAGAGTGCTATTGCGATTAGCTGCAGATGAATATGATTTGCCATATTCTTTTGGACTGGTCAAATCTATGCCTCCCATTTTAGTAAGAATTTATTAAACATTGAATTATTTTCATTATAAGAGGAAAGATAGGAAAGAGAAATGGTTTAATTTTTCATTCAAACAATAGCCAAGAGAAGGCTGGAAAGGGCTGTTTGTCCAAATTGATGGGATTTTCATAATTTATTATTGTTCCTGCTACATATGGTCAGTTAATCTTGGTTATTTACACTCTTATCAGAAATGATGTTACTCCAAATAGCTCTGATGCAAGTTACAAAGATCTGGCTTCTGGGGAGCCAATAAAAACCAAGGGTGTGGTTATGACAGCTTGTGTTTATTTGTTCTGATATGCCCATACTGTTCCTCTATGTGAAAAATGATCATACTTAATTTATCAATTAATGATAGATTGATGGATACATAAAATATAGTACATTTGCAAATGATTTGCTAGTTAGAGAACTCAAAAAAAGCCAAAAAATAAACTTCACTTTCTACCACTTGTATTAGCAAGTTTGTTACTTGCTAACGGATGCCAGATTAGAGAATTAAACCAGCCAGATAGTGTTTACATCTCATTGTTATTACTAGTGCAAATCTTTTAATGGCCCATACATCTCTCCATGACACTAAGGGAGTGTGTCTCTGTTGCTGAGCAACCAGCTGTTGGCATGAAAATCCCAGTGGCTTAAAAGAACAGAGCTTTAGAAGCTCAGGTATTTGGGGAGTAGAGGGTGGGGGTGCAGGAAGAACGGCCCAAGAGAGAGAAGTGCTGTATTCTGGTCCTCACTCTGCCAGTAACTGACCATGTGATCTTGGGCTTCTCTTTTCCTATTTAAAAATAATAATTAGATCATTTAAAGTCCCCTTTCAACTCATTTCATACCATTATATCTCTGTAAACATAGGTGTTTGCTGTCAGTATTGGGTAAACTAACATGGCTCTTTCTCCTGATGGGATGACTTTTTTCAACTGATTTTGGAGACCTGGCACCTTTCTGCTAGACCTCATGAGAGTACTTGCCCTTTAAAGACTGTCAGTGGTGGTCTCCAGGTAGAATATATCAATACCAATAGACAGTTAATAATAGGACATATATAAATATATACAGTCAATACTCATTATTCATAGATTCTGTATTTGCAAATGTGCCTACTCACTTACGGTGGTTTGCAGTCATTCATGGATATGTGCAGAGCAGCAAAAGCCTCGAGTCTCCTGATTCATGTGTTCCCAGCTAAAGTCAAATAAGGTTGCTCTGTCTCCTTATTTCAGCCCTAATCCTTTTCATGGTCTATGAAGTGATTTGTTTTTCCTGTTTTTCTGCTTTTTGTGTACAATTTCACTACTTAAAATGATCCCAAAGCATTGGGCTGGAGTGCTTGCTGCTTAGTGTTCCTAAGCTCAAGATGGCCGTGATGTGCCTTCTGGAAAAAAATGCACATGTTAGATAAGTTTCCTTCAGCCATGAGTTATGGTGCTGTTGGCCATAAATTCAATGTTAATGAATCAAAGTGTCTTTAAACAGAAACACGCATTAAACGAGGTTATGTGTTGATGGGTCAATGAAGATGTTTGGACCAGAAGCTCATAGGTATTTTCCCTAAGAGCAAGAGTTCAGTGTTCACTAATCCATTTTTCACAGTGACTGTTCAGAATGTAACTACCATGGATAATGAAAATAATACATGTAGAGGAGCTTACAGGCACCAGAGCACTTGTGTGCATTTGTGTGCATTTTATATATGCATATGTGTGTGCGTGTGTGTGTGTGTGTGTGTTTCTCTAAAGCCTACCCCTAAATTATTGAGATCTTTCCACCAAGTGTTTAGATGAATATGAATATGTATAAAGAAAGCCATCTGGGAATTTCATGCACAGGACCTATGTCATAACATCCAAATATGACTTGATGTCTCTTCCTAGCCTGATTCTCAATTAATATTTTTACTTTCAGGATATGAAATATGAACTGTAAGCCAACTTTAAGCGGCATGGTGTGCAGTCATAAGAAATGTCCTTCATAATGCAGGAATGTATGCTAAATAGCATTAGAAAGCATAACGTGAAACGTGTTGATACCGAACAATGTATAGCTCACAGTCTAGGAACAATTTTCTTGATTTTAAATTATGAAAAATTGTTCCATTAAAGCTGCCAGGCCAGCACTAGAATAATATTATGCACACCTGTTTACACCTTTGACATATGTTTATATCAGTAAACTGGGATTGAATATGGTATCTAATTGCCTGATAATGAATTTTTGTCGAAGATTTGTAGAGCTTAGAAAGGCTTGTGCAATCATCAAAGTTATTATTTGAGTCCTGAATATCACAAAGCTTTACTAACCAAAGCGGAATTGGGGATCAGGATTTCGGATCAGCAATATAAGCATCCTTCTGCACACCCCCTAACAATAAATAACATAGCTGTCTATCAGAGTGGATCATTTGAGGGGGGAAAAATTAGCCTAGAGAATGTAGGAAGTAGCTATTGGGATAAAAAGTGCTTTTGGCGTTATTGAACAGTTTGACATTATGTTCATTTTTTGCATGTGGTCCTGTGACCACTGGTTCTTGGATAAAAGAGGATGTAAGTGGAATGAGGAAAACTGGGGAGAAAGTGCAAAAGATGCCTAAGGAAGCTGGAGGAAAGTGAAAAGTCTCAGATCTAAGCGTTAGTTCGCGCCTTCGCATTCATCACGCACATGTAAGCAGCTCCCTCCCAAGATTCTTGCATGAAAACCACAGTAGAAATAACCATTCTTTATCTTGTTTTACCACCATACAAACAGATTATTAAAGAACTCTTGAAAGTTCACACGCACAGCGCAGGAATTGAGCAGTGTCCGCATCCCCCATGCCGGGCCAGCGGGGTCCTGACCGCCTGGCGGCCAGAAGTTTTTGGGAAACTGCCACGCTCCTCCATTCAAACTCAGTGGTGTCACTGGACCCTCACAAGCAGAGAAGCAGCATTTAATTATTACTTCCACTTCCATTTTTCACATTCTTTCTATTAAAACAAGGTATATTTTGTCTCATGCTCAAACTGACAAATCAAAATCTCAATTCTTACTAAATACCTTAAAAAACTAAACATTTATTCTACTAAGTATTTTCATTTTGACTTATCACGGCAAAAAGCTTTTTGAAAAAGAATGCAATGTTTTTTATAGCAGATGTTGCCTTTTGACACATGCTGAACTAGGAGGAGGCAAGCGAGGTCCTTTCATCTGGTACAACATTTAAGAACACACACACACACACACACACACACATGCACACACACCCCCTCAGCAATCATAATAAATAATGTTTAATGTGATATTTTTTAAAAGAAAAATTAACGCAAAATTTTATCATAAACAAATTTTTAAAAATTAGACAAATGATATGGATATTGATTCATTCACTCATTAATTCCAAAAATATTCATTGAATTCCAACTAGGGGAAAAAAATATTTTATGAGCTGCGAATAGAGCAGTAAAACAAGAATGCCCAAGTCTGTGTCACAGGTAACATAGAGCAAAGGGTGTCTGAGAGGTCGTCCATCCTTTTTTAAAACTGTATCAATTAAGTAAAAGCCAATTTCAGTGCTAGTTCTGTCTACAAGGTTTATAGCAAAAGCAAAAATCAGGAAAAGTGAGGAAAAACTATCAGTTTTATTGTCTTTAACTAAAAAAGAAAAAATAATGGACTGTGTAAGCAATCCCACCCAAAGGAAATGGGAGAGGGGCTGCCACAGGCACCAGGAGGAGGACTTGCTGTGCCAGCAAGAAGTTTAAGATTCCAGGAACATAAACCTCTTTTCTTTGTTCATTGTTAAGACAACTACCACTGAGCCCTTATCACTGCCAAAAACTTTTCGAGGCCTCGGGGATACAGTGTGGAGAAAGATGGGCAAAGTTCTTGACAGAACATATCTCTTAGTCCTCACGAGGAAGAGGTGGCCTCACCTTCCAACTACTTGTCCCAAGATTGTGGCCAGAAGAATAATTTTTCTGCAAGTGGAAAAATGACTAGAGTCTTTGTGGGGCAAGAAATTAATGCTTCTACTTTTTTCTGCCAATTTCCATCTGATTGACTAATAGAGACCCTTGATACAGAAAGTATCATACGCAGATGACCAGCACAGACACCACTCGGGAGCTTGTAAAATGCAAACTCTCTACCCGCACCTACTGAGTCAGAACTTACATTTTAACAAGATCCCCAGGTGATTCATCAGCACATTAAAATTTAAGAAGTTTTAAAAATAATAAATGAATTCTTAAGAAGAAAAATATTACCTTCAATTTTATCTCCTTAAATAGATCAAAAGTTTTATTTTTTCTACCATTTAAATCCCTGGCCATATCCACACATATTTTCTATATAGTCTTAGCCAGAGTTCATAAAATTTTATTTTTTCAAAGTTATTATTTACTGATAATGTTCCGAAATCTTTTTAATTATGATATTTATTGGCTGCATGGCATTTCTTCAAATTTGTACTTTGCCAGAACTTAAAAACAGTTCATAAATCTTTAATAGTAAAGGACATTACTTTAGGTAGTGTGGCACTAGCCAACTATTATGTTTGTGTCCCCTCAAAATTCCTATGTTGAAGGCCTAATCTCTAATATGATAGTATCTGGAGAAGGGAGGGCTTTGGAAAATATGAGGTTTAGATGAAATCATTAGGATGGTAATTCCATGATAAGATTGGTGCCCTAGAAAAGAAGTAAGAGATGAGAGCTCCATCACATGATGGAAAGACTCACCTGAGGATACGGTAAGAAGGTAGACATCTACAAACCAGGAAGAGGGCCCTCACCAGACACCGAATCTACTGGCATCTTGATACAGGACTTCCAGCCTCAAGAACCGTGAGAAATATATGTTTGTTATTTAAGTCACCCCATCTATGTTATGGTTTTCTGTTATAGCAGCCTGAACTAAGACACCGACATAATGTGTCTAGATTCTTAGTTGCTTTGTATTTATTGTCACATGTAAGATTTTACATCACTGGCTATAAGCAAGCTTGAATAATTGTTCAGTTTTACCAAATTTGTGTATAAAAGATTTGTTCCAAGATGCCCTGTCTTTAGCATTGTGTGAATGAGTATCGATTTTACCATGATATCTCTGGCATTATATTTTTAAAAGGTATATAAATTATGCTAATTTGATAATTATAACATGACTGAATTCCTCTTAACTAAAATACATTTGTATTTTATATATAGATGATTTCGATTTGAAATGTAGGCCATTTAAAAAAAAAATGAAATTTTCGCTAAAACCAATCTAGAGACTGATATCCAAGAATATAGATTAAGCATTTCAAATTGAAAAACCAAATCATAGTGTTTAATGAAACCTTTCACTGACAGGTCCACTCCCCTGAATTTTTTCACCATTAACGCATACTACTGGGTCTTAGGCAGGAAGCAGGTCAGCTCTGCAGCACAAATGATGAACATAAATAGATCCATGTGAAAGCTCCAAGGGAAGGAGGCGATTGTCTCTAGTTGGTATTAGGATTAGAAGGAAAACATAGTGTTTGAGAAGAATAACCTACGTTTAACAAACTCTGGCATCATTAAAATGTACGGCTGTGGTAAATGAATATTTTCTCTCATATGTGTACTTCTACCCATTTCTACTCACCAATATAAATCACTAGCTTTACTGGATTAAACTAGGGGAAATATCGGACTTTTCAGTGGATTGTGTTTCATATTTCCAGTTGTCACCTTTTTGCCTTAGCAACAGAGTGGAGCGGAGCAAACTGTTTGCATTCACCGACTGCAATCTTTGACATTCTAATTGAAAAATGACATGACTTTTTTCTAAAAAACTAGCTTAATGTAGATGTTTAGTAACTAACTAATGCTACTATTTAAATGGTTTATGTTTTAATGACTTTAAATACAATGGAATCATGCAATATGATAGCTACATAATGTTTTGAGCCATCTGGTATTCTTTAAATTATACTCTTTTCATAAATGTGTAATGGAATAAGGAAATTCACAAAACATTTGTAAAATCATTTTGTGTCAAAGGTACAAATAGATTGTTTGACTACCTCATTATATGCCATTTTAAAAAATCCCCAAATACTTAATTTATTTTAATATTAATATAAAAATTGATAAAGACTCATCTTAGGGGAAAAGAGAGTGACAAAAAATATTTAAAGTGCTAAATGAACTTAAGAAGCAGAAAATAAACATAATCCATAGAAATTCCATAATTTGATATTTAACATCATACACCTTATTTTTATAAAATCCATTAAGTCACAATGTTAGCTCTCAAAACACAAGAGAGGGAAAACTTTCATTTATGTGACACTAAGACCTGAATTTTTCACTGAGTCAAATGGCAGGGTTTTAAACTTGCTTGGGCTCTTTGGGGTATAGATGATATAATTATTTCTATGAAAAAGAGTGTAACTAAATTAACTATAAAAGAAATAAACACAAACAATGCTCATTTAAAAATATCAGCCTCTTGATGTGCAGGTCAGGAGTCGGAATGGACAAAAATCAGAGAAAGTAGTAGGACGACACAAAGACTGAGTACCTTAGATGCACCATCAAATATATGTCCATTTAACTGAAGATGCATCTTTTAAAATTTTATTCAGTGCACTAACTGGAAAACAGAATTTGGAGTTTCACCTAGCATCTTAGAAATATATTGGTACCGATCAAAGAAATACGCGAGATCTGAGTAGCTGCTTTCATGGAGACTGCGTTAGAGAACGTTTCCTGAGTGTAGATAGGGTACTCTCATTCAAGAACTCTAGAACATCGATCCTTGCCTTTGAGTTTCATTTGCAAAACCCGTGAGGCAAAAACCGATAGAACTGAAAGGAGAAGTAGACTGATCCACAATAAAAATTCAAGATTTCAATACCCGTCTCTCAGACATCGATACAACAAATAGTCATAAAATCAATTAAGGATATAGAAAGCTAAAAATGCTATCAGTCCCAAATTCATATGTTGAAGTTCTAGCCTCTCCTTGTACCTCAGAATGTGATGACACTTGAAGATAAGGTTTTTACAGATCTGCATATGGAGTCTTTCTTATTTAAGTTCAAATAAAGTCATTAGTGTTGGACCTGATCCAATACAACTGGTGTCCTTATATGGAGAAGAAATTTGGACACAGACACGTACGCAGGAAAGGCAATGTGCAGACACAGAGAGAAGACAGACATCTGCGAGCCAGGAGGAGAGGTCTAGGACAGGTGCCTTCCTCATAGCCCTCAGAAAGAACTAGCCCTGCTGACACCTTGATCTCAGACTTCTAGCCTCCAGAATATAAGAAAATGAATTGCTACTGTTGAAGCCACCCGGTCTTGGTTCTTTGCTGTGGCAGACCTAGCAAACTAACACAGTGCCACACTGTCACGTTGGTCTGTTCTCCATCATTGCAGTTAACAGGCTGTGATGTAGTCACTTATTTAAATAGTCTTTGTTTTCTATTCAGCTATAAATTCCATTTGCACTGCCCTCTTGGTGCAAAAGCAGCCACAGATGCAGAGTAAAGGGATAAGTGTGGATGAGTTCCAATAAAACTTTACTTACAGAACAGGTATTAAACTGGGTTTGGTGGTAGTTTGTCAAGATCTAAAGTCTTGTCTCTTTAAATTACTATACCACACATCTTGACAAAACAATTTAAAATTGAAATGCAATCTTTATTCTCCATTTTAAATCCTGTATAAGAATCCCAATTAAGAACTAACTATCTGTGTATTTTTAACACATGATGTATCCTTCACTGTGATAGTTTAATTAGTATACAATCCATGCCTAGATAAATGCAAATGAAGTGCTTACTTCATGATAATTTAAAACGCTCTGTTGTATCATGAATAGTTATTAAAAGCCTCATTGACATGATTGCTTATTTTGTTTTAAAATTTATTGTCAAGATGCAAGTTGGCAGGTTTCATCTACTCTTTTTCTAAACACTAAACAATTCTATTGCATGGAAGAAAAAAATGTCAACTGGAATATCTTCTTTGGGGCTTGTGTTATAAAAACTGCTACAAAAGAATTAATAGATTATGTATTCATTCAACAATCTATACGATACACTGGAAATGATGGTCGTAGCCCTGTGGTTACTTATTATGGTAGGGCTGAGAGCGCACTCTTAATATCCGTATTATATCATTTTTCACCTTGCATGGTATTTTTTTTTTATCTGAAGATCACAATGAAGAAAGTTATTGTATTTTTATGGGAAGAGGATTCTGGAATCTTCAGAACAATTTCTTTCAGAGTAACTTTTGACAGATACACATGATGGGCTTCATTAGGCAACATTTGTACTATAAAATCCCATCTAAATAAATGTTTTCAACTGTCTTGTAGCTAGAGTCATATGGAATTTGTTTTCATTTTTATTTTTAAAGGAGGGTTCCTTGTGGCCACATGATTCAGTAGGTCTGAGCCGATGCGGTACATATATACAATGGAATATTACTCAACCATAAAAAAGATGAAATACTACCATTTGCAACAACACGGATGGATCTTGAGATAATCATGCTAGGTGAAATAAGTCAGACAGAAAAAGTTGAGACCCGTGTTATTTCACTCATATGTGGGATAGAAAACTGTAAACAACAAACAAACAAGACAAACAAATAAAAACTTATAGACATGGATGACAGTTCAGTGGTTACCAGAGGGAGAGTGGGGAGCAGGGAAGTGGATAAGGGTAAAAGGGGTCGGCTATATAGTGACGGAAGGAAATTTGACTTTGAGTAGTGAACAAGCATGCAATATACAGATGTATTATTGAGTTGTACACTTGAAACCTATATAATTTTCTTAACCAATGTCATACTACTAATACATTTAATTTAAAAAAATGCTAGAGAAAAATGGTGTCTTAATAAGTTTGGGAGAAAGGAACAAACTTGTAAGACAAAATAATAATAATAATTAAAAAAGGAGGCTGGGATTCTCATGAATATACTTAGTTCTCACTGCTCTGAAGCGAACTCTGCAGAACACTTTTCAGGAAGTGCTATGCCAAGGAAGGCATTGACAAACTAAACAAGACAATGTAGTAATAGAAGTAAAATAAGAGCCAAATTATTGGATGGTCACACATGCATTCAGATGTTAATTCAAATCAAAAATTAGAACCAGCATGTCATGTCCAGGCATCTTCTTGAGAATATTCACCTTGGTGATTATTATAATTATATAATGTTAGAATTTAGATCCACTTTTGCATACACACTATGGACTTCCTGTTTGCTCTGAGATCAATAAAAAATATTCATGAATCTCTCATTATATGGAGAAATTTTTTGTTAAGAACCAACAAGGAAAAAAAATCAAGAAAATTACTTACTCTCAAAAACATTTTCCATGCTCCCATTTGAATATTTAAAAATAAATGATAGAAAATAATAGACTGGATAGTTTAGTAAATTTTAGGACATCAACTCATTTTAAACACTTAAAATAATAATATAAAATATTTTTCTTGAAAAGATCTATATTTTTAAAAATGGTGAATGAAAATGAAAAACCAAGTGCATTTAAAATTTGTATATATATTATAGTTTTAAATTATGCTATATTTAAACTGTAAATGAAATTTTTATTTAAAAATCAAAATGGATTTTTTTGGAGACATTTTATTGAACAATTAATTTGGTTGTTTTATTTGTACATTGAATGTTTTGCAATTGAATAGTTACTATAATTATGTCATTACAATAATTATGCAATTACTCTCTGTAATTATATCATTTAATTATATAAGTATGCTTACAGAAATTAGTTGTATAATTAGAACATGTAATTACATAGTAAAATAGAAAAGTGTATTTTAAAACACACTAAGTTCTATATATTGGCTTACTCTAAATTACAACGAAGTATTAAGATTGTTTTATTTTGTGTAAAGTTTTTGACAATTTTTTAAAACTCTTATTTCAAAAGAATTACAATTTTTCAGAAAATCCATATTCCCTTCCTTCAGATACCTCATTCAAGTTTTGCCAGTTGTCCAATTTTGTCTTTCTTTCTTTGCAAAATGACCCTATCCACGATTATGCAGTGCATTTACTAGTCATGTCTCTTTCGAGTCCTTCAATATGTATGATGGATGGCTGGATGTCTGGTGGCCACTCCACACCTAGAACCAGCAAGATGTGAATGAACATTAAAATTATAAACTTGTTTCAATGAGCTTAGCTCTTATTTTCAGATGTCTGTTCTTGTTTTTAGTTTTTCGTGTATTGTAGAAAAGATGAAATCAGAAAATGATCAGTAGTTTTAACAGGTTAAAACTACTTCTTGGCCAGTTTAGGCATTACTTACTTGCTGTTCTTCTTTTCAGTCAGTTTCTAAGAAGCTGTGTAGAAATAATTTTTAATTGAACGATTTCACCCACTTTGACTTTATTTCAGAAGTACTTTATCATTATTGATTGGTAAGGGAAAATGACTATAATCTCTTGGGGGCATCAATGACTACAATACAGAATTGACTACTAAAATAATGACACCCTCATTAAACAAAGATTATTTTTTATGTGTTTAATGGAGTAACCTCAATATATCTGGATTGTTCCCTCATATGGACACCTCCTTTTCTGTGTCTCAGTTTCAATGAAGTCCTATTACTTACTACTCACAGTACTCTTGGGTATGTAAATTATTAAAATACACAAATTAGTTCACATAAATCTTGTTTTCTCAAAATGCTTATTTTTCTGACATCTTCAAACATTCAAAATTTGAAAATTGTTGTGACAACAGAAAGGCTAATATAGAGGAACGTCAAATGTAAATGTTTGTAAGGAAGTTACTAGGAATCCCCACGAGGCAGTCATTATGGAGGATTTGTCCCATGTCACGTTCGCTGTGTTGAAACTCTTTTCATAGCATTCCCTTTGTTTTATGATTTTGGCTTAAGGTTGGCCACCAGGGGAATTCGTGCAACAACAAGACGGCAGAAGAAAAAGGCCCTTATATGTCGCTCCCCAAGGTTGCTGTGGAGCAGGTGCTGCTGTCGTTCATTCAGGTCACTGCCGGGGTCTTGGTCACCTTGCGGGTGTGGGACAGCTGCCGGACTGAAGTGCCCCCGGCTCCCGCCTGATTCCTTCTTTCGGATTCCAGGCGTCCTGGGTCAGATGCACGTGCTGTCACCCGTGGCATCAGGATTGAAAGCAACAAGAGACAGATGTAGGTTCCAAGAAGAACTCATGATTCCAGTTTTTCCTTATGGGTTGCAGTTTTTCCCTGTGCTTCCCCGGTTAATACCTCTCTTTCCTTCTGGACTTCCAGCTCTGCTGATTTCAGGCCAATCTAGATGCAGAAACAACTGCTTTATGTCGACCTCTGTGTAAGGTCTAATCTTTATAACAAATAGCTTACTCTATATCGTCATCGGTAGCTCTGCTTCTCTGACCAGCACTGGTACAAAACTAAAGCAATATAGCCAGTAGAATATAAGCATAATGAGGGCAGAAAACTTGTTTGCATTATTTTTGTTTCTTCAGTAACTAAAACACTGTCTGGTACATGGTAGATGCTCAATAATTATTGACTGATGGGCAGGACTTGGGGGGTGGGGAAAGAGAAGAGGTTTGGGAATTCCAGGAAAGACAGAAGAATGAACATGCTGAGGACCATATCGATACATCACCCTTGCCACAGAACAAGCTAATGCTAACACTTCCGTGTCTGGGTCTATACTACCCATAATTTAGCTACTAGCCACTATGGCCATTGAGAACATGCAATGTGCCTCATGTGAATTAAGATATCAATAAGCATAAAATACACACCAGATTTCAAAACTTAGTAAAAACATACACATCAAATATTAAATTAATAATTTGTATGTTGATTTCAAGTTGAAATAATGCTTTGAATATATTAAATTAAATTAAATATTTTGCTAAAATTAATTTCTCCAGTTCCTTTTTACTTTCAGTGTAACTAATAGAAAAATTTTAAATTAAGTATTTGGCTGACATATTTCTATCAGACAATATCTGTCTAAGCAGTTCTTTTGTAGAGGTTTCTAAATTCATTGCAAATCACAGCAGCCTCATTTATTGTCAGGTAAAACTTGATGTCTCACAAACACGTTCTCATTTACTCTTCAGAGGAGCTCTTTGTTTGGCTGTTGTTTATGGGTGAAGGATCAGAGCTATAATGGACAGCACTTTGGAAGATACATGTATTGTAACAAAAAACTCTTTGAAATCGGGAGCCATGTCTTTCAACATGTCTGTAGCTGATTTTACCAAAGAAAGTAGCTTTCCTTTTGTATAAAACTAAAAAGTAGACTTCCACAAGCATTAAGAAGCTTTCTGTACCCATAGTCTATAAGAATATCACTTTCAAACTTGCTTTTGACTATAATGATTTATTTCAGTCTCTCTCTAGGAATTGTGTTAAAATATCAAATTCTCACTGCCTCCTAAAATCACAAAAAATATTATAGAAAACTTGGCCTTTGATTGCATCCTTAAGGACATGCATATATATTTATTATATAACCTACATTTTGTAATTTCAAACTATACACACATTATTCTGACAATTCTATGGATGACTTAAGAATTATGTTTTGAACAGTCTTCCTTTGGCGAATTCTTTTGAACTTGCTGCTACATCACCTTCATCTATACATAACTTGGGTATCATATTATCATTTAAACTCACACCCAAGACACAATTCTGGAGATTTAAATTGCTCTGTCTCGCTATTATGTGACCAGCCTGTTCTTGTGTTAAGCCAGCAAAAGGATTAGACATGTTGACTTCCAAAAATTAAAGGTGATTCGTCTGGAATTCCAAATTGCAAAATCAAAATAATCCGAATTAGGGCACTAAATGGCTGACGTGGCCAAGAAGGCAGTTGGAAGTTGCTGAGAAAGGTGTTGAGTGTCCCCTGAGGCATCCTCTGCCTCTTAGTCATGCCATGGTCCAGCCTCTATTGGGAGCCCAGCCTTTCTGATGGACGGGCTGTCTGTGGTATCACCAATGCAGCAACAACAGCTCTTCCCCGCAGCATCAGTAACCACTTGGTGACCGCCCTTCTCTGTGACCCGTTACACTAAATAGCACATGATGTGTTAAATTATGATTAATTGCTTGACTCCTCTGTTTCTCAGTTATGCTAAGGAAGAGTGGAAACAATTTTAATTTCAGCTTATCTTGAAAAAAAAAACAAAAACCTAAGTCCTTTTCACCCTCTAGCTTCTCAGAGATAAGGGTCCCGTGGTTAGGCAAAGGCAAGCATAAAACATTTGCCACAGATTGTATTGCCTGAGATACAAAATATCATTCAACTCAGTAACTTTGGGTCATTTTTATCTTCTCTCACTCTCTTATCCCCCATATAAGCAGTTATTACATTCATTTTAATTATACTTTCATTTCCCTGGAATTTCTTCACTGTTCTCTATCCCTTTCGGTCACTTCCTTGGGAAAAGTCGCTATCCTCTTGCTCTTAGATATCTAGTTTCCTAAATGGCCTGTCCACCTGCAGTCCTGTCCAGCTAATCCATTCTGCAAACTACAACCAAAATTCTAAGCATGTTCTGACCATCACTTTACTCCTTAGGAACTCTTTCATAGTACCCCACGATCTTCAGAGAAAAGACACATTCTTTTCACTATTGCTCAAAAGGTCCTAAGTGATTTGACCACAGCGCTGCAGCCACAGCCTCTGCTGCATTCTGCTCTGAGCATTCTTAACTACTTGCAGGCTCTACTGTTCTTCACCCCTCCCCGCATACTGTAATCCTGAACCTCAAGCAGGCACCTAGCTAATTCTCATTTACCCTCTAGTGCTCACTTTAGATATTAGCCCCTCATGGAAGAAGTCCCTGAATCCTTCCTCGTGTTCTCCCACACTCCCACTCTCAGGCTGGATAAGATACTTTTGACACGTTCATACCCATATAATAGCATTTGCAAATACTATATTGTCTTCCTACTTGTTTACGTAGATGGTAAGTGCCTTGAAAAATAAGGATCGATGTATTCGTCAGGATATTTTTTGATGATCAGCATAGTACCTAGCATATGGTTATTATTATCCAATACTTAGGTTTAATTCACGGAGCTATAATCTCATCTCCCTTAATCGATGAAATATAGAAAAATTTATTTCAAAAAAATTTAGGGGGCGGCTTATGATGACCTCTCAGGTTTAAAAACACTGCCTCCTCCCTCCTTCCAATCTTTCATATGTGACCCATCAGGATGTTTTACATCTCTGTGTACATTTCAAATGTCATCTTCAAATGTCGGCTTACAGGACCTTCAAATGCGTTTATTTTATACTGGAATTACAAACAATTTATTACTCCAGCTTACACTTTGGCCCTTCTGATCACAACATACATGGATGTGGTCTGTTAGGACATAACACGTTCATGGTTATTGTTTATTCATCACACTTTCCTCTCAGTACTTAGCACGGGATCTTTCCTATATTTGCTTATAAATTACATGCTGGGTTAAATTATACTGGAATACTCTTGAGTACTCCTTCTGATAAGCATGCAAGCAGAGTATTATCTAACACAGGTTATTATTTTGTGTTAATCAGATTTATAATTATTCAATTAACTCAACAGTCTTCTTTAATCTTGTCAGATTGTTGAAAGGCTTTGGTTAATTTTCAGAGTTCTGAAAAAGTTTACTTTGAAATTTTCTCCAGTATTTTCATTGCTTTCATAGAGGAGCAGAATTTTACAGGTTGTTACTTCACCATCCTTGACGTGTTTTCTGTCTTTCTTTTTAAACAAACTTTGGTTCTTTCTGCATTTCAAGGAAATTGTCCATTTTGCGTAATTGGGCATAAAGTTGTTCATACTATGCTTTTATGCTTTTCGTTATCTGTAGAATTTGTAATGACCTCACCTCTCTCAATCCTAATATTGTTGATTTCTTTTTTCTCTCTCTGCTCAGTCTCACTAGAGGTTTTTTAATTGTATAGATATTTTCAATGAAGCAACTCGTATTTCATTGATTTTCCTCAATTGTATTTGTTTTCTATTTCATTGATTTCTATTGTAATATGTCTTATTTCTCTTATTTTGCTTAATCTAGATTTCTTTGCTCTATTTTCCCTCTATCATCTTAAGGTAGAAATCAAGGTTACTCATTTGAGACCTTTCTTCTTTTGAACATAAAATGTAAACATTTTGTGCTATTAATTTCTCTCTGAATTGTGGCATTCACAAATTTTGATATACAATTTTTACATTTTGTCCAATTTAAGTTTCAGATTTGATTATTTCTTTGAACCTTGACTTACTTGAAGTATGCTAGTTAGCTTCTAAATATTTGGTTATTTTCTATATATCTTTGTATATTTGATTCTTAATTTAATTCCATTTGGATGGAGAACATACCTTGTATTATTTGAAATGATTTAAGTTTATCGGATCTTATTTTACACCCAGAATATGGTTAATCTGTGTTAGCATTTCATGTGAACTTGGAAAGTATGTGTGTTCTGTTGTCATTAGGAAGAATGTTCTATAAATGCCAATTAGGGTAAGTTAGAAGTCAGTGCTATATAAAGTCTTTGTATAATAACTTATTTTTTCGCCAATTATTGAAAAATGGGTATTGGAATCTCTATCAGTTGTTTCTCATTAAATGTTGTAGCTCTGTTATTTGATGTGTAAATATTTATCATTGCTGTATTCACTTGATAAATTTACCTTGGTATATCTTTTCCTATTAATTTACCTTTGATCTATTTATATGTTTATATTTAAAGTGGATTTCTTGAAGAGAGCATATAGTTGGGTCTTCATTTTTTATTCAATCTGAAAATCTCTACCTTTTAAGTTTGTGATAATATACATTTAATGTGATTATTAGTATGGTTGATTTTAAATGTATCATCTTGCTATTTGTTTTCCATCTGTCCTAATTTTGGTTTTGGTACTTTTTTCTTTCTTCTGTCTTCTATTGGATTGAGTGCCGAAAGAAAAAGCTGTTAAGCCACAATTCTATATCTAATAAAAACATCCCTCAAAAATGAGAGTAAATTAAAAACATTTTCAAATAATTAAAGTTGGAAGAACTCATCACAGTATTACATTAAAGTAAATTCTAAATAAAGATTTTTCAGGATGAAATAAAATGACACCTTATATAAACTTATATCTGCAAGAAGGAATTCAAAGCATCAAAAAATTTTGAGTATCTAAGTAAATGTACTACTTTTTATTCTCTAAACTCTTTTAAAAAAAGACAATTATATCTTTCATGTCTAAAGGATAACACTTCATTTTGTGCAGACACAAAATATGTGACATTAGGATTAACAGTTGGGGAATAGATGAAATTATGTTGTTGCACAAATGCTTTACCTTCTTGGAAAGCAGTAAAATACAAACTCAAAATCCAGTACAATATAGAGGGGCAGTCTAATCGAGGCACTGCCATTAAAAAAAAAATCCAGGACAAAAATAGGTATTTCACAAGGGACAATATAGAAACGGCCAATAAAAAGTGTTGAACATCATTAAATATCAGGAAAAAATACATTTAATACATAATACATAATGTGATACCATTTGACAGCCAATAGAAAGGCTAAAATCAAAAGCAAGAGGATTTCCTCTTCTGGAGGAGATAAACTGACTGGAACTTTATGAACCATCTTGTGTGAAACAACTAAAAAGCAGACAAATATGGAAACAGAGGTATTTCAAGACACTAAACATTGGGCAGCAAAGGACAGTGATCACTGAGAGAAGGGAAACAAATGAGACAATTTTCTGGTTGCTGGAGCTGCTGACGGGAGGTTTCCAGGCCTAGACTCAGTGGGGAGAATGTCAGGAAGAGCATGGCAGTCACCTTGGTTGACAAGCCAAAGAAGAGAATCTGGAGAGGCCCAAGCAAGAGGCTTTCAAGTGGCTAATATAACTGTAATCAGGAGACTCAAAGAAGTGGAGAGAAAGTATATTTGAAGAGATAATAGCTACTTTTCTTTAAAATTTGATAAAAATTGTAGATCCACATATCCAAGGAGTTCAGTGTCCCTAAGCGCACGACCATGGAGGCAAGTATATCAAGTCACATTAAAAAAAAAAAAAAAAAAAAAAAAAAACTTGCTTAAGACAGAAAGGTTTAAAAAATGATACATATGTACAGAGAAAAAGAGATCAGAATAAAAGCAGACTAAAAGCAGACATCTGGTTGGGAACAATGCAAGCCAGGAGATAGCGGTGCACCATTTATAAAGTACTGAAAGAGAAAAATTGTCACGCTAGAATTCTGTACTCAGCAAAGATATCTTTCAAAAATGAAATTCAAATAAAGATTTTTTTTTAAGCATGCAAAAGCTGGAAGACTCCAGCACTAAAAAGACTTGCACTAGAAAAATGTAAAGGAAGTTTTCCATGAAGAAGAAACAGATAGCAAATTGAAATCTAGATCTACACAAAGGAATGAAGGGAACTGGAAATGGTGAATATTAAAAGAAAAAAAATATTATTCAAATAGCTTTAAGATATAATTGCCTTTTTAATGCAAAAATTGTAATGTGTTGTGAGGCTCACAATATCTTAGATCTTTAACTTAATATTTTCCAAATTTGGGAAAATTGGGAATATTTTTCCTTGAAATATTTTCTGGCCCATATGCTCTCTTCTTCTGCTAAGACTTCAGTTACACATACATTATATTATTTGATACTATATCACAGGTCACTTATCTATGTTTATTTTAGTGTTTTTCTCTGTTTTTCAGAATGGATGATTTCCGTTTAATTGTTTCGTTTTGTCTTTAGTCTCATTCTAAGACCATCCAGAAAAAATCCTACTTCAGATATTATACATTCCAATTACAAAACTTCCAATTTTTGTAGTTTTAATTTCCCTGATATGATTTTCTATATGTCCACATATTATTGCCAGCTCCTTTTTTAAGACCTTGAATTTATAAAGAGTTTATAATTACTCTTTAAAGTTCTTGTCTGTTAATTTTCACAGCTTGGTCATCTCAAGGATAATTTTTTTTACCTGATTATTCTCTTGACACTGCATTACATTTTCTGGGTTTTCTTTTTTCCCCCTCATTTTTAGTTTTTTAAACATACATACTGGACAGCTGGCTGAAGGTGAAGGAAATCTAGAATTGGTAGTAGAGAGAGGTGTTCAAACCTCATTATGATCTAGAGTCCCATTGTAGCAATGGATAGTACAGCTTATTCCATTACATCTCCTTTATTAAGACTTTTATAAAGACTGTGTCTGGCAACCACCATGACGTCTAGATGATAGGAGAGCAGGAGGGAATCTGATAAGTGCAGTGGTTGGACTGTAGCAGAAATACTTTCAGCCTTACTCATATCCCCCTGACCTAAGCTTGAATTTTAGCTGTGGATCCCATGGGCAGGTGCATTTCACCTCCCTGTATGCAGATGGTGTGATAGCCTCAACTCTGTACCACATATCCTCATTTTGCCTTTAAATTCTACCTTCACTAAAGATCTGGGGAGGATTTGATTCATGCTACATTCATGTATTGCTCAGATGTGCAAGGCAGTTAATGCCCCCAGGGAAAACCTCAAATAATAAGGTGTAAGAAGTATTAGATAACACTCCTGTCTCCTATACTTTGGATAAATAATTCAGTGATGGATCTGGCTTACTTCTTAGGAGGTCCCATAAGAACCAAGTCCCCATTTGTAATTTGTTGTTATATTGATCTTTCTGTCTCACGCTCTTGGCTTCTTCAATTCTTCTCCTTTAGATAAGCTCCCAGATGAAATACTGTGCACAAGTCTTTGTATGGGGTTGTACTGATTCTCTAAGAGGAGAACAAATAGCAGAACTACAAAGTTTTAAAAGTTTCCCATTAAAAAAAATATAATATATATCCAAGAGGATATCATAAGATTAGGTTTAGTTATTTTAATGTTGAGAAAATCGGAGCATTTTCAGAGACGAAGAAAAAGAGTTACAACTTCTCATTAAAAAAAAAAATTCTTGTGGATGAACTATTTTTAAGTGCACCACTTATGTAAATTAGTGTGGCTGAAAGGGCTTGTAAACATAATATTCTCTCAAGTATTTTATTTATACACTTAGCTCTGTGAAGAAAGAATGTATTCATCAAAAGTATATACTAATGCATTTCATTCAAATAATGGTAAAATCTGTAGGGTATGACCAAATTAATGAGTTTTTAATGGTGTTTTATATGTTTGTTCATGTTCAGGTAACCCTTTTCACATTTGCTAATGTTAGAATTACTGTTCTCAGACCTACCAGAAGACTCAGACCCATCAATTGATTCTTTTTTATATCACCAGGAACATTACCTTCTGCATACAGAAAGATATTTAATGCAAATAAAAATCGATAGCAATAAGTACCATTATAATAAGAATTCTGAAATAGCAAAAACTCTTACAAATGCTAGACGATGGTTCCCTTTATTTAAGCAGTCATCAGGGTATCCACGTTTTGATGAAGAAGGTGTCTTGGCACTTCTTTTAAACAGAACTAGAATTTGTATAGTTAATGATGAGCAGCAAATTTTGTGCTTTTAAATGCCAAGAAGACAGCCCCCTAACCCCCATGTACAAGACTTTTACCCACCAATCTTTCATTGATACGTCCATATTTTGTTGTTTAAAAATAGAAGAATTTTTTAATTTTATAAATTGTAGGTAATGGAATTTGTTTTTTAATTAAAGTTTTATTTTTATTTTATTTTTATTAAATTTATTGGGGTGACATTAATAAAATTACATAGGTTTCAAGTGTACAATTAATTAATACGTCATCTGTATATTGCGTTGTGTGTCCATGACCCAAAGTTAAATTTCCTTCCATCACCATATATTTGACCCTCTTGGCCCTTGTCTACTTCCCGCCTTTTCCTCTAGTAACCACTAAACTCTTGTCTGTGTCTATGAGTTTTTGTTTGTCTTGTTCGTTTGTTGCTTTCAGTTTTATATCTCACATATGAGTGAAATCATGTGGTCCTCAACTTTTTCTGTCTGACTTATTTCGCTTAGCACGATAATCTCAAGATCCATCCATGTTGTCGCAAATGGCAGTATTTCATATTCTGGAATATGTTTTTGAACGACTATTTCTCCAGATTTTTCAGTCCAAGGAATTCATGCTTTGGTGGTAATACATTTAAATACCTGCTAATTCTAAGTCCATAGTGCTGCTACCTGAGAGAGTGAAGGCTGTTCTTATAAGGGTGAGCGAGCTGCAGAATGCTTACAATTTGAATAATTAAAGTAGATTGCATCAGCTCAGAACCTAGATAGAATTAACATGGGAACTGTTTTCAGCATCTGCTTCAGAAAAGCATTCTAGGGATGATCCTCCCCCTCTATTTTCAGTTCTGGATTCATAAGAAAGATTTTCCCTTCTGAAATCGTGAGGTCTCTAACTGCCTCTTGCCTTTTATTGATTATCCTCTTGATTCTCTAACCTTTACAACCGTTCATAACTGGTTGTCCTTTAATGAGGTTCATTGTCAGTGTAGGAAGTAATATCTATTAAGCATTTCTTCTCATTAGTTGAAGAAACTCTTACTCTTAGAAGCAAACAATGACTTGACAATTCTTCTTTAGTAGAACTATACATTGAAATTTGTTTATGAAATGCGAATGATCTATAGCCAAATGACACATTATACATTTGTGCACATAGACCAGGTTAGGTGCATTTGATAAAAAACAACCTAGAAATTGTTTTGTTAAATATTCTCGCAACACACCCTTATCTTTGGTGCGGGTTTTAATCTGATCATTCAGTTATTTCTCATTTCAAATTTCTTTTCACAGATTTAAGTGTACAAAATAAAATGCAAATAATAGGAAAATGCTCACAGTTGAGAAAATGTGCTTCATGATTAATAATTAGATCCAATTCCACAATAACTACTGTTAAAGAGAAAACCACAGCCTGAAATGGCATGACTTATACTGAAGTCCATGATTCTAGACCTAGACTTAATACTTAACCTAACTGCAGTTTCAAACTTCCCTACAAATGTAATGTTACTCACTGAGTCTGGTCAGCACCAATGAGGTCATCTATCACGTGGACCCTCTCTATCCTCTACAACAAGAAGAGGTCTGCATGATAAAACCCTTCCCAGTCCCTTCTCCCCAAAAGGAAGACCTCCTGGTCTAAAAACTGTCTTTTCTATTATTTTGCTAATAAATCCCCTGTCACACGCTTCTTCCTATAAAACCTTCCATTCTATACAACCCCTCAGAATATCCTTTTCCTTGCTGGATGGGATGCTGCTGGATTCATGACTCAGTAAAGCCAAATAGATCTTGAAATTTACTTGGTCGAATTTTGTTTTTAGCACTACTAATAATTCTGTGTATAAGGGAATTAGGGAATATGAGTGGTAATGACATCAATATGAAAGATTTTATTACCTTTTCTGATTTGTATATATTTAAAATGCATTATCTTCTAATTGCCATAAATAATAGTTCTAATGCAAATGGGAAAAGTAGGAAAGATAATGGATATCTTTGTTTGATTCTTCATTTTAGAAACTTGTGTCTCAATGAATTCTAAGCATCATTTGTTATTACTTATACTGCAGAATTTCCCTTAAATGTTGATTGCTAATGTATTTTTCAGCAGTGGTTTCAAGATTTCCACTAATAAAATCAAATTTTATTTAAAAATTTTATTAAAATTAATTTTGTTAAAATTATATTTTATTAATTGAAATTTTGAAATTATTGCAGAAAAATAAAAAGAATGAGAGAATTAAGTGATAATTTCTTTCTTTCTTTCTTTTTTTTTAGGTGAGGCAACCCTTGGTTGACCTCACAGATTGCAAGGACCTTGTCAGTTTACAATCCCTTATTTTTTACACCTACAGCACCTGGTCTTCCTAGGTGGTCTCCCATTGAAGTACTAACCAGGCTCGACCCTGCTTAGCTTCTGAGATCAGACAGGAGCGGGCTTGTTCAGGGTAGCATGGCTGTAGACAAGTGATAATTTATTTCAAAAATCAGGAAGCTGTTGTGTCAATTTGCCATATTTTTGTAATTTTCTTTTTTGAGTTTATTATAGGGCACTGAATCAGCACGCACAAAAAGAAATAAACATGTATATTTATGTGATTAAACAATTGGCATAACCTAATTGAATAAACACCTATATAGAACTGTGCATTAAAAGATTAACCTTGCCCTGAGGAAGGATTTGGCCCTTTGCCCCCAGCTCCTGGGAAGTTACTACTACATCCTTGATATGCCCTTCCTGAAAAGACTACTTTCATTTACCTGAGGGCCATGGACCATACTAAATCATCTGTGCTAACAATGTGATTTATGGCAGGCCGCATGGTTTTAGATTGACTTCTGGAAGGGCTGGTCGGTCCCATGGGCAGTCAGCCATGTCTATGTGACCAACCTCCAATAAAACTTCTGAACAGTGAGGATCAGGAGAGCATCCCTGGTTGGCAGTACTCCAACCAATGTGGCATATCGATGCACATTATTGCTAGGAGAATAAGTGCTGCCAACATGACTCTGCTGAGAGAGGATGCAGGAATCCCCACGCCTGATCTCTGCTGGACCCTGCTCTCATGTATGTGCCTTTTCCCAACTGAGCCTGCTGTGCATCCTTTTGCTATAATAAACTGCAACCATGCGTACAACGCCTTTGCTAAGTTCTGCGAGTTCTTCTAGTGAATTACTGAATTTGTGGGTGGTCTTAGGGACCTCCCAACATGTAATAACCATAACATAAACATGGGTATCATGGACAACGTCATATGTGCATATATAGGTGGGTGTCAAGAAAGCGTATTTCAATCACCAACTGAGTAAATTTACCGAAAGAGATAATGGTGTCCTTTAGGAGAATATTCATTCATATTATAACGTAAGTATTTTTATGCCAAGAAAGAAATGATTTGCATTCTACAATGTTTTCAGTATTGATTTTCTCTGTTATTATAGTAGTATGGGATTAATATAGAAAAATCGAAACAGAAAAATTTCTAAAATATTTCTAAAATATTAAAATTTAAGAATGTCATTCAATTTATGTATTTTAAATTATTTATTTATTTATTAAAATGGATAAATAAGAGACCTTGAAACCAGGAGTCCAGAAACAGACCCAAAGAGATATGGTTATGTGATTTTTTGTCAAAGATAACACTGCAAAGAAATAAGGAAATGCTAGCATTTTTAATAAATATTGGAACAAATAGATATGCACACAGAAATTATTCTTCATACCTTCCTCACATCATATACATAAATCAGTTCTAAGTGGGCTGCACATGTAAATGAGGAAGATAAAACAATAAAGCTTTTAGAAGAAACAGAAGAAAATTGTCATTCACTGATAAGCAAATATTTCTTAAATAGAAAACAAATGTAAAGGAAAACATTGATAAATTTGACTATGTTAAAATTAAAAATGTCTATTTATCAAAAGACAGCATTCAGGAGTGAAAGGCAGGCCACAGATGAGGAAAAGATACTCGCAATACACATATTTAACAAAAGACAAATCTGCAGAATGTATAAAGAACAACCAATCAATCAGAGAAAAGCTGAAAACCAAATAGGAAAATGATAAAACACTTGAAGTAGCGCTTCTCAAGAAAGGTCCAAATGGCCAGTAAAACAAAAGGTACTTGTTATGGATTCAATGTGTGTCTCCCCCTCCCCCCCGCCCCCAAAATTCACATGTTGAAGCCGTAACCACCAATGTATTTGGTCACAGGCTTTTGAGGAGGTAATTAATTTTAAATGAGGTCACGGGAGTCCTGATCCAATAGGACTAGTGTTTTTAGGAACAGAGGAAGACACACCAGGAGTGGGCACGCACAGACAAAATGCTAGGCCGTGTGAGGACACGGTGAAAAGGCAATTGTCAGCAAACCAAGGAGAGAAGACTCAGGGAAAAAAACCTGCTGACTCCTTGATCTTGGGATTTCAGTCAATTTTACAGATCAACTAACAGTATACAATATATCTTTCTCTGCAAACATGATAACGCTGGTTGACATAAATTTTTAATGCCAACTTTAAAGGCATAAAATAAGACCATCTCGATGTTGCCTTTTTCATTTACTAGTTAATAACTGATAATTTTGTTTTTTTATTATTTACTTTAATTGTGAAAAATTATTCATTTGTGTCCATTGCTTATTTTCCATTTGAAGTGTCATATTTTCTGTTATTATATTTTATGTTAAGAAGGTAACCCTTTGTCATATATCGAAATATTTTCCCTAATAATTGGTTGCTATTAAGTTTGGTTATGATGATTCTCAATTGAAAAGTTTAATTTTTACATAACCAGATCTATTTTTTTCAAAATAAGTCTTCATTTATTTTATGTGTCAAATGTCTTTTTTGTGATAAGCTAAATAAATTTCCCTATATTTTCTTCTATTAGTTTTCAGGCTTTTGTTCTTATTTTCTTTTTACATTTAACTCCTTAAATTATATTTACTTGGATTGTAGATGCGATAAATAGTTTTTGTCTCTTAATTATTTTCGTAATTTCATTTATTGAAATACCTGTAGCAACTTGGTCATTTCCAGCTTTTGTTTAGAATCGGCCATGTGAAGCAAGGAGAGCGGAAGCAATATGTTGAAGAAACTCATTTGCATTGATGATGACTTCCGGAGTTGGATGGTTTTTACTGTACACCACCCACCACTCAGCCTCACAGCCTGATGAGGCAAAGAGCGGTTCCAATTGCAAGCATTTCTCAAAGAAAAAGTAGATCTTTTGCATAGTCATGCAAACAAACTCTTCCCCCCAAAAGTTACTTATTCATTTATTCAAAATGTATTAATTGGGCACCTCCTCTGTACCAGGCAATCTCCTAAGTACTGAAATGAGCTGTCAACATAAATAATCCAGGTGCCTGCCCTCATGAAGATTATACTCTGAAGGGTAGACGTAGATAATCAACAAGTAGGCAAATAAATAACATGATTTCATGCAGCGAGAAGACTATGAAAACAAATTTTTTAAAGCAGGGTAATGAAATATATAGAGTGCGATGTGTTGTAACTGCGTATTATAGTATAAGGCAAAGAATAATTTAAGGGTCACCATTTAGTAACTGAATGTTACTTTCTAGTAAGTGCCTATAGAATATAAAGATCTCGTGAGAAGAAGCTATTCGAAGTAGAACAGCAAGCACAAGAAAGAAGCATCAGTTTGCTGAGGCCTCAGAGAAACCTAAAATACTTAGCTATAAAAAGTGGCAAGTCATTTATAGGAGATGTAAGACCCATGGCTGAGCTTATCCCTAGCTAAAGAGCGGGTGGAAGAGGAATCTACCATAAATGATAAAATGAAAACAAACTTTTAAAAACTTTTAACATACAGCAAGTGGTCTGGCGAGTGGTATTAGAATTATAAGGATCCTCACCACAGGGCAAGTATACACTCAAACGCCAACATTTTCCCATACGTCTTCACCAGAGGCATGGGAGTTGTGTCACAAGCTGGGACATGGAAAGAGAATTGAGAAAGACTCTTTCCAGGACACGTGTGGCCCCCTCTCCAATGCAGAGCGGTCACCTTTAGAGAGCAGTGGGAGGGCAGGAGATCCGATAGAAATAGCAGAAACACTCGGGACTTTGGGCTATGAAAAAATGAGGAAGGAATGTTCATAAAACATCCTCTCAACCTCCCCGGATTTCCAACAACCAAAAACTGAGGGTTGAACATGCAGACTGGGGGCGGGGTGGGCACCTAAGGGAATCAGGGCTTTTAATCACCAAGATCTGGAGATGGGATGGGAAAACAGTGAGAAACCCCATAGAGACGAACGCTCCAGTATTTCAGAAACCAAAGCCTTGAGGCACGGTAGGGGATCTGAGAGAAATTCTGAGACATTCTGAGCCATCCCAGTGACAGAAAAGAGGCTCCCTTCTGAAGGAAGGGACGACAGGACTGTAGAGATCTCTCGAAGGCACAGAAATCCAGAAGGAGAAGAGAACAGTGAGAACTTCCCCGTGACCTAGAAACCTAGCAGCCAACCTGGAAGAAAGATCTCTGATGGCTCAGCCCTGAGGACAGGCAACGTGGCCCAGTCCCACCAGTTCTCAGCCCCATGCCCTGCTGTTGGAAGGTCTCCACCCAACTCTCAAAATATCCGAAGTCAGTGGCAAATTGATCAAACTCAGTATTCAACAAAGCCCAGACCCACGTAGACTGCAGACCAGACTGACCCTTCACTTGGCCTCCATAGCTTGATGAAAGAATGGATGTGCAGAAAACAAATATCCTTTTATTATCTGTGCTTTTGTATAAAAATGATGGCATATAGTCACAAAACATACAAAAATTTAGAAAATGTAACATACAGATAAGACAAGGAATCATCTGTAGAAGGAAACTCAGAGCAGTTGTTGAAATTATGACAGTGATTTTAAACAATTATGATAAAAAGTACAAAAGTATGTTTTGGAAGAAGTAGATAATATACATGAAGAGAAGGTAATTAGAGAGGAAGTATGGCAACTCTAAAAAGGAACCATATGGAAATGCTAGAAATGAAAAATATAATATCAAATATGAAGAGTTTATCCGGTGGTTAAATAGAACACTATTTAGAATCACTGTTCTCGAAAGTCAATTCAAACTCTAAAAAAAGTTTAAAAGCACAGAAAAAAAGCATCTGATATCTGTTGTATAATACATTTCAGTCTAACATTCTTGTAATTGAATTCCCGGAAGAAAAAGAGAGAAAATAAATTATACGGAAAATATACATGTATTTGAAAATAAAATGGTTGACGACTTTCTAAAATTGAGGGAAAATATTCATCCACAGATCCAAGAATCTCAGCAAATTCTAAGCAGAATTCAAAAGAAAACAAAAACAAAAACACCTTGACATATAGTCAAACTGCTGAAAACCAACGATAAACAACAGATATTAAAATCAGCCAGAAATATATTAACAGACGGAGATCCAGCTCAACAGGGGCAGGAGTTGATCCGGATGTGGGTTTCACTATTGTGTTCTGTTCAGTGTGCCACAGACTTCAAGGGCAACTCTTACCTGGGCTGTGAGCGGGGCTTGGTGCAGAGGGTCTTCCTCAGTTTCCCAGCTCCACCCTCAGCTTTCAGCTATCCCACACACCTGGGCCACAGAGGGTTCTCCTTTGCGAGTTCTTGCTTCTTCCCAGTGGGGGCGCTGCCACTTGACTCAGAGCTAGCTTTGTTCTGGAAGCACTTTGGCTGTCCGTTGCGTTGGGCAGCCTCCACCTTAGGCAGGCCCTGTAAACCTGGCCTTTGGGGACAAGGCTTTCTTAGCACGCTCAGACATGCGTCTGTGATTCATTTGTCTCTGGCACGAGAGGATCTCCTGCTCACCCTCCAATAGTAGCAGATCCCCGCCTGAAATGGATGCGGAGTCCTGAGCCCACGAGGTATCTCGCCCCCCTCCCAGGTGCAGAAGGTTTTTCTCTAATCACCATTGATCTTTGCCTGTATCCTAAGAGGGCTTTCTACCCTCACCCAAAGACAAAGGGGATTTTGCTCCTATTCCTTTCTCAGAATTAATTAATTTTTAACTAGGCCCTGAGGGTTGAGTAGTGGCTGCTGGTGTCCCAGGGTTTTAAGGGTTTAGCTTCGTTGCAGAGAATGAGGAAGGAAATTTGGCAGGACTTTGCAGTCTGTGTCCCTCCGGTGGTCAGTCACCTCCGTTCCTGCACCGCCATGGGGAGCTCTCCAGTCTCTTACTGGGAACTATTCACTATTCACTTATTGGAAAGCTATGCCAAAGAGATTGTAAGTAACAACAGCAACAACAACAAAAAACCCCAAACCCTTGCGGTTCTAACTATGCTAACATGACGCTAGCCCACATTTGTTCTTTCATAATGTATTACAATTTTAGCCATTTTTTTTCTTATCGGTCTGTCTGGTATTCACATCTTTCTTCTAGTCTCTAAAATAAACAGTTCTTATGCCCTGTCTCTCACCAAAGGGGATCGTTTCTCTCTCGGGTTCAGTTTCTTTGCCTTATTACTAATTCTGATGAGCTCAATAAAAAGTTATGATTTTGTAGATTACACATCCTTTTTCATTCATTGTTACTTTGGAAATAATATTCCCTTGAAGCTGTCTGCATCTTAAGCAGCAGCAGAGCTCAGGGGTATTTTCGTATGTTTGTTTGTGCTAGAAACAGTCTGTAGGGATGCGGTGCATTCAGAGTGTATGAACTCATCTCGTCCCTGCCGTATCCATGTGGGTCCTGCTAGAATTGAGCAGATTTTATAACGGAAAGAGGGATGTGAGACCAGTCTAATTTTTATTTATAAATGGTAATGCTAGACTGTGTGGCCCTGGTTTATAATCTATCACAAGGCCGAATTAGATAAGCAAGCATACCATTTGATAAACATAGATGGACAGAAATACTATCTTCTCTTTAATTGTTGTGGGGTTTTTTCAGACGATATGAAGAGTAGTACAAAGCAAATCAAAGACTTTCCAGCTCTTTCTTCTACTTGCACTCACTTTATTTCTGGAATTACAGTCTTCATGTTGGGACCAGTGCCGATTCCTTGTCTCCCCTCACGATGTAGTGGACACACATTAAGACTCTTTGCCCTTCTGTTTTGGGGTTGTGGCAGTCTCTGGGAAGCTGAAAGTGACTGTATTCATATCGGCCATCTCAGAAAGAAGGACTAACGGCCCCGTTTTCTGCTCAGCATAGGCATTTTTTTTTTTAACCAGTTTCGAAACAATAGGGATAAAAAGCTAAATTACAATCCTACCTTTCTTTCAAGAAAGAACAAAATGTCTGTCTCACAGTGAACATTTAATAATGAATGAATGATAACTGCTGATTATGATTGTTATTTGGGATCCACACATCTTATAATTAATGTCTCCTCCAGTCCCAGATGTTGGCAATAGCTAATTGCCACTCTTAGATTAACGTTCATCTCTTTTCTATTTCTTAATTGTTTTTCTAGTAGTGAATTGGGAGAAGCTGCATTAGGGACCATTATCGAGGGAGAATTTTTAACTAAAAATTCTATATTTTATTCTGATTTTTAGACCTAATTCCAGTAGTTTTTACTTAGCTTTGTGAGTTCCTATAATCTGTGGCCACTGTGTGTCCACTTCCGTAATTTACAAAATGCATGGCATTAGGGAATTCATTTAAACTCTTCCATTTAAAATTAATGTGATAAAAATACCTCTCATTTACATTATTTTTTCAGGATCAAATGAGATTACAAGAGTTATTGCTTATTCCCGAACTATGTATATAATTATCATGTGTTTGACTTTCTCTCCGAATTGTGGGCTCTTTGTGCACTGTATTAGGGATTAGATTCTTTGTATGCTCAGAGCCTAGTGCATAGAAGGGACAATCTAATTGTTGATAAAGTGAATTAACATAATTATAATATAAGGATAATCATAATAATAATTAGAATAACATGCATAATGGATTGATAACTCTTTTCTAATTTCTTAGCAAACTTAAATCAGAATCGTTCACACAGTGAAAATTCCATATGTGCAGCTGACTGTTTAGGTAGAAATGGATAATTGGTTCTTATTTCCTTGAGCCTATTTACTCTAATTCCTACCTATGTGATCTATGAAAAGTTATTGCATTTCTCTGAGCCTGGAAAAGAGAAATGATATTTGTGTTATCTAGTTCATTACAAAAGTAGGCTAAATAATAATTTACTCTAAACATAAAATAATGCAACTTTTGAAAAAACTGAGGGAACACTGATTTATAACATTATATAAATCTCAGGTGGGCAGCATTATAATTCGACAACTGTATATACTACATTCTGCTCATCACCAAAAGTCTAGTTTCCATCCATCACCCTACGACTGACCCCCTTTCCTCTTTTTACCCTCCTCCATTCCCCTCCCTCTCTAGTAACCACTGATCTGTCCGTCGTCCATGGGTTTGTTTTGTTTTTTTGTTTGTTCTGTTTTTGTTCCTGTTTATATTCCACATGAGTGGAATCTGACTTAGTTCACTTAGCATAATACCTTCAGGGCCCATCCATGTTGTCTTAAATGGCAGGATTTCACCTTTCTTTATGGCTAGGTAGTCCGTCGACAGATGAATGGATAAAGAAGATATAGTCTATAAGTAATGCAACATTTAATGTAAAACGCTTTCAAAATAAACTAAACCAAGAAAAGAAAGAGTAAATTAAGTATCTTTCTTAAACTTCTAGTCCTTCAGGTTTTAGCTTATATTTAATATACTCAGAGAAAATTTAAAGGATTTCTGCACAAGCCCAGCTCATCCTACTAGATATTTTCAAAGTACACTAGTCCCTTTTTAGTAAGTTATTTATGAACTTTTGGTCTTCTCTCTTCCCTTTGTTTAAACGTAAGCTTTGAAGGAGAGTGACCATTTTGGTCTTATTTATCACTGGTTTATCAATCCTTAGCATAGTATCAAAAACACAGTAGGCTAACTCAATGCATCTATTCAACAAGCATTGATGATTTTAAATAATTAAATTACAGTTCCCATTATAAAGAGCACCCATATTATGATGCGTTTTGTTCTGATGTCAAAAAATGATCATCCTTGATTCTAAGCGCATACTATTAAAGCTAATTTCTTACAATGAATTTCTTCCCAGATAGCCAAGAAGGAAAGAGTGTACTCGTGTTAATGATTTCAAAGATTCCAGTTTTTTGACAAATGTATATACTACTGGGAAATTGACATATTTTAAAAGATTTGAAACATTTTTGTTTTGGGAAGCTTTGAGTCAACTGAACATGACGTGATAAGTGAAAACTAAACAGATTAATATTACTTTATTAGGGGAATAAATGAATGTCATAGGAACTGTTTTAAAATGAAAAAAAAATTTAACCCACATCCAAAGATGAATGTAGAAATACAGAAGTAATGGACACATAAGTAAAAATTTTTTATATTTTTGCATAAGTTTGGTAGGTTTTTGCTATTTGTCCTCAAAATACTTTAGTAATGGTACAATTCCAGTATCAGTAAAATTTTTTGATTTACTTTTTTTTCCTGTCACTTGAAAACATTAGTTAGGGAAATGTCACTGGCATTAATTATGTTTAAAAATAACATTTACTGTTATACATTATTTTTGTCATTTATTCAAAAAACTAAAGAATTAACATGTATGTATATATATTTATTTCATTTCTAAAATTAGTCACAATATGTTACATGTGAAATCCATTTTCAATTCCTCATTTTTATGAATTTAACCCATAGGCATAAATATCATAATAATTATGAATAAAGGAGCCCCAGATAAGATAATGGCATATTTGCTCTAAAAGCAGATTGTATTTTGCTATGAAAACATGACAACAGTATGATTCTAATTACATTCTATATTTCGGAGAGTGGCAGCTGGCCAATGAACTACATTTTTTTTCTCCTGAAAGAATATAATGAAATAAATGGTAAATGAAGCTTTTATTGACTCTTGGATATGTAAATTAAGCATGCTATTTAACAAGTTATTTTGTCATCCTGATGAGTGGAAACATTGATTTGCAAGACTAATTATACTTACTATTTTTAGAATAAGTAGAAGGCTTTGCATTATGTAGTTTTGTGGAACATCAGAGTTAGACAGACAGGTTGCCTGCAGGTCAGGCCTCCTCAGAAGATGCTCAGAATGTTTACATAAAATTCATCTTGGTGGAAGAGGTGAGGTTTAAAATTCAGTAATTCACCGAGGGGCCATTTTGCATTTTGAAGTCAATTGGAACAGTCTGTTTAGACACACCTTCCCAAATGTCAGCGAAGGTCTGTATCTGTAAACAGGCTATTAATTACTAATATATCTTTAGTAGTGAAATAAATTCGGATCCTTATTAGCCCTCTGAAAAGCATAGTTCCTCCAGCAAAAAAAAATATTATTTTTTGGCTGACCTAGTAAAATGTCCTGTGAGTCTGTTGAGATCTGTTTTATGCTTTAGGGCTTCAAAGAGAATTCCAAGAGAGGAGTTATCACTTAGGTTTTAAAAATATCTCCTCTCCTCCCCAAAAATATAGAAATAATTCTTTCCAAGGAAAGAAGTATATAACTAGATGTTATAAAACAAAATTATGTTTTAGGCTTCTGATTTTCAACTATAAGGAAGTTCAGGTTTTTCATGGAATCAAGGAATGTATCACCTAGACTAAAATTTTTGAAGAAATGAAGAACTCTTAACCACATTTAGAGTGGAAATCTGTGAATTAGAATTTACTGTCAGGAATAAGTGGAAAATACACATGACTGGGACATTTGTGTCCAAGTCTCAAGCTTGTGGGTAACAGGGCATGCCTAGAGTACTAAATTTATTTGGTAATAGAAAATAGAGTCTCCTTTCAGTGTTCTTTACTCAGAATTTTGCCCAAGAAACATCTTTTTTTTTATCCTACAAGAAAATGGGGCTATTCCCAGAAAGTCGACTCTGGGCAGGCGCTATCACGGAGCTGTTCCTTGAACACTCTTTCTAAGAAACCGATTTTCCTCTTCTAAAGTTAATGTATTCCTGCTGGAGAAGAAGGCAAATCAAGGAAGGAATTGCGTATCCACATCAGCACCTGCTCAGTATTCAAAGCCTAAGACAAGTACCTTCTGCAGAGAGTTGACGGTAATGGCATTGCTAGTGGCAGTGGATTTATTTGCAGGATTCAAATCTGTACTATTTCTAGTAAGCTATAAAGAAAAATCTTTATCCTCCATCTTTGTTTCACCAATCTTGGGATATAGGTGGACTGTTGGCTGTCAAATTAAAAGCTACATTTGGAGAAGTAAAACTAGTTTAAGAGAATCTGTACCATTGTTTGTTTTTTTAATCCGTCCTCAATAATAGCTAAAGACGGATTTTACTTGTACATTTCAAAGGATGAATTAAACATGCCTCAGTTACATGTCCTATAACTACATAGAGAGGTGAAATAACATTTGTAGAAAATCAATTTCATGAGCCAGGCACTACATCAGAAACTTCACACATATTATTTTCTTTAATCCTCACAGCAATCCTATGAGATTGGAATTATTGTCCTTGCTTCACCGAAGAAACTGAGGGTTACAGATGTTAGCAACCCAGCTGTCAAGAGATGACACTCAGCCACTACACTGCAGAGATGGAATCCAAACCAGATTTATCTGCTTTAAAGTCTGCGCCTAGTTCATATTCTTAGCAAAAGAATTTCTGGATTTTAACTATGAAAAAGAATTCAGTCACCCAGTATAATTATTCATTTGATGCTTGAATTGCCTCTAAAATAATTATTTTAATTAGTCATAAAGTGATGTTTAAAGATTGCTAATGATGAGAACTTTTAAGATCTACTCTCTTAGCAACTTTCAAAAATACGATGCAATGTTGTTAACTATAGTCCCCCCCGCTGTGCATTACAGCCTCAGGACTTACTTATTTTATACTGTGGTGATCATTCCACAATATACACAAATATCGAATCATTATGTCATACACCTGAAACTAATATAATGCTGTATGTCAATTTATCTCAATAAGAAATAAGAATAAATACAAAATAAATGGGGCATTAAAATTAAATAATGAAAAGATTACTAATAATGAGAAAGCAAGGCCAGTTTATTCAGCTCAAAAATTTCTATAGTTGTCCTATCCAACATTATAGAAACTAGCCATTGCAATAAATAGTTGGCTATTTAAATTAAAATTAAATAAAAATTTCAGTTTATCAATCACACGGGCATATTTTAAGTGCTCAACAGCCTCACGTGGGCAGTAACTGCCATATTGGACAGCACACACACATATATCCGTATTTATTATATATATATTCTTTAAATGAACTTACATACAGATGCCTAATATATTAAACAAATTCAAGAGGAACTGTTCTGGTTAGGATGTGAGCAGTCTTAAATCCAGTTCATTGATTAACAACCTTGTGATAAATTTTTAAGCACTGCCTAATCCCCCTATAGCTTGAAGAGCACAATTTAAAGATAGCTGTTCTACAGAAATTATTATCAATGTCATTATAATTATTATGTATAATTATAGAATGTCAGAGATGCAATGGATTCCAAGATCATCTCATTCAATCACCGCATTTTGCCAAAGAGCAGACGGAGGTGCAGACAGGTGAAGCCGTCATTACACTTCAAACTTAACGGCTCACTTGTTTTTCCTGTTTGCTTATTCTAAATTCACATTTGCTACGCATACGGGAAAGAAACTGATGTCCTTTAATTGAAGTTCGTTAACTCAGTTAAAAGGAAATAGATCAGCCGAATTGCGTATATTATTTTCAAGGAGGATGATCCATGGATCCACACAGATTTCATCAGAACCTCAAAGTATTTATGTGATACTCAGAACAGGAAAACTAATGTGACCCGAACAGTATGTGAAAATAAATTTCCTACAGAATGATTGCACTTCAGGCTTAAAGGACTTTAAGGTGGTACAAATTGAGAGCAAAGATACTACAAAATGAGCAAGCATCAGAATTCTCTCACAGGAGACTCTTAATTGAACTGGAAACATCACATTAAGTTAAAATAAACATTTGCATATTTGATAAAGAGACTAGACATTTTGTTGTAAACACCGTAGAGTACATGATGTCGAGAACTATTTTTAGAATTGAAGAAATATAACCGATTCTTTTTACTTGCTTAAAATAAAAGCAGCAAAAGAACTGGAAATTCTAATGCAATTCTTGACAATGATCAGAAGTGTTCTTGAATTTTTATCCTGATGTCGTATAAAGCCCAGAGAACAAAGAATGCTGCATGAAAAATATGTAAAACGACCTTCATTTTCATCTCTGTTGTTATGGATATATAATTCTTTTCATGTTTTTCAAGATTGATTGTTCATAATTTGTTATTTTGATTTTTGTAATGTTTTGTGGAATTTTGAAATATTGATACAACAAAAAATGTTATGCCAATATAGAAATTTTCATTATTTCTAACGTCATTTAGATCTTGTCCATCTATTTCATATCAAAAGATTAAAACCTGTTTAATGATTACTGGATGCTTTCAGTGTTTTAGATAATTACCAGTTTTGAGCGATAATTCTCCTGCAGGAAATTAAATGCTACTTACAATACATTGGTGTCTTTTTTCCCCCTTTACAACGTTACTTGAAATAACTTCTCACTGTGTGAATGGTCTTAAAAAAAAAAGAAAAAAAGAGCTGCTAAGGCATAGAAAGGGACATTTCTGACCTGACGTCTTATATGAAACTTTGTGTCTAGCAAGGCGATGGAAGCAGCAAACCCATAATAAGCACACTGGTACTCCAAGAGACTTGCCTCATTCTCCAAGAAAAAAATGCTGCCAAGTGATCAGCATCCAAAAGTGTTAATGCGCTGCTTCCCCTTAGATGATGCTGTGAAATGGCTTTCTCTTACCAGAAAATAAAAGTAACGCAATTATCGAATTTCATTGAGACCCAGGTGGGAGAAGATGTGAGTCTACACAGGATAATTAGTATATGATGTTGAGTTAAGCAGAGAACTGACTGTATTAGCTTACTGGAACTGGCTACTGTCTTATATCTGGCAGAGATGGACAACTGAGAGTCAGAACAATAATAATAGTACATCTATCCTTGGATAAAATCTGGGACTTAGATATTTTATCCATCAGTCTATCTAATTAACAATTTATCTAATCTGATTATACAGTAAAATATGTGTTTATATAACCTAAAATTTGCTTATATATTACAAACAAAATTTCCCTAAATAAATAACTAAGCAAACCGTGGAATACTTTTTCTAAAGTAGTTTAAGAGAGTTATTGTTTCTAGATAGGTTTAAATACCATTTCTTAGGGCCGATTTTTGGTTTGAAAACCACTTCGCTCTTCTATGCATCCTATTGAATCTTTCACTCTGGCACTTAGGGGACGCGTTAATAAAGACATCAAAATTGGCACCAGCATAGCTCCAAGAGACAAGAATGCTGGACGAAAGGTGGGCAGAATTTTTGTATAATATCTCACAGTGTCTTATAATAGCTGTTGTTCTTCAGTGACCTCTGGATGGACAAAATGTTTGAAAAAGCTACTGCACACTGTGGGAAGTTCCTTTCACTAGCATCCAGTAGTTTTTTTAATATTTGTTTTCATTAACAAATATTAAAACATTTTAAATGTCATATGGACTATAAGAAAGTTTGTGAATCAATATTTAAGCAATAAATATATTATACTTAAGAGTCTATAAGTTTGATGTATAACTTTTTAATTCTGACAGCCCCCAAGATTCCCATAGCCTGCATAATCCCCTCCCCTTGAGTGCGGATAGGGTAGGCCATGAAGGTGATGAGACCTCACTCCCTTGATCATGTTATAGGGCAAAGGAGATGTTGTAGATGGAATTAAAGTTCCTAATCAGAAGAGAGATTATCCTGGGTTGTACCTAATCAGATGAGCCTTTAAAAGAGAGAAGCAGACAGCCGCAGACGCTCCTGCTGGCCTGGAAGAAAGCGCGCCTTGTGAACTGCCTCTGGAGGGCGCACTGGGGCAGCCTCCCGTGCTATATCCTGTTGGTGATCCCCGCACAGCCACAAAGAGAGAGATCCTAGTTCTGCACCGCAAGGAACTGAATTCTGCCCAGTAACTTAAAGGAGCTTAGGAGAGAGCCCAGAACGTCAGGTGAGGACAGGTGAGATCGCAGCCCTGGCCAAAACTTTGATTTCAGCCTTTAAAACTCTGAACGGAAGACCCGATGTTGCTCTGCCTGGACTTCTGACCTATAGAAACTGTACGTTAATAAATGGTGGTTGTTTTAGGCTGCAAAATTTGGGATAATGTAGCAACAGAAAGTGAATACACTCACACTGTGACTCTTACAAAATTTTACAATTGTTTTCTAGTCTTTTTTTAAATTTTGGTCTTATACTCTTTGGAGATGTGCTTAGCTTTATGCCCTGTGTAAACTTTAATCCCTTCCTACTGTGAAAACAAGCAGGCAGAGCCATCTAGGACATGAATATTCTTGTGTCTGAAAATATCCATCAAACTGTAAAGATCTGTGGCCAACTTACTAATGTTGAACCAGAATTTGGTGGAACTAGGTAGCTAATAATAACAGTAATGATAATAATAATACTAATAACAGTGATGGCAAACAAATATTTTACGTTTACTATGTGATACACTTATTATGTAAAAAATTTTAAGTCTCACATTTTTTCATTCTCTTTAACAGATAAGGAAATATCCTTAGAAAAATTGAGTGGTTGCTATATTTTATAGTCACTAAGCGGTGGAATTCAGTATTAAATCAAGGCTGCCTAACTCCAGAGACGAGCTTTTGATCAATGTCCCCACACTTCTGTGATTTTTTTTTTAAAGGTAAGAGGGTGAAACCAGGAAGATTATTACATTTGAGAAGTACAGAGTGAAATTCATCCAAGAACAACCAAATTTAATAACCTTATATATTTGAGAACATGATGCATTAACATTTAGCCAAACACAAATGTTTTATTAACCCATTACTTAAGTGCTTGACAGGTAGATACCAAACTGCCTACAACTGTAAGCCTGGAAATCCTAGCACAGTGAAATTGTGTTTCAACTACTAATACACGTAAATAGAGGTTCTATAGATTAGTATAACTTAGAAAATTTAAATTAAGATCATCATTATACAAGTTAGTGATATGCATCTTAGAAAACAAAATTACTTGCTCATTGTTGGCTAATTTTCCTTCCCAATTACACTTCTCTCAAGAAACCAGGAAAAGCATAGGAGCTATGCAAATGAAAACCTTAAGGTGCAGTTCTTGAAGACGGAATGTATGTTTTCTTCCTTGCCCTAAGGAAAATCATAGGAAGTTGGAAAATCAGGTTCACGCAGGCAGCACATAGACCATAACCAGCAGAAGCTATATAAAATTGTCAGGGTTAACAACAGAATATATGGACAAGCCAAAAGAATTAGTTGGTTCCAAGGGCATAGAGTGTAATACAAGAGTGAGATACAAGACAAAGACTAAATCAAAAGTGCGAGTTCAGGTTCGTATTAAATGAATCTAAGGGTCTAGCTAGAGCAAGGATAACTCTGAGTGAGCAGTTTTGAGAGTTTCTGAGGTATGGTGTCTCTGCTTTCAAGATCTGAACTCCTTCGAACATGAGGTAATTTCAGAATAATTGGAAAAAATCTAATATTTGTTGAGAAATAGACTATATCACCCCATAAGCTTTCAGATCCATTATGTTGAATTTTCAGACTTAGCTATATGTTCATTAATGCCTATACTGTCATTACTTCTATGATTGTCTATACTCTATAGGACTCCAGAAAGTCCCTAATACTCTAATGCTCTTAGTGTCCTGGGAATTTTTTTTACAAATTCCAGATACTTCCGTGATAATATTTCAGATACCATACTTTCTGCTATATACATCTGGCAAGATACTCACAGATCTATGCACAATTTCCCTCCAATTCCCTGGAAAGCCATCTGAAAACAACCAACAAGGACAAGTGGTCTACAGGCTATTTCTAATATACCCACTCACTGTATCTTTTTGCTTGCTGTGTACTTTGATGGGTATGCATAAAGTACAACATTATGAATGTCTGTTCAATAGCTCAAGTATTGACTATAAGTCATAGCAAGCAAGGGCTAAATCCATCCCAATAATTTTTCTGCTCAAATCAATGGGCATTGGCTATTTAAAACAGGAATCAATAATAGTGACAGATTTCAATGCTATTGCTAGGAATTTAATATTAATACAAACAGCATCCACATTATACTTGACCCTGTGACATAGAAGACAGAAAATCCATATCTTTACATCCTTGCTTGGATTAAATTCTCTTCTTGGACTATGCTAATCAAAAGTCAACCATAATGGTACCATTTTCTGCATAATTAAGATAATTTTATAAAAGGCAAAATAAATTATAATGTAGCAAGCACTTTTGTTGGAAAAGTAGTACCAAATTAAATAACACTCAACTCAATTGCCAATAACATCTCTGATCACAAAAATTGCTATCGTAACCCAAAAATCCGAAAATGTAAGTCAGCTTGTTCTCTGCTCTATGTTGCTGTTATCTATGAATAATATGTGTGTGTATGTGTGTGTATTTAAAACACACAAGCTGAAAATATGAGAGATTGTGAGGTGTTTTGTACCTGGATAATGTATAGGTAGAAAAGCAATTTAAAGCAATAGAATGCATTATTTAATGTCAGTACAGCTTTCAGTGTGACTCAAACTTAATGATTTTTTGAGAGAGAAATAAATGGGTTGAGCTTCATCAAATGTCTGCTCAATTTCACACTGTAGATAGTGTCTTAAAAGAAAATTTACTATGGAAGTTGGAAAAGTAATTACTCTGCAGCTACAGAACCGTTGTCTTTTAAAAGATGCATGTATAATTTGGCCTTGGCCTCAGAAAAGAGCAGTCATGAGATTGGGGGAAAGATCCACTAGAGTAGAAATATCCAGATCTAGAAGAAACAGGAATAGCAGACATTTAAGATACACCGAATGAACTATAAAATATCATAGGTGATTTAAGAAATCCAAAAAATTTATGACATAAATCAGAAATACAATCTATCCTAGTTTTCCTTGGATATTTCCAAATGAAAAATACCCTCAGTGGGGCCTTTGCTCACTGACAAAACAACCTTTTTTCCTCCCCTTCATTACTGGCCTGTTCTCTTGCTACTTTGCCAGTGAGTTTCAAACAATGAACTCAATCCTTTATTTTCAAATAGTGTCTTTTCTCTCAGGATAAAATTTATAAGCGAAGGGCCATCTATTTGCAATGTATGTGCAAGCTCTCAAGCACCCATCCTTCATCTCCTTGGAGTCATTCATTACTTTTGTACATGCACCATATACTCTGCACTGTTCCAGGCACTGGGAAACCAGAGCGAACCAAGCAGACAAGTGCCTTTGCCAAAGGAATTTATGCTCAAGTATTTCAGCAAATCTATCCTTAACCAATTCGGTTATCTTTATTCTTTATTAGAACTGATCATATCTGAGATTCATTCTTCTTTTATGCTGCCACTTCCAAAGTCTATAGTTTTCACTCTCGAAACACTATTTTTGTATGTAATTGAAGCTGCCTATGTTTTACTTTTGAAAATTTACTGTGACTCAATCTTGATTTTTTTTTTTGCTTCTTTCAAAACAGCAATCTAGAGACAAATAAAATTGGTTCTAATGCATTCAACAGAATAAATGTATTAAAGATCTAATAATGCCCTGCACAATTCTAAGCACTGCAGATAAGAACTGAACAAAGTAGACAAACATCCTTGCCTCGAAACCTGACGTACAGTTTGTGATGCATATACAATTTTCTTTGCCTTTTGAGTATCTACAACTAAAGTAACATCATGTGCCTGCATCTAGAAAATCTACCCCTACTCATTACGAAGGCATTGTCGGTGGGGACTTGGCTGTGCCAGGAAGATACACAGTCCCGGCCAGAATTCCTTCGTGAACATTACTTAGGAACGAATGGGAAAGTCTCAACGTTCATCGAAGTAGAAAGGTCTGAATGTCTTTCGTGTTTGTGAAATATGAGTAGACTTGCCACAAAATTTAAAGGTTGCTTAAATCGTGTGTGTGTGTGTGTGTGTGTGGTCTTGACTCCATTTCAAGACCTGCCCAGAGGTCAATCAGTACTCCTTCCTGTAGATTAAGTCCACACCCCCAGTCACCTCCCTTATGGCCCCAGGGCCAGGTACCAGAGAACCAGGGACAGCCCTCTGGGCTCCTAGAGCCTGTTGACATTATTCAAATGAGCCAATCCTACACTTGCTTGTTCTGCCTCATCCTTTCTATCCTACAGAAAGTACCATGAAGGCACCTGTCCAGAGCTCACTTCTTCTCTGTTTTGCAACCTACCCTGGTGCTGTCCCCGAGAAGCCCTGCATGAGGTCTGTGTTCTCCCAGGTTGCTGCAAGGACCAAACTCTAACACTCTTTCCTGGTCTCTGGTGACACAATCGTGAACTGTAGCTGGCTTCACCACACCTCAGCCACAGCGACGTGGTTAAAACAATTTAACATGTTGGTTTTTCAGTAATGTTTCATTTGAAAATGGTAAAGGGACATTAAATACATGGGAACGGATATGGTTAAGGCATAGGTTTACTTAATTGCACAAATAAAGGATGTTAACATTTACAAGAACTTTTACAAGAATATTAGATAGCCTATGGACGAATAATGCCATCTGGTGGGCAAATTAAATCAATGCAAGGAAAGTTTTTAGGTACGTGTGTAGGAGTGCTTTATATTAGGAAAGTGGTAAAGGGATTATAGTAAATTTTCTTGTTTAGTCACAGTAAAATGACATATTCAACTGAATCTAAAAATGATCAGTTCTTAAGAGCCATGATATCTGACCTCTTCCCACATATATCTGATAAGATCTACAAATAATTAGTACCAGATTCCTGATTCGTCATTTATGCAGGGTAAACTTAAGCAAATTGCTTAATTTCTCTGAGTCTCAGATAAGTTACATTCATAATATCAGTGAATTCTCACAAAAGAACACTGCAAGCAGTATATTAATATTCTAATTTTTAAGTGAGAAATTAAATTCTGTGGCTTGAAACAAATTAGGCATTCTATAGCAGTTAATCTGCCCAGCTTATCAACTCTTTGAATACCATTTCATTTATTAGAATTTTGGTTAAATGGCACACAAAAATCCACGGTCTTCTGTTTCCTTTGAAATTTTTATGAATAGAAAACGATTTCTATTCCATTTCATTTTACATGTACAAAAATTCTATTAACGAAGACATCACCAAATCAGATATGACCTCCATTTGGATATAGACTAGACTATATGAAGCCAGTATGAAGGTTTCTAGGGAACGATGACATCTTGTTAAAAAGAAAAACAAAGGGAAAAGTGGAAAACTGCCACTTGCTCTGGCTTGAGCAGGCCTTCTGAGACTATTTGAGTGGCACCTGTATTGTGGACTCTTCCTCTTCCTCTCTCAGAGTGAAGCTCTCTCTGCTCTGTGGGAAGGACAAATGTACCCAGCCGGACAGCCAGAAAGCTTCCTTGGCATCCTATGTGAAGATTCAGCAATGGTAGAGGGATAAACCCCACTCTGCTGAGCATTTCTCTTTATTATCTATTATTTATTTATTTATTTATTTATTTATTTATTTATTTATTTATTTATTTATTTATTATGTATGCCTGCAGCACCTGGTCTTCTTAGGTGGTCTCCCATCCAAGTACTAACTAGGCCCAACCCTGCTTAGCTTCCGAGATCAGACATTGGGCTTGTTTAGGGTGGCATGGCCGTAGACCATGCACCGTGGCTCCACTGGGGCATGAACCCAGGACTTTCTGCGTGTAAAGCAGATGTGCTAACCACTGCACTATGGAACCATGTCCTCTCTTCATCATTTTTTAAAACTCAGGTTTATTGAAATATACTTCACACGAAGTACAACTCACCCTTGTATATTTCAGTTTTTAACAAGTGTATCCAACCATATAACCCGCATCACAATTGAGAATAGGTATCTACCCCCCAAAATTTGAAAACATCTGTAAAGATACGTGCACCTCGATGTTCACTGCAGCATTATTCACAATGGCGAAGACATGGAAACAACCAAAGTGTCCTTCGATAGATGATTGGATAAAGAAGCTGTGGTACGTATATACAATGGAATATTACTCGGCCATAAGAAAAGATGAAATACTGCCATTTGTGACAACATGGATGGATCCTGAGATAATCATGCTAAGCGAAAAAGTTAGACAGAAAAAGATGAGAACCATATGATTTCACTTGTATGTGGGATATAAAACTTAAAGCAACAAATGAACAAGAACAAACAAAAACTCATAGACTACAGTTTAGTGGTTGTCGTAGGGAAAGGGGGGAGGGGAGGAGGTAGATAAGGTAAAAGAGGTCAAATATATGGTAACAGAAGGAGATTTGACTTTGAGTGGTGAGCACACAATGCGACATACAGATGACGTATTATAGAATTGTACATATGAAACCTACATCATTTTATTAAGTAATGTCACCCCGATAAATTTAATTAAAAGGGAAATAGAATATTTCCATTATTTCAGTTTTTTCTTTCACCTCTTACAATCATTGTCCTCTGGGCCCTGGAAACCTTTTTGTTCCTATCATTTCTTTCTTCCCTAAAATATCATATAAATAGGATCAAATAGCATGTAGCCTTTTGTGCCTGGCTTCATGATAATGCTTAAGAGGCTCAATTATATTGCTAGGTGTATCAGTGATTTTTATTTTTATTGTCGAATAGTATTCCATTACATGAATGCATCACAATTTATCTGGTCATCGCCTAACGGATAGTTTATTGGAAATATTATGAATAAAGCTGTTATAAACATTTGCAAACATGCTTTTTGTAGACATATATTTTCATTTGATTTGGGTAGATATTTAGAGGTAGAATTGCTAAGTCATTTAATTTTTAAAAATAGAAAAATCTGCCAAAATATTTGTCAGAGTGATTCTTCTACTTTTTATGCCTTTGTATCTACTTTTTAATGTAATCTTTGAAAGTTTTTGTTGTTTGATGTCTTCATCAGCACTTGGTATTGTCAATTTTTTGTATGTTATTATAATAGGTATTAATAGTTTTCCATTATGCTTTAATTCACATTTTCCTAATGACTACAGATGGTGATATCTTTTCATTGTGTCTATTTGCCATCCACATATCTTCTTTTTGGCATGAAGGATCCCTCTAATGCCATTTAGATCAAATTGGTTCTAAAGTGTTTAGGTCTTCTTTATCCTTTTTTAAAAATATGTTTTAATTTTTCAATTACAGCTGACATACAATATTATATAAGTTGCAGGTATACAACATAGTGATACATCTTCATCCTTATTGATAGTCTGTCTACGTGTGTAAATTACTGAGAGGAAATTGAAGTCTAATTGTATATGGGTTTAATTCTTTAAATCTTATCATTTTTTACTGTATGTTGAAGCTCCATTGTTAGACAAATACACACAGAGGAAAGTGATATTTTCTTGGTGAATGACCCCTTTATCATTTTTCCACTCCTCTCTTCCTTCTGTTTCAACTTTCCGCCTAGTCATGATTTTATATTCAAACTGGAACATCTCTTTAATTCAGTCTCTTTTAGTTGAAGCTTTGGGCGTCATTGAGAATCAGTTCAAGACTTTTTTCCCCCACTCATTTTAATTTTGAAAATTTTCAAACTTACAGTAGAGAAGAAAGTATAATACTATGAACACATGACACCCTTACATAGAATGACCAATTGTTATCATTTTGCCATTATTTCCATTATCTTGATACATACACACACACACACACACACACACACACACCCCGCTACATATTTTCTGGTAAAACTATTAAAAATGAAGCCATTATGAATTTACTACTAAATATTTCACATTTCAGCATACTTATCTCTTAATAAAAATTTTTTTACATGTCACAAATACTGTTATCACACCTAAGATGTATATCAATTTAATAATATCATGTAACATAGAAGCCATCTTTAAATTGCCCTAAGTTATCACAAAATATCTTTTTAACAGTTCTTTTGTTTCTTTAAAAATCTAATTAAATTTTGCACATTGCATTTGGTTCTTATGTTTCTAAATCTAGAATGGAGAAATTATGCAAATTTATTTATTAAGTCTTTCATGCTATTCCTGAACTATCTGGAATCTCTCTGATCTACTAACATTTTACCTAAATCCCTAAGCTGGGAAATTCTATTTGGTCTTAAGTTAATGCCAAGTTACTGAGAAATAACCACTCAAACCTTTATCAGAGAAATGATAAGAATCTTTTTTTCTTGCTCATATCAACCGCATATGCTGTTTAGAGACCGTGCAGGCCGGCGTGCTTGGAAATTTGCTCTGGGTCTCGTTCCCAACGTCTCAGCCACTTGCTGTCATAGTAGCTCCATCCCCCAAAGCTTATAAAATCCTTTGCCTGTTTAATTGCCTTGCAGTAATGTTTTTGGAGCCTATTTCCCCGCTGTGCAGCAGTAATAAAGAGAAGTCTTTTCGCTGCTTCTAATCTCCGTCTTTACTTTATCCAGATTGACTTTTTAAAAGAGTCTAGGCTGGTTGTATTATAAACTAGTTGACATTCTGTTATTACGTGGTATTTTCTTAGGTGTCTGCAAACCCCACAATGTGGGATGTTCCTTCAGTAGAATCTCTCATTAGAAGGAAGCTGATTAGTCTCACAGTCACTTCTGAGAGAATGCGCACTATAGTGAAACACGCTGGTTACTAAATATGAAGTATTTTGGCTCAGAGTGAAAAATTACGGTGCAGATTAGAACGATTTCGATGGCGTGTCAAAAACCACCGCTCCTGTTACTTCATCAGCCGGTCTCCTCCATGAGGAACTTCTCAGAGGTCATTTTCTTACCCTGGTGCCAGCCTTCTGCTAAGTGATTGGTTCACCACCCCCTGAGACATTTCCTTCTCTCTCCTATTTTTTCCTTTCTTCTGTCTCTTTTCTGTCATCTTCTAGAAGCGTGAATAGAATGCAACTCCAAATCCCCTTGTGCTTTATTTCAGAGGAAAATTTACCCTTTATCTTAAGTTAAACATCATGGGGCCCCACCTCACCAGTCAAACAAGGATACTGAGTTGTTTTCTGAAACAAAGGAGAAATTCTCTCTTCTGCTCTCCCTGTAGGTTAATGGTTCAAATTAAGCTCACTTTTAATTTATCCCCCCGGCCCCCGTGTACGTGTACGTTAAATATGTTGAAGAAATAAATGGCACTCGCAGACACCAACAACATCCAAAGCAAAGTGTGCTCTACCAAATAACTAACAAAACAAACACTGATGAACTTAAGGAAGCAGGACGTGCGGGTTCAGGGTCAGAGCCCACCCGTGACATAGTGTGTTGGCGAAGGCCGCCTCTGCCGGCTCACAGATCCATACACGATGTGCTCTCTGCGGGACTGCTTGGAAGGACTGAGCAAAAAAAAATATATCTTTCTGCTGCTTTGTGATCAGCTTTTTCCATAATTAAATTTGCATGAACTTAAAAACAAAAAGACCATAAAAATAGTCTGTTAAACAAACTTGCTCTTTGCCAAAAGAGGAGGAAAAACCACATCTCTCTGCATGAGGGCTTCTTGCTGTTGCGGTGTGGGAACCAAGCTCCCCAGAGCAGCCTTCAACTGACTTTCACAGTGTGCCGGCGGGATGCAGCTCTGGTCACTCACAGCCGGCTGGTGGGGCGAGGCACCCTTAGCGCCTGCCTCTCTCACCCCCGTGCAGGTGTTCCCTTCACCTTTCAGATAACCTCAAACACTGTGCTTAAGGTCTGTTTCTGGACCTGCATAATGTATTTGCTCTATAGTACTGCCTGCATGGCTTTGAAAATATTTATGCTTGCAGAGTACAAACATGGGTCCTTTAAGATCTTTGGATCATTCTTCAGTACTGTGAAAACATAATTTTAATATCCTTATTATGGTTGCCTTCGGCACCCCAAATAAATACTCTCCTGTAAATAATCGATGCACCTTTTACTTTCATTCTCTTGGAAAGGAAAGCAACATAAACTAAATTAATGTTTTGTTATTATATTAAAATACAATAAAATGTGTCATACTTTATACTTTCCCAAGCATAAACAACCAAAACCCAACTTATATTTTCTGCTATAATTTAATATTACTATGAGGAACATAAGAGATTATAATATTGGGCAGTATAATTTAAATAAGACAAATAGGGTATAAAATAGCATAATAGAAAGGAAAATAGCAAACTAGTTGAAAAGAATAGAGAACTCATTAGTTAATCATATTGAGACACATATTAAATTTCCTTATTTTACATTTAAAATTAATAATTGTAGCTCTATTTTTAGTGGGTGTGCTTGGGTTTAGGAGGAAAAAAAATGTCCATACCACAATAACATGAGTCTGATCAACTGTTAATCAAAAGGCACATTCTGATCTTAGCCTAGAAAAGAGGTTGGTGAATATGGCCCCTCGGTCAAATTCAGCTTACTACCTGTTTTTATAAAGTTTTATTGGAACACAGCCATGCCCATTTGTTTACGTATTGTCTACGGCTGTTTTCACATTACAACAGTATGGCAGAATGTTTGCAACAGAAACTATATGTTCCTCGAAGCCTAAACTATTTGCCATCGAGCCCTTTACAAAAAAAAGTTTGCTGACCTTTGGTTTAGAACACTAGGGCATAAGATGCTTGACTATACATCCTGGTACTTAAAAAAAAGTTTCTTTTTAGAAGTAATTTTATATGTACAGAAAAATTTGAAAAAATGATACAGCACCCCCTAATGTTAGCATCTTATATAAACATAGTATAATTATCAAAATCATTAAAATTAATGTTGATACAAAACTAACTAACCTGCAAACCTTATTAGAATTTTACCACTTTTCCACTGATGTCCCTTTGCCATCCTTTTTAAATTCAGGATCTCTCGTTGCATTTGAGTGTCCTGTCTCCTTGGTCTCTTCCAGTGCCAGCAGATATTCAGTCTTTCATTGTTTTTCATGTCCTTGGCACATTTGAAGAACACTACTCAATTATTAGTATTCCATATTAAATAAGAAGTAGTAAGGTGCTCCTCTATTCAAGCTCGCCTGATGGTTTCTCATGATAAGATTAAGGTTTTTTTGGCAAGAATACCACAGAAATGATGTTATGCCTTTTCTGTGTGTTACATATTGATAATATGTCTCATTACTGGTGATGTTAAGTTCAGTCACATGACTGAGGTGGTGTCTACCAGGTTTCTTCACTATAAAGTATTCTTTGTAACTAATAAGTACATAAAGAGAATAATGAGTCTAGAAAATTTTTTATAGAAAGATATATCTAGAGTACCTATATATATGTGTGTGCGTGTACATATATATATATATATAATTTGTATTAAAAAGATCGCAAGTGCACTGTCTTTATTTACAGTTACAGCATAAGTAGAATATGATTTCAGGAGCCTAAATTATTTTAGAATACTATTAAGCTCAAAGTAAGATATAAAATCATGCACAGTACCTTTTTCTCTGTGCAGGATCTAGTAAAGAAATTAGTATATAACCAGCTATTAAATTTTTTATTTCAAAGTGAAAATTTAAGAGAACAACTTTATATTATGGCTTATTTGCATGGGCTACACTGAATAACTTCTGTTCTTTTTTTCCACTTTACTTTTGACAAATATAAGAAAGGAGCTATCTTTTGGTTTTATCATACATAGAAGAGTTCTCTTTTGTAAAATGGTTATAGTCTTGTTTTATATAACAAGTGTTTTCTTCTGCTACACATACAGTCACATTCATACTGCTTTCCTGCATGGAGTCAACAAAATTCACCTAGCTAACTTTTAACAAATACATGTTTTAAAGCTGTATATCTAGCAATTATTAATAAGGGAAATATGAATTTGCTCAGGTAGATCAGTGGTTCCCTTTTGAAAATCTGCTAAAGCTATGATTTTTTTGTAGTTATTAAAAATACACTGTACTTTAAAGGAATGCTTAGTAAGCTTACTTCCTTAGCATGCCAAGTCAAATGATTCAATGTCAGTCATCCTTACATTTCACAGTGATCACCGTTTCATGGGTTACATAATTGTCTGAACAATGCTTCTAAAGCATCTGAAAAAGATAAAGGAATTTGTTAATATGTGAAATAGCAACACACACTATGCACTTTATTAACACTGGAAGAGTTAGTTTTCGTCTTTTTTTAGCCTTCAATTTAGCTGACAAGCACTAGACTCTAGAAGCTTCTGACCATTCTATGTTTCACAACAGCTTTATTAAGAAATAATTCACAAAGCATACAATTCGCCCATTTAAAATGTACAATTCAATGGTTTTTAGTATATTTGTAGATATGTATACCCATCGTTATGGTTATATGAATTTTTTTGTGGGAACAAAAACTCATACATTCTCTCACACATAAGTACATCACATTAAAAAACCCCAAGCCTGTGTTCAAATGTGTTCATAATATTAAATATGCTGAATATCATACTTTTAAAAAAATGCAAAGGATAACTTAGAGATTTTTAAAATATATTCTGATTTGGTATATCAAAGCAAAAATTGCACCAGACAAAGTGAAGCACATAAGGAAGACATTATTCAAGGCTATGACAGTAAGAGAGAGAGGCCAGAACTCAGGCTGAGTTCAAGAGCTGGAGTGGGGAGAAGGTAGGGCACCTGTGTTTGCTGGATGGCCTTACCCGAAGGGAGGTCATTTTACCACTTGGAGCAAGGTGCCCACCAAGCTGGGCTCCTACTCTCCCACAGAACCTGGGCCACAGGGGTACTGTCCTACTTGATGCTTACATTTCAAAGGCATGGCTCCCAGGTCCTTGAGAAAGACGTTCTTGGGTTCTAAAACTTGCAAGAAGTTTTCAAAAGTTTCATATCTCAAAGAGACAGAGAAAGAATGTACAAGTTTTCTAAAGTAAATATTCGAAGAAGAAGAAGGTCAGGGCTGAGTCTTGAAGAAACTTACTTCGAGTTTAAACAAGCTACGGAGCGTGTTAAGGCTCATGGGGTCAGGCATCTGGTGTAATGGGGTACTGGTCCCTTCAAAATGTTAGATTTCTTCGTGAATCCCCTGTGAGTTTTTCTGGGCTATCGCGTAAGTCAGAACAACTGAATGATTGATAGATCTATTCTTACCCTCTTCCCAGTACCACCAATTTGCCCCTGCCAAATAAAAAGAAAAAAGAAAATTATGGGTGGAGTCATTAGATTTAGAAAATTGAGATGTTTGATGAAACTCTGACTCTAATAATTAAAGATTTCATCTCCCAATACAAAATGCCTATATCCCTGCCTTGCCTTTTGCTGACATCTGCTGGTACTTTCATGAAAATATACAGATTTGGCTATTTTTAAAAAATTATCCCAGAAAAAAAGACAGTCAAGCATCCACTCTCAGCCCTGACAGAGTAATCGGTACTGTGCTTGCCCTCCAGCCAAGAGTAATGGTAAAACTGGACAACAGTATCTGAGGCAATGCTTCCCCGGCATTGAGCAAAGGCAGCGCGGGACCATGGTCCTTGAGAGGAGAGACCCAGGAGTCACCTTGCTCACCTTTCCTGCCTGTAGTACTTGCCTGCTGTGTGTGGTGCCAGGAGCTGGAGCCCCAGGGGACAGGTCTTGCTGAGTTGAAAAGGTGCAGCTTTAGTTCAGGACTGCTGAAGCAGCGGGGGTCGTCCGGCCATGTACCAGAGAAGAGGCCACTGTGCAGAGGGAGATTGAGGAAGTTTGGGTGTGGATTCCCCGTAGGTCTCTTAGGCTGAGTTACACGTGAGCAGAAGGAGACTCTGTGAGTCCCAAAGCTGCTATGGGACTAACTGGGACGGGAAGTCCAGACCAGGCAGAGTGAAGAGGCCTTGTCGAGGGCCTCGGGCATTCAGCTGAGATGCCAGAAAGGCCAAGATTTAGGACTAAGGACCAAGCTTCAAAGTAAAGGACACGTGCCCTAGGACTACGTTATAAACTAACGTAGATCTGCCAGGTAACTCCAGTAACATAGCTGTTTCATCCTCTCAGTGAAAGCAATAGAATCTGAAAGAGATTGAGAGCCCATGGCCTGCCCATCTAATCACCCAATCCCTTGTGGGGATCTTAGTTCTTATGAAACGATCTGTGTGAAGCAGCCAGGAAGTGATACATGCAAAATGCTTCAGTTTTGCCAGGCATGGTGCTCAGCATACACTAATCTTTTGAGAGGCACAAACAGTTTTCTGAGAGGCCCAGCGATGAAAGGGGGAGGGAGAGTATGGAAGTTCCGTGCTGGAGAGAATACTAAGGTGTCGACTGGGTTACAAGTTGGAAAGTGTAAATGGAAAAACACTCCAAAGTCTCACTGCCTTTTCCCAAATGCATTGGTGGGATGGATATCATGAGTGAATGGTTGTGTTGTCCTTACCTTTCTCACGGGCGTATTGTCTAAGTCTTCCCTGTCCCAGTTTTAACTGACCACGCTAAATGTCAGCTTTTAGAATTGCCTGGAGGACAGCAAGAGATCATGGCTCTTGTTAAGATAATTAAGCAGGAGTTTTGTTTCTTACGATGCCCTGTTAACTGTCTGGTCAGCGTGTAAAGCAGACGCTCTGGAGGTTAAGAGTATAGAGGATTATGTAAGGTGGTGTCTTTGATTGCTTGAATCAAACATGGAAAAGACTATACAGGAAGTGAGAAAGATCAACAGAGACCTCTGTGCCTTAATAGACCTTGATTAGGTCTTCTTTTCAATACAAAATTGGAGCCCGGCCAGGCTGTTTGTATTCTTTTGGATGGAACCCAGTACACATTTACTGTTTCCCCACATGGATCTTTAAATTGATGTGCGTTTGCCATAATTAAATGAGGATGAACTTGGAAATGCTAAACATTAAGAGCCAGTTAGAACATTACATTGACTACAGCACCATAATTGTCTCCTCAGAGGAGTTGAGAACTGTAGTTACTTCTCTTGCCAGGTGGCTCCAGGCAGGGCACAGGCTGTGGCTGAACTTGGCCCACTGTAGGGCCCCCTCCCAGGAGGCCCTGGGGCTTGCACACCCAATGGCCAGCTTCAGACTGAGTCAGAGCACCACCCAGGGCTGCATCCAAGAATGACATGGCAGACCGGGCAGGCCCCAGAGCCCCTGCTAGAGCAGATACTGCTCTGTACTGTCAGTCCCTTACTGCCTAGTCCTCACAACCAATCAGCCCAAGGGTCAGTCTCTCCCTTTGACATGTGCAATCGGCAACCAAGGCTCAACTACAACAGGAGAGCACATATAGCCCATATAAGGGACACATCTGAGCACCCAGCTCAGGTGACCACTAGGGTGCCACTGATGGAAGACTGGACCACTGGACTCCACAGCACACCTACTACATAAGGCCACTCTACTATGACTGGGAGACATAGCAGCCCTCCCTAATACATAGAAACAAACGCAGGAAGGCAGCCAAAATGGAGAGACAAAGAAACATGTCCCAAATGAAAGAACAGAACAAAGCTCCAGAAAAAGAACTAACAAAATGGGGTTAAGCAATCTACCAGATGCAGAGTTCAAAACACTGGTTAAAAAGATGCTCAATAAACTTAGGGGAAGAGTAGACGAACTAAGTGAGAACTTCAACAAAGAGATAGAAAACATAAAAATGGAGATTAAAAAAACATAAAAAAGAACTAGTCAGAAATGAAGACTACGATAACTGAAATGAAGAGGACATTAGAAGGAATCGGCAGTAGATTAGATGAAGCGGAGGATCGAATCGGCGATTTAGAAGATAAAGTAGCAGAAAACACCGAATCAGAACAACAACAAGAAAAAAGAATCCATGAAAAGAGTTAAAGGGGTCTCTAGGACATTATCAAAAATACTAACATTCATATTAATGGGGTACCAGAAGGAGAAGAGAGAGAAAAAGAAATTGAAAACCTATTTGAAGAAATAATGACTGAAAACTTCCCTAACTTGGTGAAAGAAATAGACAAACAACCCCAGGAAGTGCAGAGAGCCCCAAACAAGACAAATCCAAAGAGGCTCACACCACGACACACCATCATTAAAATGCCAAAGGGTAAAAACAAAGAGAAATCTTAAAAGCAGCAAGAGAAAAGCAGTTAGTTATCTACAAGGAAGCTCCCATAAGACTGTCAGCTGATTTCTCAACAGAAACTTTGCAGGCCAAAAGGGACTGTCAGGAAATATTCAAAGTGGTGAAAAGCAAGGACCTACAACAAGATTGTTCTACTCAGCAAAGCTATCATTTAGAATCGACGGACAGATAAAGAGATTCACAGACAAGAAAAAGCTAAAGGGGTTCATCACCACCAAGCAAGTATTACACAAATGTTAGAGAGACTGCTTGAAGGAGAAAGAAGAGAAAAAATATTAAATATATGAATAATAAAATGTCAATAATTACACATCTATCCACAATTACTTTAAATGTAAGTGGATTAAATGCTCCAATCAAAAGACATAGGGTAGCTGAATGGATAAGAAAACAAGACCCTTACATATGCTGCCTACAAGAGACTCACTTCAGATCAAAAGATACACACAGACTAAAAGTAAAGGGATGGAAAAAGATGTTTCATGAAAGTGAAAAGAAAAAAAAAAAAGCTAGGTTAGCAATACTTACACCAGATAAAATAGACTTTAAAACAAAGGCTATAACAAAAGACAAGGAAGGACCCAGTGATCCAACTTCAGGGTATTTATCCAAGCCAACCCAAAACACTGCTTTGAAGGGACATGTACCTGCATATGTTCATCGCAGCATTATTTTCAACGATTAAGATTTGGAGGCATTCTGGGTGTTTATCAATAATGAATGGATAAAGAAGAGTTAGTACATATATTCAACGGAATATATTATTCAGCCACAAAAACATTAAAAAAAAAAATGAAAGAAATCTTGCTATCTGCAACAACATGGATGGACCTAGAGAGTATTGTGCCGAATAGAGTAGTCGTACAGAGAAAGACAAATGACATATAATGTCACATACATGTGGAATCTAAAGAACAAAATAAACAATACAGAAACAAATTCACAGATACGGAGAACATTTTGATGACTGCAACATAGCAAGAAGTTTGAGGCAGCGGGTGAAAAAAGGGTAAGGGATTAAGAAGTATAAATTGGTAGTTACGAAACAGTCATGGGAATGTAAAGTATACCATATGGAATACAGTCAATAATATTATGATAACTATATATGGTGTCTGATGGGTACTAGATTTATAGTAAGCTATAGAAATGTCTAATCGCCATGTGTTACACGTGAAACTAATATAATTTGTATGCCAACTGTATTTGAAAAAATTTAAATTATTTTCAAAAAGAACTGTAGTAACCTATTTGGCAAATACAGGCTGACTGATAAATTCAGTTAAAAATTTAAGGCATGGTTTGGAGCAGCCAGGGACGTTGTCACTTGGCGGGTAAGGGCACAGAATGGTCTTACGCCATATATGTCCACTGGCAGCTTTATTTTATAAATGAGAAAAAACAACAACAACAACAGATATTTAGACAAGTAATAGAGATACTTAAATGCTGAGAAGGGACTAAAATTCAAGTTTTCTGACTGTCAGTTTAACTTTCTCAACTTTACCAAAAATGAGTTTGTAATTTGTTTAAATTATGAAATATTTCCCATCTCATTACTCTGTCCCTTTCAAGAAGGAAATTTTTAATCCTGAAATTGGTGTATATCCTGCTTGCCCACATTTAAAATTTTTTTTTACATATGTATGAATTCTCAACTTTCATTTCAGGTCATCTAATGATCTATTAGTCTCCTCCAGTACCCCAGTATCTGAATTACTTGAGTTTTGCAGAAAGTTTTGATACTCTGTAGGGAAAATTCTCCCTTAAACTTGTCCTTCAAACTGATTGGGCTAATCTTGGCTCTTTATTCCTGTATAAGAAGTTTGAAATCAGATTATGAAGTTTTAAAAAATAAACCAAAAAAACCTGTTGAGAATTTGCTTGAATTTAAAGATTAAGAGAGCATTTCATTTTAAGGTATTGAGTTTTCCTTTAAATGAGCAGACACTGCCCAATATATTTTGATGGTACTTTATTTAGAATATATAGTAGCATGTTCACAAAGGAGTTTAGTACACAATGTAATTTTATTATACTGCTCTATTCTCGTTTTATTAAAACAGAATACATATATAAAATTGATTGGGAATCTCTCTTCTCATTCTGTGATAAAGTAGTTTGTATAAAGTTGGGATTATCTGTTCCTTGAGGGTGTATAAAACCCAACTGTAAAATTACCAGAGCCTGGTGTGTGTCTTTATTCATAGTGTAGCGAAGTTACTGAATCACTTCCTTTAATATTGTCACATTGTCACTTTCTTCTCTTTTTCTATTTCTTTTTGAGAAAGTTATGTCTTTCAAAATTACTAGCATTCATTTTTTTCTTTGAATATTACTATGATTTTTAAAATCTCTCTAGCATCTTTAACTTTTACTTCTGTATTTTTATTGAGCATTTTGCTAGAAGTTTGTATTTATTTAGAACATCTGGGGAATATTTCATTTGGCAAGAGAATTTCAGTTTTTTAAATATTTAACTGTGTTGGAAATAGAAGACTAGCATTTTTGGAGGTCAAATTTTTCATAGAAATATTTATTCTTTCAAGGCCTGATATTAGAGTTTTGACCATTAGTTAGAGAGGCATTATACACTTTTTAGGTTTCTCCAATTTAGACTCATTATTTATACTTTAAAAGTAGGACATTTTCTCACAAGTTTCTCTAACCACATTTAGTTGAAATCGAAGACTGGATTTAGGTCGCTCCCAGTAAATTTTATACATATATAAAATTGATTGGGAACCTCAAAGGAATGAGACTCAAGGGGTAGCTGTCTCCCTGAAGAATGACAGTTCTCAGGGACCCACAACTAAGTCTAAAGAGAGACAGAGACACATATCTAGGGAGAGGTTCTGGAGTGAGAATACAGAGAAATATAACAACTCTAAGATGTCAGTCTAGAAAAATGTGGATGTAGTGTTATACAGCACATGACTTTATTAACATTAAATTTTTAAATAATGAACTTTTGGTCAATTGTGTACTTTATTTAGGCTCAGAGTAAATATCTGATCTTTCATCAAATATTGCGATAGAGTAAAATATTGTATACTATAAATGTGTGGATTTATTATTTCAAGAAACTAGCCAGTTTCTTGATAGCTATTCTGGGAATAAAATTCAGCCAGGTCAGACTTTTCTATTTAACTTTATTGATTTATGCCAATAAAGCCAGTGATTCAACTTTAACTGTATTTTAGAATCACTAGGGATGTTTTTTTAAAAAAAATACCAGTATTCTGATCACAACCTCAGAAATTCTGATTTAATTTGTCTGGGTAGGTCTATGCATTTGTATGTTTTTAAAAAGCTTCTCTGGCAAACCACTGGATTGAGCCAACATACAAGGGTCATGACCCAGGGTTAAAAAACTACCAAAGACAAAACAAGGTTTGAATACTCAAAGCACTGAATTCTAGCCAACTAATCTTTCTCTAATAGCGCACTGTAGAAAACTGATTAATGATCGAGGAGAATGCCATAAAAACCTTTGCAAGATCATGTGTGAAAAGTCGTCAGATAGAGCCACTATTGTATTTGAAAATTCTGATTCTGCTGCCTCGTGATATACTACCTGAAGCCATAAAATTCAGGATATTTCATGACTTGTTTAGGACCATGTCCAGTTAATGAAAGAAGTAACTCCTGATTTTATGTAATTTTTATATATGTACAGTTTATGTAGTATATGCTCAGTATTAAATTATTCTGCACTCCTCTACCATTTCTCTACTGTGAATAGATGAGAAATAATACATTGTATAAAGAAATATAGGGAACAAGAAGTCTAAATTCCACCATTCTATGGTATTATCAAAACCTCAAAGTATTGCCTCTGTATAGCTGAGTGCTGACACTCATTGATACACCAGGCATCACTGTACTCTCATTATTTGCCAGGAATAGAATAAGACATTGTCCCTGACCCAGAAGAGGTCACTGTCCAATGATAGAGCAAGTTTTCCAAGCATATCATTTCAATGTAATGTATTTAGTGCTATAAGTCAGTAAATATATATTAATTGTATTCTTGACACTAATTTCATTAGCACTGGTTACAAAAGGGTATTTCAGACATAGTCCTTGTCTTTGTAGTGCCGATAGACTATTGAATATAAGGAGCATCAATTATTAAAGGAGACATTATTATTCAAGGGAAAAATTCCTATGAGTCATTAATACCTACAGTGAAGATACACATGTAAAGACAGAGTTAGGAGTCATAGCTCAGTTGATTGTCTCCAAGGGCAAGTTGAAGATGAACATGCTGTTGGAAATGAACAAGCTTCAGGAAAACTATCAAACTGGTAATAATGTATGTGTACCAGGCACAACAGTAGCTTCTTCAGTAGAGAATGTTGATAGAATTTATGTGTTCTGGAGAAATGACAGACTATAAAGATCATTGGATTAAGAGCAAATGGTTCATCAGGGTTTGACATCATAAAAATTGATGGGATGGTGAGGAAGACAGCTTGCACTAAAGGAGAACTCGGACTGAGCCTATGGGGCAATATGCTGCACTGTCATTTTTTTATTAGCTACATCACCCTATCAATTATGTAATTGAGTTTCTAAAGAGCCACAGTCAGTAGTTTCTCTATTGCCACATCCCTGTTGTCATGGCAACAAATGTAGAAGATCCACTGAGTGATCAGTCATTTGAAATTAAGGAGAGAAATTCTGATGTAAACTTCTCTATTTTCCCTTGCTTGAGAAGAATCCATCAGAAGCCCATTAAATAGAATTCTATTAAACACTTATTTCTCCCAAATTTTTGTGTCATTGTTATTTTCATACTTCAAATCATCTGTCAAAGTAGATGTTTAGATCTTCTGCCAAAGTAGAAATTTTCATGTGGCTCTAGTCGTAAAATATAGGCTCTTTTAATTATATTTGTAAAAGCTCTCTTTTTGAAATGTCTAATGAACATGTTCAAGTCAATTATTTGTCTCCATATATCTTATCAATAGTGATTCTACATAAGGAATACCCACCAATGGATCATTTAAATTTTTGTTTTTAGCAATAAAAGCAATTATAGACATCTTTGTCCCAACCACAATGGAAATGACATCTAAAATCCATATTGCTACCTTGATAAAACCATCATAAAATTTTGGATCTAACATTTTTTTCATCTTGAAGTTTTTGCCTCCAGAACAAAGTAAACCCCAAACCTACCCATGTGGTAAGCCACAACAATGAATACACCTGGTTAAAGAACTGTAACAGAAACGGTTACGCCTAAAAATTCAGTAGTACGTTAGCATGATAATATCTTGGACACTGGTTCTTTTTCAAGATTGTCTTAGCTGTTCTGGTTCCTTGATTTTCCATATGAATTTTAGGATCAACTTGTCAACTTTTGCAAAAAAAAAAAAAAAAGGCACCTGGGATTTTGATGGGGCTTGTGTTGCATCTGTAGAACAATTTGGGGATTATTGCTATTTTAATAATATTAACAATATTATAACTGCAATGAACAATACTTTGATTATGAACATGGTTTATTTCTTTTATGTTTTTAATTTCTTTTGGTGATATTTTACATTTTTCAATGTACTTTCCTTGCACTTCTTTTGTTAAATGTATTCTAATTATTTTATTATTTTTGATACTATTGACAATGAAATTAATGACTTCATTTTCAGATTGTCAATCGCTAGTGTATAGAAATGAAATCGATTTTTGTATTTTGATCCTGTATTGTCTTTAAATACTTTTAAATCTTCAGTCTTCTTTTAAACAGGTATTGCCTTCAGCAGCTCTGAATCCCAAGCTTTTGTTGGAACTAAGATAATATGAAATTTTATTAAGATATTAAGAAAGCAATTAATAAATAGTAATTAATTTGAATACAATGCCTGCAATATTTTGATGCAGAGTTCTCCTATGCCAATTTTAGAACATATAAATCTACAAAGTATGTACCATTCCTAGAAGACAGAAATAAATTACTGCGATTTTCATCAAAAACTCTAAATGTCACAAATAAGTGGCCAAGTCCCACAGAACTACCTTTGACTTGCATGTGGTCCCCTTTGGTGTGTGCATATTTGTGGTGACTGGTGAATGTGTGAATCAGTCACTGAATAATCCAGCTCCTCTTGGCCCCTGCCAGATGTCAGGTCTTAGCTTAAGCCCTGCCTCGCTGCACTCAGAAATTCTCTACCTGTAATGGTCCTGGATTTAGCGGGTGAAAGGTAAGTAGAAAACTAAAAGCTAAATGATGCCAAACTGCTCCTCCTACGTAAGGGGGGGAAATCACAGAAATGTTCTTAACTTTGGAAATCAAGGAAACAGTAGAGACCAAATTTAACAAAGTTATAAAACAACTCCCGTACAGTTGGCATTTTCACATTTTCATCATCTTATTTCCTGGAGGCATTTAGTTTTTCAATACAGAGTAATTGTAACAAGAATCCAACACAGTTGAATTATTATATCATCTGTTCAAAAGAAGTTTTAATTTATAATACAGTTACTGAATGCCATTGCTGTAATTATACAAGGATCAATCCATAGGATTTTAGAGGGGGTGAGTAATGTTGATTTTCAAAGTTCTCCATAAATCACTGAAATAGAGTGCATGTGCTCAAATTGAGTGTTGAATGAGATTATTGCACTTTTAATTATTCCAGTTATTCCCTGAGATATGTGATTTGGGCAAAGGGAATTAACATAAACTATGAATTATGTCATACCTTGACTAAACTAAGGATGATTTGGGTATGGCTTCACTTCTGTTTCTATTTACCTTAAAATGATTTGATGGAGGGGAGTAAGGGAGCTGAAACTTGGAAATACTGTTTACTATATGTCATGAAATATTCCAAATGGACCACAGTGGTAAAATGCTCCCAGACAGGATTGCAGGGTTGCCAAGAGAAAATTTGAAATCATGGGTCAGTTCCAAGTACAAGCTCCAGATACATGCAAGGTCTCTGCAGCCAAGATTATTCAATCTGCCTGGGAATATAGGACCAACCTCAGCAAATGTAACATTCATTGTTTTGAGCCAAATGTGTTGCTTGCTGTCTCTAAAATTCCCGAGTCTCTCATAAATTTCTTTATTTGTCTCTTTATAATGGTAAATATAGAAAGTAGGATTCTCAAAAATAAACTTTATTCTTCCCGTTATCTCAGACTGGTTGACACCGAGCTCATGGGGTATGCTAACATAAGAGACAGACAGGCACATGGATCAAGGATAATTCATGATTAAAATTCACATAAAACTTTATAAGAATATGTCTCTTCTCCCTAGATCAATATTACATTTCCTGATAGAGTCTGGTCATTTTGTCAGAAAGGTAGTATTCTTTATTTTTAGGAAATAAAATTATGGAACCAGTGTACAACTGAAAAGTTTCCCAATTTTTTTGGTTTTGTCAAATTATTTGAAATATTTTTCACTTAAGTAATTCATAGTCTTTACATCTTTCTTCTTTAAACAGTTCCAGATCATACATTTCTTGACACAGCCACCTGCCAAATTTCTACCCATACTTCCAGGACCAACTATAGACAATTTCTTCTATATCATGCCTTTACCACAGTCCTTGTACATGGAAAGGCAGAATGACAAACTAGAAAGAATATGAGTTTTGAACAACAAGCTCAAAAATCTATCTCAAAAACCACTCTGAAAGCTTGTGATTCTCACATTAATAATATTAGCATATATTGAAGGCTTACTACATTCCAGGCACTGTTTAAAGAACTTAACATGAACAAACATTCATTTACCAGTGAGGAAGTGCTATTATTATTTTATTATTATTATTAATTATAGGGATGGGAAAGTGAATACAGAATGATGGAGAACTTGCCTGATTTGCTTTGCTAGTAAAGGGGCAGAGCTGGTATTTGATCCTAGGAAGCCTGGGACCAGTATCTGTGTTCTTAAACTCTTTGTTAGCCTTTATTTTCACAGGTTTGCATCTATACCTTCTTTAGAAAATGGAATCAGCTAAAATAAATTAATTATGCCAAGGTGATTTTAAACTGAAAAATAGCTAAAATACTCACAGGTTTTCAAGGACTGTAACCTCATAAAGTATTGCTAGGATTTATTGACCAAAGCTAATTTAATTGTTTTATAATTAAAAACATGGTAAGGTTTGCAGCTAGATGTATCAAAGCTACTTCTTTAAGAAAACTAAAAGTTATTTTATCAGGAAACTTCAGAATATGCAGCAAAAGTTGAGCGATAAGACTGTTAAATATCCAATGAACTGCAGAATTTAAGGCATATCCGTGTTCTTCATAAATAATTCATTAGTTTGAAAGTGTATGAATGTAGTTTAATGGGATATCTATTATTCCTATATAAGTTTACATAATATATCAGTATAGCTATTATCATCACTTTATCAACGAAGCTTCTTGCAAAGTTTTCTAGTGAGAATGAAGGACGGAAAGATTTAATGTCCGTTAATTTTGCATTTGTGGAAGGAAAACTATCACGGAGACCTAGAGATAAGAAATCTCACAATAGATTGGAGGAATAAATTTCAATAATCTTGTAAAATGTTGATTGAATTTGTACCCACCCACTTTCCATACTGGAGGGGTTTGGATTAGGAAAAAAATATCAGGAAGGAGGTGCTTTGACTTGACCTCAGGAGAACAGGTACACTTTGGATGGAAAGAGTTGGGTACCATTCAAATTACAGCAAACAGTGGAGATGACAAGTGAAGCACAGCACCTGAGTGGGGCCCATATTCCTAAGTCCTGATGCGGTCTGGGGGTTAAGGGTCTGACAAGCAGCTCATGAGGAAAAGCAAGGGGCTGGTTGGGCAGAATGAACATTGAAAGTTGTGTCCTAGATGGAAGCCTAACGTCAAAGCCAGACTTTTGAGGGAAAAACAAACAAACAAAACTGACCCTTCAATCAAAGGCAGTTTAGGGACCAACTGAGCTGAGACAGACAGAAAACTGAAGAGTACAAGGATGTAGAACAATATGATTCAGCAAAAGAGACACTGTTCAGAATCTACCTGGGGCCGTGGTGGCTTTTCCACGTTCCACACCTGCATCTGCAGGGCTGCATTGGAAATATTTAAGGAGTTAACTCAGGCCAGACTTCAAACATGCCCTCTCAGTCTCCTGGGCCAGATAATCACTGAGATCCTACAAAGGACCACCAGCTGTCAAATGAGACTCAAAGGAACCAGAGTTCTGGTCCAGCACTAAGCTTTACTAAAAATCTCAAGGGCACAAGTAATTACGAAGCGCAAAGTAGGGAGAGGTATGGATGGAATTTTCAAATGGTTTCCGGGTCCTTTCTTGATGGTTCAGGATGCTCTATGACCTACTTTCACATATGAATCTCTAAGCAATGTATGACGCTACATTAATGACGCAGAAGGGAGTTTATTCAGCATGAAACATCTCCACTTTATACTCAGATGGTTATATAGCTTGTGTGATATTTTCCAGAGAGCTATGCCCTATAAATCTGTAAATTCCAGTTTGCTCATGGTATGCAAGCTAAATAGACCAATGGCATTTTGCTAATATGGCTCCCCGTAAGCTGTCTCTCAAGCTAGAAATTTCAGGCTCTCTGCACTTTATCTTTCCAGTGCATTTTGGCAATTTCACCTCCTAAATAGCTCTTGATTTTCTATTACCTAGCACTACTATGCCCTTATTCTTTCTTGGATTATTACAATAGCCTCTAAAACTAATGTTCTGAATTCAAGCCTTCCTCTTGTTCTAATCCATTCTTGAAGCTGCTATCAAAATCAGTGTCTTTTTCTCTCTCTCTTCAATACAAGTCTCATATTACCCCCTATTTAAATCACTTTAGTAGTTTTACATTTTCGAAATACTAAGGTTTTCTAATTCTCTAGCCACTTCTAGCAAAATTCTGTACCTTATACTCTACTCCAGCAATATTGCACTATTTATTTAAAAGCATTTTTCATTTTGCACATAACTTTGACTCTTATTGCTCCACATTATCTGCCTGGTAAGACTCTAAATATTTCAGAACAACATTCAGAATTGGATGTTAGTTGTTACATATTTCACATTTTCTCTACATGCTGTGCACAATTCTGTAGTAACCTTTTGAATTGAAAATGAAATTTTTTAAAAATCCATTATTTCTTCTTTTAGTCTATCTTGCTCTACCCTGAGTTCTGGAGATGCAGTCCTTCTAGTAATCATCTCTGATGGTTAAATGCATGTTATTCCTTGTGATAAAAATATATTGTGTTATGTTTGGAGAAAGTTTAAAAGGAAAAAAAATGAACTTAGTAATATCCCTTTAAGAATTTTTATATTAAACTAAGTCTCTCAGCAGCAAGAAAAGAGCTTTTTAAAAATAGAATTTCGATATGTTATGGAAGGCAAACTCACACATCATTTCATGTAATACAAGATTAGCGACACATCCTTGATTGAGCGAACACAGCCTTTAGAACATGGGAATGGTTAGGTGTTCTGTGGCTCAAATAATTTTGACAATCATGAAATGAAAAAACAACATAAATTCAAGGTTGGGGGGTATGGGATAGGTTAATGACTATGAGTCTTTCTTTAGATGAAATGTCACAAATTTTCAACGATGTATAAAATAGGTATCCATATAATTGAAAATGCTTCGTACCTCCAAATAATGGAGAGAACTATTCTTATTGATTCCTTGTTATTAACAGGACACTACTAAATAAATCAGATGGTAGATTTCTAGGAACTACAAAGTATACTTGCTTATTAATAGAATTTATATTGGAAGAAAGCACTCCTTTAACTAGTTTAAATAACCCATATAATACGTACATTATATTAAAATAGTAGCATGATTTGGTATATCCTTACTTCAAAGTGCCTATTAAGAAGCAAAACCAATACCTAAAATTGTGAATATAGGGACAAAGAAACTTGAGGTGCACTTTTTGATAAAGAAATGTTTCATCTGGCTTTGATAGCTTTTATGTAAGGATAGGCAACCATTCATAATGCATAAGGAATAACAGATTTATATTTCTGAGTCTGACAAGCCAGCTCACCCTCCTGTCTAATGCAGTAATTCTTATCTAGAAATACATTGCACTTAGATAATTAAACCGCTAGACCCTATATTTCACAAAGACACAGGCTATCAAAGTCTGTAGCATAATCAATTTTACGTTTCCTTTGAGAAAAACTTTGGATATGAAAAGTCTTATTTATCTGGTAGAAGAACAATTGAAAAGAATCTCTATCCAAATTCATGTATTTTTATTTCTAAAATGTAGAAGTTCTCATGCATTTAACTTGAATAGATGCAAGCAACATAGCTTGGAAAACAGAAGGGGACAATGTCTTCTGCAATGAAGAACCATGATAATATTTGTGCCCTGAATGATTAATACAGATAAAATCAAAGTTATGGAACTTTATTTTTACTTAGTATATATTTTTTATATCTCTGGCTCTATTCAATATAGTAAAAAATTAAATATACAAAATTAACATTAATTATGCACTGAGCCGATACACAGCCAAGACTACAGGTCTCTTATTGGGTCCACCTTCCTCTTTGTCTGACTGGTGGAAAGTGAATTGTTCATAGGCTATAAAGGAAGAGTTACATACATACTATATTAAATTCTTTCCCTCTTCATATTTTTCTCTAAACTCAATCCATTATTTCTGTCTACTTTTGCTATCATGCGATAGTAGTTTTTAAGATTTCAGCTTCCTTTGAAGTAACAGAATCATTTGATTTTTTATAGTAAGAAATTTTTTTTTAGCTTTATTGAGGTATAAATTGATTGACCTATAAAACTATAAGATATTTAAAGTGTACTGCATGATGATTTGACATATGCATACATTATGAAAGAAAAAGATTAACACATTCCGAGTGATTCCAATTTCAAAAAAAATTTAACAATTTTATTTTACTCTCATAACAGCTATGTCATATAGGCGCCATTATTAATACCGTTTCAAAGAAGAGGAAAGGGACCTGCTTATATCAAGTGATTTGACAAACGGCTCCTCTGGTGACTTGTGTACATGAATTGTGCCAAGGCATTTGGCAGATTCCTCGTCATACACACTTGAGAAGAAACCTGGCTAGCTTCAAATTTTGGTTTTATTTCTTATCAGCAGCATGATGTTAGACACATTATTTAAACCCTTTAAATCATAGCCTTATTCAAGAAATGGAGATAATAAAGCACTTAAATGATACTATTAACAGAGATCCAAATGAGACCATGCGAGTTAAGATGCTAAGCATACCATATCTGATACACAGTAAGTGCTCAGTTAATGTTAGCTATTATTATTTCAAAAGTGGAGCTGAAAAATGTGAATTATTCATCAATGTAGAGCTATCTGATTCCATTTTGTGAAATATGGCTAATATACTTTTGGAGAATTGTAAAAGGAGGTAGCTGCCACTGATCTTTGGGGACATTAAAAATGATGTTACAGGAGAAAATGTTAATGTAATCATCGCATAGAAGCCATGGTCCTTTCTAAATAAAAAAAGATCCAAAGGCTAATATGTGAGGCCCTGGCATTCCTTTCCCTGACTCTCTGCTCCAAAATACAGAACATTTCACTTACCTGATTTGTTTGAAAAAGAGAAACATCTTATGTATTATTTTATTTTTTAGAGAGACAGAATACTACTATATGATATTGAAAATGATTTCAATTCGGGAAGTCTTAATTCAATTAGTTCAAGCATGTAAATATATGTTAAGTTACTGAATGTCCACAGTGAAAATTCTTTCTAAGAGGAGAGATTTTTCTCTTCATATTTACCGATGTATTCTAAGCACATGAAGAAAAGTACCTCATGTTTAACAGACTTGCAATAGTTTTTATACAGAAACATTAACTAACGAATCTATCCATTTATCTTCAACGAATGGCTCTCCTTTCATCATCCTGATAGTATAGGAAAAAAATAGAATCTAAAATTCTAAAAGAGAGGATATCATTTATAGCATTCCTTGCTTGTTATCTTCAGCAGTAGATTTTTTTTTTAAGTTAATGTTTACATTTGGTATTCAAGTTCATATTGAAGTATTATAAATCCTTCCCAAACCTTTTAATTTCATTGATAAGATAGTCAACATCTGTTTGTCTCGTGGCTGGATTGGAAAAGACCATTTGAAAAAAATTTACTTTGTCCCCGCATGGCTAGCAGCTTATCATGGCTGTGCTCTCCTCTGTCATCTGTGCTTTAATTTTTGGAGCGATCCGTATGTAAATGCAAATATTATTAAAAGGAAATTATACAAGTAAATACTCTTCCACATTCTAGATGGCTACATAACTATCATTAGCTTGAAGTAAATTGCAGGCAATTTAAAACTGTCAGGGACAATTTTTAAGCTGCAGCTTAATACAGAAAAAAAAGCAGTATGTTCTATATTTGTACTGTAGCTCTCATTGCTCCATGATTCACAATTACCCAACGCATAAGATAATGCAAGTGTGCTAAGCCGCGTTAATCAGAGTTGTGTGACATTTTGCTTGTATTTATGTGGCAATTCGAATAGAAGTATCTGGAAAAGAGTTAAGAGTAGAAAATAGCAGCTTATTTTGGAATTATAATTTTCATTATTTGACTTGTATTACACCTTGAGTTTTTCTACAAGGTCACTGTTTTACAGTAAAATGTTTCTTTGTAAAATTCAGAGATAAATTTCTGTCTGGTTTGTACAGCTTCTAAAATGACACCCACATGTGACACGATCACGTTAATACATTCTCGAGTTGTTGTTATAGGGCAGAGCGGCCCTGCCCTGTAATAACAGGGCAGCCAGAGGAGGGCATTCTGTACCTGCTTAACATCCTCCTCTTCTCAAAATTTCTGCTCCTGCTACTACACACAGTTACCTTGAAACGCTACCAACCGTTTTATATAATGGCAATGCAGAAGCAAATATATATTACATATTATTTTATGTACATATATGCACATATATATATATTCTCCTTTAATAGTCAGACATTTCATTTAATGTCCTTCTCTATTGAATATTTTAACTAATCAACACGACCATAGGTATTAGATATTGCCTGCAATATTTTTCAAACTGTTTCATAGCCCCCTTTGCCTTCCATCCAGGAGAGTGTTCAGGGCCCCAAAAGGATGGCTCTCTGGTGAACAAGTCGTGTGGACCCCCGGGAGCTCACCTGTAAGTCTGGGTGAACACATGCCTCATTAACTCTTAGCTAGTCATAATTACCCTACTAGAAGATAACATTTGCATGTTTAGAGAAAAATTAAGAGCTTCTCTTAACACTCATCTCAAACCATAAAACATTTAAACAAAGAGTATTATAAAAAGCAGAAATCAAAAGAAATCTCTACTTTCTCTTAGGACTTACAAGCCAGTGAAATATTCTGATATGAAAAGTCGATATCCTTAAACACTATCGGATAGTCTGTGTTCAGCTTATCTCAGGGCTTCTCACATTTCCTAAGTGGTTGTGATGTTTGTATAACTCAAAACTGGTGGTAATGTTATAAAATATAGAAATATGATGCAAGGTTAAGATAGATCAAAAGCTTACAGGTGATAAATAACACAATGGTGGTGATTCTCTTTATTTTAAGTTACACTATTAAGGTAAAGATGATATTCTTTTGGATTCTTTTTTTTCAGGATTGTTCATTGATATCTCTCTCAGATCTTTGCTCGGATGACCTCATGATAAGTATTTCAAGTTTCATAACACTTCTCTAAATACCTCTTCATTGCTCTTAGGAATTGAAATTATTTATATTTTTGTCTTCTCTTCCACTATGGCTTCTACTCAACTTAGAACTAGGATTCTTCTTATTCATTTTATACCTGTGGAACACCTAGCAAATATTAACTGATGAATGAATTAACTAAAAGGTAGGAAGCTCATCTGATTGCATATTAAGAATCCAATAAATAATCTTCAATTATATAAATAATTGAATTAACATGCAAAATGATTGAAAAGCTGAGATTTCACTCTGCTCCTTATAAGTATTAAGCCAGTTGCTTAGGACCACATGACCACCATCCACTAACTGATCAAACTAACCAGACAAATTCTTTAAAAGAGAGTATTAAATTAAAAACACCTTCCTATCCCCAGCCCCAACACACACACGCACATACATTTACAAATTTACTTTTTGGAGTTCTTGATCTCTTTCAAAACCTTTTGGGATATGTTTAAGTCTTGGTACCAGAAGCGAACATTGGTGAATTTGGGCTAAATTGAAGATTAAAGTTTTACAAGTGTCACTAAACACTCTACATAATTCCTTAATTGTTTCGGAAATATCTTAATTAATGTTTAATATATTTTAAAAACAGTTTTTGAGGGCTTAATACATGACCGGCACTAGATACAAAGATAAAAGAAACCGTCACTGTCCTCGCCGAGTGCCCAGTCTGGCACAGGTCCTTCTGTCTTTCTCCAGTACCCCTCCTGTATAATACTCAACAGTTTTCCTACCTATGCAGCTCACCCTCCACATGCTCTGGCCTATCAATTTCTTCAAAAATCTTTAGCCAGCCATCACACAACCATTCCTCAAAATATTTAAACAAGTAAGGTTACTTCTAGTTTTATATTTGAGTAAGATCATATTGGGTTGAAGTATGGACAGTCAATCAGAGGAGAGAACAATTGAAGGCAGAAAATATTAGTAAGTAGAATTTTATAGTAACTCCGGGGAGAATAGAGAGGACTTCACTAAAGCAATGGCTGGGAGTACAGGTAGGAGCGTTTACATTTCCCAGATCTTCAAAGGCTAGAACTGATCTCTGTTAGGCTTCAAGATGAATTCAAGGTTTCTGGCTTCAGTGACTGGATATAAGAAACTTAAGTCAATCATAAAAGCTCATTTGCACAGGAAAATTAACTATCAGAGGGCATATATAGTATTAAAAACAAACAAACCAACGAACTCCTTTACTTCTCATAAAAATTAAGATTATAATATAGTCAGAGGGAGAAAATTTAGAAGATAGATAAAGCACTTTTATTTCTTAATAGTTATTCTTATTAGTATGACTTAATGCATGCATTGTATGGTTACTAGGCCTTGAAGAGTACGATGGATATAATGTTAGCAAAAATCTCACTTTTTTTCATTATATCTACTTGGTCTCATAATAAAGATTTACCAAAGATTATCATATAATTTAAAACTCGCTTTCTTTCATATCATCAAACCCAAATGCATAGTTTAACATGACAAAATAATACTAGGAACAATTAAATTACTCTTAATTCAGTGCCAGATAAATCAGAAAAGCAATTATTGTCAAAAGTTTTAATTGTCTTAAAAATTAAAATATTGAATACAATCATTAAGCCTTTTGGACCCTTGGGTAATAAGACAAAGAATTTAAATGCAAATCATTTAGGTTTTATAACCTAAATGATTTTCCTTTGGATAAAATAAAGTATTTATGATCATCGTGAAGTATACTTGTTAAATTATCTCAAAAAATTAGATAGGTAACAGATTCGGGTAAGAATACTGAACAAAGAAGGTTTTAATCCATTAAATTATTTCAAAAAGAAAACAAGAACAACAAAAACTAAAGCCCTTACCTCTGCATCAAACACAAGCTTAAAGTTATCTTTCTTAAAAAAAAATTACAGAAGTATTTTTGCAAGTTCCATATATCTGTTGATCTGTGACTCAAAGTCACAGGGTATTTGTAATTTGAAAAATAAAAATAAAGTCTCCATTGAAGTAAATTCCTTTAAATTACATTGAAGAAATTCCTAAAATGTGTTAAATTTATTTAAATGTACTTACGTAAATAAACAATATGTGGGTATTATCTTACTACTTCTAGGTGTTATCTATTATCAGTGCATTTTTATTTCTATTTCCTCAACCTGCTTTTACTCCCTAATGACTGGAATTTGAGGCAAGTTACTTAACCTTTCTAAGCATCAGTTGCCTAGATCTACAAATGTTTGCTAAATATTTTGACATGGATTTTTTATATGACTAATATGTGGAAGAAAAATTTTTAAATGATATATAATGCATAGCATATTTTAATACTAACAACTGTTGAACTTCTGCTATATACCAGGTATGTAGTTTAGTACTTTATACACTTAGTTTAATTTATTCTTAGAAGAACCCTGTAAGGTGGGTCTCTGAGCCACAGAAAAATCAACCAGTCTCTGCCTCTATTCACCTTCTTTCTCTGAGTGATTTCCACCTGTCTCATGGCTCTAAAAAGTATGCTGATGACTCTCCCACTTATATTTACATCTGAGACATCATCTCTAAAGCACAGACTCATATATTCAACTGTCTATTCAAATCTCCACTTAGATGATTAACAAACATCTCAAAATGACAAGTCCGAAACTGAACTCCTGATCTTTCTATACAAACTTGTTTCTTCCAGTCTTCTCAATCTCAATAATACATAAATTTTATCCTTCAGCTGCTAAGGCCTAAAACATCGAAGTGTTCTTACCCTTGACCCTCCTCTTCTTTTCACATTCCACATCTAATATTTTGGCAAATTGCGCTAGGTTTCTATTCAAATGTAATTTGAATCTAATATATCTTAAACTAGTCACAGCCACTATACGGGTGCAATCACTCTCTTCTGCATTATTCAAATTGCTTCCTAATTGACCTCTTTGCTTTTTTCCATACATCTGTTGCCCATGGTGAGGGTACGCTTTCACAGTTGTTCTAGGCTTATGTGGTGTAGAGCCTTCACAATCATATGCTGAGGTACTTCAATATATTCTCAATACTTAAGCCTTTGTGATCAGAGCTGGCTTCATGGGCATACAACCTGTGCCGTCATACAAGGCCCCATATGCAGAAAGGTTTCGTGCTTAATTTAATGCTATGCTGTTGCTGTCCTGAAATTCTTTAAAAGTTTATCTTGGACTGTGTTTTGTAAATGAAGTCTAATGAGACAATGGATCACGCACGTGAGCTAAAGAGACACATGCAACATACATGTCTACCATTCTTTGCCACCATATTTATACGTAAAATTTGCAGCGCACGATGAGCATAGAACTCTACTGGACCTGTGGTATGTGAGAGATCAGTGACACTCAATGCAAGTACAAGGTAAGCATGTTGTGTCTACAACTTAGTAAGCGGAGATGCTAAGAGCCCCAAGAGGCCATACTTCCTGTTTAAATCAGAACTTGTATCCTACAGAGACAGAAGGCAATGAAGTTCTAAGAAGCATTAATAATTGAGGAACACTTTCCTATCCTTTTTTGTTCTTTCCTATCCTTTCTTACATCATTTCCACATACTGACCAGCTCATTCCACTCTAGCCACATTGATTTCCTTCTTGTGTCTTAGAACAGGCGTGTTTCTGTCTCAGGCTTTGAAATTGAGGTTCCCTCTAGCTACACTTCTCCTAAATATCAGCATGACCCTTCTCTTCACTTTCTTCAGAGTTTTGCTCAAATGTAACCTACTTGTTGACAATTACCATCTTATTTAAAATTATAAATACCCCTAGCACTCCTTTACTTTGTATCCTTTTTCAATGCCGTATGTTTCTCCACAGGGAATAATATATAGGGAGCAAAATGTGTAAAAAGTTTTGACTGTATGAACATATGGTCAGATCTGTCAACTTTCACAATTTTGAACGAATATTGGCTTGGAAAAAGCATTGTTAGTCTTCGAAATATTTAAGAATAGAAATGATTAAATACTAATGAACTCCTTTATCAAGAAAAGCACTTTATCATTTTCTACTATGCCAGATATTTTTCTTTGAGGGCAAGCAGTAAGTTGTAATGAAGAGGGAAAAGTTACAGACAGGTTAATAGAAGTTACTGATGAAGAATATTCCTGTTTTTGATCCTAAAGGAATGGGGCTAAGAATTATTGAAATAGTTGGCATCGAGCTTATTACTCTCCAGGAATTTTTCCATATAAAACTTTTGGTGGCGTTCATGCATATTAAATTGGCAATTAAAAATATTAGGACGTGCGTCCTTTTCGTGAATGCATCTTTAAGTTTCTTGAAAAAAAATCTACAAAAGATTGAGTAGTAAAGACAATGAGACTTTTATTCCGAACTTCATCGGACTCTGTTAGCTTAGATCCTGCAAAAATCAGAAGCCAAGATGGGATTAAAGGTGTAAGGATTTTATTAGTAGAAGCGCCTGCATGAAAGACAGTGGGAAGGAGCCGGTTAGACTGGGAGAGCTATCAGGCTGTGACTAAGTCTGGCCCTAAGTGAAGGGGGAGAGGAAAGGTAGACTAGAAGCACCCTAGATCACCACGAGGTGCAAGGAAGATTCAAAAAAGGCCACTGGGGAGTCTTCACACTAAATAAGCAACAAACAGCCTCCTGTCTCTCACGAAAGAATGCCTTAGAATCCCTGCCATGCTCAGTCACTGGCTGGGAGAAGACTCTGGGAAATGTAGCCTTGGGGTGAATGCAATTATAAATTTAAGGGAAGCAGATGGGGATCTTGGACAATAAAGCTCCCTATAGCATTCTCATGGCCAAAACTAGTCCAAACCATGTAGAAAATTCATCCAAAAGGAAGCTTTTGCATTGCATTATATATTTCTTGCATACATAATCAGTATTTGTAGAATCGTGTCATTATATGATTTTCTTCTTAATGATGTTTATAACCTATCACAATATTTTATGTAATTAATTTTATTTATAAGAAATATAAATTTAATTAATAATGGCTCCTCTTTCTGACAGCCATGAATTATTCATTATATAAATATAGCAAATGAAGAAAAAAATTTTTTTCATTTTTATCTCTAGATTGTTCTTAATGCTCATTATTTTGTCAAAAGTACTGATGGAGGCTCGCATACCAAATGTTTAAATATTTCATAGTTATACATCATGCTACAAACTTACAAGTCAACTCCTCCCTTTTAAGCTTGCAATGGATATTTACCTGAACCTGACTTCCAGAATATAGAAATATTTTCAATGGGAAAAACGTCCCCATTATACTAAGTTTTTATTCCTTACTCCCAGGAATGGCCCTGTTTATATAATATCTATTCATGCACCATTTTTATGAAATATTCTCCATATGCCAAACATGATGAGCCTGCTTCCTCATCACCACCCTATGTGAATTTGGGCATTCCTATTAAGAATTATGTTAAGAAAGCCAATATAGATTTGTAGGAAAAATGGATTTTACATTTAGGTGAGTTGCCAGCTCTGCTCCTTAAAATTACTTCTCTTCATTCATCATCAACTTACTGTTACTTGATCTATTTAATGTATACAATAATTCCTACTCAACACGATCATTGGGAAACATAAGCTAGATAACATATATAAATCTTTGTAACCCCAAAAGATGTTCCATGAATGATAAAACCATTATTATTAAATTGACATATTTATTATTTCAATGCCTTACTATACAAAGAATTTAAGGTGATTTACCAATGTATATACACTATGAGAAGTGTTTTTTTTTTTGTTTTTGTTTTTTTTAGCTTGTATTTGAATGGAGTGCTAATAAGGTTAGGAAAATGTAGTTGATTAAAGAGATAAAAGTAGAAGAGAAAATGTGTGTCAATATATCATACACAAAAGAAGGACAGTGAATTTGCCTCTGTTCCATGTTACAGAACATATTTTCTTATTTGCATTTTGTACTAGAAATTCCACATCCCCCCCAAAAAAACCTCTAATGAATTGTTCTGGAAAAATGTAACTACTTCTGACACTGAACCCGAAGAAAGCCCCTCAGGGTTCTAAGGGTGGGAAGTGTGTGCAGTGGACAAGGACATGCCCATAATGATTTAGTTCATTCTTTAGGGCTTGTCTTTACAATGTCCTTCACATGAACCAATCAATGAAATAAAACCTAGAAGTAGTTCAGTCAATGTAAGGAAAATATTTTCATATTTCTGCATGGTCAGAGCTTTCTGAGCAAAATTACTGGCAAGCTTGAGTGAGTGGCAACAAGTCTTGGAACTTGAAGGGAGAGGATGTCTCCTTTTTACCAGATCCATTATTTTTCACATTCTAAAGGTATTAGACTTGCCGCTGGCTTCCTGTGCTGTGTAACCATCTGCTTTCACTGAAAGGGCAATAAAATCTTTCTTCTCTCCCCAGGAGTCAAGTGCTTTGATGCTGAGTAGAGACATTTCTCTCTGTCTGTCTCTGTCTGTCTCTCTCTGCCTCTCTTTCTCTCTCTCTCTCTCTCTCTCTCTCTCTTCCCCTCTCTGTCTAACATGTAAGATTCGAGTTTTCTAATTTCATGGTCCCTCTCCTATAGTATAAATCCCCTTCGTACATGTAGAGTGATATGACATGTCTTTATCATGTTGCCTCAGGGAGAAAGGTAATATGAGAAATTGACACGGAGATATTCTCTAAGTAAATAATTGATCTTCCTCTGATTTGGAAACCTTGTGTTTACCGTAAGGATGAAATAAATTAAATATAAACACTAAAAATTCTTCATTCAAGTCAGTTTTATAGAAGGTCAAACGAGGTAGTTCAGGCACATAGCTCTCTGATGGTCTGGTTTAATTCAGGCCAAGTTAGCTTTTCTGTATCTCGTGAACCCCAGGTCATTGTCCATTAATGGTTATACAACCAATTAAGTGGGTTACAGACAGCTTGTCTTTAAATTAGAGTAAAATAGAAAGTATTAAAGAATTTTATATAATTTTTCTTCCTGAAACTTTTGTTTTAATTACATTGTGTGTGTTTGTGTATGTGTGTGTATTATTTGCAAATATAAATAGAGCAGTGTCTTTAAAATGTTTAGGAAAATAATGGGGCGATAATTTGGGGGTAGTAGAGTTCTAAAAAGTAGAATAGTCTGTACTATATCCAAATAAATAGGACCTAATAAAAGAGATGCCAAATTCCTACTTTGGCTTTCCACATTAACCATAGCTTAAAGATGTCAACATGTCGGCCACACTGAATAGTTTTATCCCCAGTGGCAAAGTCAACATCATAGAGTTTATCTGGCTGGAAAAGATATCCAGCTCGCGTCTGGTTACATGCTTCCAGAAGACTCTAAAAGAGGAATAGTATATGTAACATGTAAGTCATATACATTTCAAGAAGAAACTACAATTATTTATTTCAATTAACAACATTTCTTCTTTACATGCACATATAAATAGGATTTTGTTTATTTCATATAAAAATATGTTACTTTCTTAGGATTTTACTATATTCAATTATTCTTTGAATTTATCTGGAACAGCAGGTGGTATAATTGCATTACTACTTTATTTTTCTTTAACATTTCCTAAAAGCCTTGAAGTTTTGCTGTTCTTTTAAAATTTTGTGACTATCATGTATTAAAGTTAATGAGAGTGCCTTGTTCGCTTTAACTAAACTATCACATGAATCAACAGTACAGATACCAGTGAAATAAACTGCTCTGAGGGCCACAGTAGATAGAGAATAAAATAATTGATTTATTTAATTCTGTGCTTTCCTAGCCATTTTCTCTCTTATAATTGATATAATTGATAATAAAAGCACTCCTCATTGTTAAAGAATGGAGAAAACTTTGCTTTGCATGGTTAAGAAATAATCGCTAGAGGAAAAAAAAAATGCTTTCCATCACCCAGTTAAAAACAAACGTTTCTCAAAGGGTGTGTATTGCTTTAGCTAATGAATACTAAATATATGTGCATTGACAGGGTATAGCTTAAATATATGTCAGGCATAACTTTTTGTACAAGAAGCAAATAACAGTATATTTCTTATGTGTTTATTATATGCTGGACACCTCACAAATATCATTTGATTCACACAGAAAGGTCATAGCATAAGTGCTATTATCATATCATTTTTACATATTGAAGAAACTAACTTTTACATGTTATATCATTTTCAAGGTCACACATCTAGACAGTGATGAACTTGAGAGCTAACAAAAGAGCAATTTGTCTTAGAGTTTGTGGAAATCCAACTTCCAAAACAAGAAAACTCATAATCTTGTTTAGAATAGGTTTATGGATCTAGGAAGAAGACTAGAATATCATGGGGAAAATAGAATAAATATTCTACTTTACAAAGGTGAGTACTTCATGTGTGTATGTCTCAAGTGCCCTATTTACATATGTAAATATTTTCTCTTTAGTCTACCTCAAACTCTCCCTTTAATCTTTTATTAGATAAGAGTTGGAGACTACTTAAAATATTTTAAAGTAGTATAATCAATATGAGTTTTATCTATCATTTCTGATGTGATAATTAAGCTACAGTGAGTCCTTCAGGTAACAAATATTTATAGGACCTACAATCTGTTATACGTTGTGCTGGGACAGTGCATTTGTGCTAAGAAAAAAGATGGGAGAGCCCTGCTTCCATGGTGTTCACATCTGGGTTGCAGGATGTTGGCTGGGTAAGGTCAGGGCTAGACACCAAACAAAATATGGCATATGTGAGCGTGAAGTTGTACCAGTAATAAGTGCTAGGAAGGAGTTTGATGGTGACGTAAGAGAATACTCTGATCTAAGGGTCAAAAGAGTCTTCTGGGTAAAAGTCATGTTTGAGTTCAGTAGCAGCTCAACAAGAAAGACATTGATGGGGAGGGCATTGTGGGAGTGAAAGCAGAGCCAGACACTGATCGGCAGAAGGAGAAACATATGCCAAGGTCATACTGGAGGGAGCTGCACTAGACCTTCTCAGAACTAAAAGGTCAATGGATGCAAAGGGCAGAAAACAAAAGGAAGCACAAGATGGAATGGGAATGCAGAGAAGGGTATGGACTATACCCTCCCACTGGGACCTCGTAGACCAGGTCATAATATTTTAATCCCCAGCCTAAAGACAGTGAGAAGCCACTGAATAGGTTTAAATTTTGCATTATGTAAAGGTCCCTCTAGATGAAAGAGATAAATATATTTAGCGTTTCATTTTAAAAACACATAGTATTTTCTCCCCCTTACACAGTTAAATAAAGGATATTTTAAATCAGTTTTAAATGTATTTTATGTCGATTATAGCAAAATGTATGCACTTGTTATCTTCTTTGCAGCATCAAAAAATATTTATTAAACATTAAATATACTTGGTTTGTACTGCTCATTAAGACATTAGTCAAGAGGGGCTATATAAAACCTTGGGCATTAAAATGATTTCAGAGATAAGAATCAAATGTTCCATTTATTATGAGGCTACACCAAAATAGGCCTGTTTTCCAGAGATGACCTTAAAAATAGTAAGAGTTTAGTAGTTGGGGGATTCTGCTCCATCTCCATTGACCATTTATCTTAAAAAAAAAAAAGACAGAAAAGAAGTACAAAACAAAAAGTAAAAACTTATTTGAGAAACAAATGATGTCATTTACGTAGAATAAAGTCTACTACTTCAACACACCCATTATGGGAGAAGAAATCAGGGAAGACTGTAGAAAATGTCACCTCAATGGGGCTCATTTTGCCGGCATGCATCAAAGCCAAAGACCACAAGAATGGGAGTTTGAAGCAAAGAGATTAGAGGTTTATTTAAGAAAGGAGACACAGGTGAGCTAGTGCTCAAATACCTGGCTCCCCGATGGCCTCTAGAGGTTTTAGAGGGAGAGCAAACGTAAAAGCTTCTTAAAGAAAAAAATGCAATCTAACTATAATTTCTGGGTGCTGGACACACACCAGTGGAAAGGAAGTATGAGCCTATTAGCCCGCAGCTTCCAACACAAAGCAGCTGCCATGTTATTGATAGAATATTGAAGGGATATTACTGCCATATGGCCAATTGAGTAAAATCTGAAGCAGAGCTAATGATTCCAGCCTGAGTTGCTGAGAATGATCTAGGATAGGAGAGAATAAAGATTATCTCAGAACTAGAGGGGATGAAGTGGGCATTAAGTACCCAAGAGTAAGCAGGGGGCCAGCTAAGGAAGTTTATAATAGGAAAACAGCCACTTTATTTTAGTATCCAAGCCCTTTGGGTCGCTTGTAAGAGAGAATGAAAACTAAGCTATAAATGATAGCTACATAAAATGTATTTGCATGTCTGACAACTAAGTAGAGATAAAAATTCTCAAGTTGAACTTACAATTGTATCTCTCCTTGGAGTGTCACATTTACTAATGATGGAGATAAAATACACAAACACATAAGCAGAAAATAATTTCATATGCCCATAAATGTGTACTTTTTATGCTAAAAATATATCACAGTTATCAGAATTTTCCACACTTAAGTCATATTTTTCGGCCCTCTACTCTGAAATAACAAATTGGCCGGTGGCCGGATGTGACCCCTAAGAAATAGTCTATTTGTTCACTTGTTTTTAAAAAGTGGGGCATGAATAATCAGGTTTCCCACAGACCTCACTACTGTCTCACCCCAGATCTTCCTCACACTGAGTTCTATAGTCATTTGATTTTGTGGCACTTCAATTATCCAATGGCCACTAAAAAATCAGTTTGATGAAAGATCAAGGGGGAAGGTCAGGTTTTCTCAGTAGGGCACTCTGTCTAATCAGTGAAACCATAATCATTTTGTTTTTAAACGTTCGCCATGAAACCAGTCATTACCAAGACATCCATTATGTCACTACTTAAAAATTGGGATCATTTACTTTTTCCCAGACCAGGATAGTAGAGCACTGAAGGGGGACACTCAGGAGTTTATGTGGATTCCAAGTCACAGTGTTGGCTCTAGGTGACCAAACAGCTCTGCTTAGTGCTCACGGTAGAATGGCAGAGAAGAGAAGCCTACACAGTTTCTTTTGCTTTCACAAGCAGTGGTCCAGGTCTCACCTTTCAATGCCACCGAGTTTACAGGCGTGGTTTCTGGACAGCAGCAACCTACCTCCCCAAGCTGCCTGTAACAGATGCAAAGGACATATGTTCTTATAGGAATTGGTTCTCTTTAAATAGCATCGACTACTTTTTCCTAAGTTAAATTTATTTCCAAAGTTGATGAAGATTGCTAGGCTAGAAAATTATAAACTGGGCTATAATTATCTTACTTATAAGGACAATGCATTTTAAAATTTCTTCCTATGAATTCTCATCGTTTATTCATGACATGGTAAAGTTTTAAGGTTCTAATTATTTCAAACAGACACCTTCTGTATAATTTCCAGAGACAGATTTTAAAAAATTGGCATCAAATTTGGCAATACTACAGAAAAATTAAAGCCTCGACCATACTACATAACTTTAAATTTGTCCTATTCTAATTAAAGCCAAAGAAATTTTTCCCAGAGTTATTATACTAAATTAATAGCACCAAAGTTTTGATTTCCTTAATAGGTATTAATTAAGTAATGTATATTAGAGTAATGGGCTAAGTCTTCTTTTGATTTCAAATCAGGTTTAACTGTTTCATCAAATTGATTTTTTAAATTTTTAGTTGAATATCAATAGAAGTTTGGACTTTATAAAATCACTTGATACATTTGTATTTCTTTCCACGATAATGTATTAAGTCCATTTTAAAATAATTTATGTAAATAAGGCTATTCTTTCTTTATGTTCATTACAAAAATTAGGTTACAGAGAAACTTTCTTGCCTACAATTAAGAAAGTTATTTGTAGGATATATTACTTTTTAAAGGGAAATTAGGGCCAGAATTAAGGATGTGAATTACGTCCACATGCATCCAGAGATTGTGGATGTCCCAAATATCTGTCCCAAAGTCCGCGAACACTGCGCTGCTGGCTGTGGCAATGACGTAAAAAGGGGTTTGTCCCTGGTGATGACAAAAGTCTAATGATTCTTGGGATCTGGTGAAGTCCACAGGAAGCTAACATTGTTACTTACCTGTTACATTTCTGGGCATCAAAAAGCTGGATAACTTTGATTAAAGAGCATTAAGTACCTAATACTTTCAGATATTCTGAGGCACTTATAGTGCTACAGAAAGTAGCTTAACCATATGATAATATTACTGTTTCTGAGTTTAATTTATTATTATGTCTCTCTGAATTTATTTTCAGAAAAGAACCATGAAAATGGAGATGACCAAATTCTTTTATTTAGGAAATACCCTAATAACTTTTCTTTTGATAATTAACAGAAACAAAATTATTAAAAAATACTGCAACATTACCTAATTATTCCACTTTAATTTTATAAAACATTTCCTACATTTAGGGATTATTTTAGTTCTCTTAGCGATTACCTTATCGATTGTTTTCCATTAATTAAAATAGGTAAAAATAAATAAATAAAGATGCATTTGCATGTTAATTATGAAACTACAGAACATACCTTTCTTTTAGTTTGTAATATATTTTTCTCTAACTCAGCCAGAATCATCTTTCCCCTTAAAAATACAAATACACATTGATTTATGATTAAATAAATAAACTGATTAGAAAAATAAATGATATGCTAGATTTAAAAAATTAGTTTTCAGTATCTCTCAAAGATATTTTTTAGCTGTATAAACAGGTATTAGGTAAAAGTTCAGGTCCCTAAAAGCAATGTTAATTTTCACATTGTTTTGAGCTAAAGAATGCCTAATTTATGATTTCTTCCTCTTAAAATTCACGTAATTTACTAATCGGAAGATTCTGGTCTTTCTAAGAAAGATACAAAATGATCATCTTTCTTTCCCTCCCCCTCTTCTCCTCTCTTTTTCTTTCTCTCTCCCTCCTTCCCTCGTTCCCTTTCTTCCTTCCTCCCTTCCTTAAGTTATTAAACTTTAATTATAAAGCAAACACCTCTTGACATAAAAGTATCCAAATTGAGGAGGAGGGGAAAGGGGGTGGCATGAATTCAGGTAGTTCCCCGTTTCTTTACCAGAAAAACTGCGAAAATAAAAAGCCAATATGTTTCTACTTTCTACAGCTATGAGACTAAAATCTACCATGTTGATTGGTGATTCACTAAAAGCATTTCTATTAAAGTCAGGAGTAAGATAAGGATGCTCACTACCATCAATATTATAGTATTTTTTTCCTGAAGAAATAATCTATTAGTTAAGTAGATGAGTAATAGGTAGATAATAAAATAGAGGGAAAAAAATCTAATTGGAGCACGTGTGGTTGTACACTTGAACTATCTAAAATTGTTTATTGAAAAACCTTTGAAAATAAGAATGTTGAGCAATTGGGTGGTTATAAACGTAAATTATGTTTCTATTTTTCAAAACTAATTCTAATGAATAATATACCCTATTCATAATGTTAAAAAGATGTACACTATCTGGGAGGGGGATTCTCAGGAAATATTCGGGGACTATCTAAAGAAAAGGAAACAACTTGAAATAAATACATCATTAAATAATAAACTTGTAAAACATATTTGTAAGATATTTTATATCCATATATTTTATATTTAGGAATTTCTAAATATATAAAAATCTTATAAACCAGTAGGAAATAATAAACTACCAATAAAAAAAATGGGCAAAGATGCACTCAACATGGGAGCACCTAAATATATAAAACAAATATTGATGGATATAAAAGAAAAGATTGACAGTAATAGAAAGGGACTTTAACACCCCATTGAAATCAATGTCTAGATCTTCCAGACATAAAATCAACAAGGAAACAGCAGCATTAAATGGCACATTAGACCAGAAAGGTTTAATTGATAATCTTAGAGCATTTCACCTCAAATCAGCAGAATATATCATCTTTCCAAGGGCACATAGAACCTGCATTATTTACAATAGCCCGAATAGAGAGGAAATTTAAGTGCCCAACGATGGACGATTACGTAAAGAAGATGTGGTACATATATACAATGGAATATTACTCAGCCATAAAAAAAAAAAAATCAAATCTTACCACTTGTGAGAACATGGATGGACCTAGAGGGTATTATGTTAAGTGAAATGAGGCAGACAGAGAAAGAAAAATGCCATATGATTTCACTTATATATGGAGTCTAAAGAACAAAATAAACAACACAGAGAACAGAAATAGATTCATAGATACAAAGAACAAACTGATGGTTGCCAGATGGGAGGGGTAGGGTGGGAGGCTGGGTGAAAAAGGTGAAAGGATTAAGACTACTTTGGTAGTTACAAAGTAGTCACAGGGATGTAAAGTATAGCATAAAGAAAATAGTTCAGAATACCATTTATGGTGCCTAGACCTGTCTGGGAGATCACTTTATAAATTATATAAATGTCTAACCACTATGCTGCATACTTGAAACTAATATAAAATAATATTGAATGTCAATAACTGTAACTGAAAAAAATTTTAAATACAAAAAAATGGACAAAGTGCATGAACAGACAATTCATGGCAATGTACACTTAGCTGGTCAGTATATTAGAAGATGTTCCGAAACATTGTTTTTGTCTATTAAAATTTTCACGTATAAAAGTATTGATAATATTCAGGCTTCATGTTATTACTTAGACTATCAATGAACTCAAAAATGTTTGAAGGGAAAATGAAAAATCTTTATAAAATTGTAAATGCAGACATTCTGAACCAATTATTCAACTTCTAGGAATTCATGTGAGAGACAGTCAAACACAGACATTCAAATATATTTATATAATTATATTCATTTAAGCACTGTTCTTAAATTCTAAAATCTATGAGAAAACCTTTAATATCTTTTTAAATAACATTTGTGAAATTATATTACATTTATAAAATGGAAATTCTGAAGTAACTGAAAAATAATAAGGAAGGATTATATGAATTCATGGTATAAAATTTCAAAGATAAATTCTAAAGCCAAGCCAAAACAACTAAGAAAGCAAATTACAGAATACTACACAGAATTGATATGCATAAAAGTGATCTTCCAGAATACAAATAATATTTAAACACTGTTTAGTTCTGAAAAGTGAGATTTAAGCATATGGAAATATACTGTTACTTTGCAGACTTCTAAGGCAGTTGATTTTTTCATTTCCAAGCATCTATTTTAATTCAACATACTTAAAATAGGAAATAGGTGGCAACCCACTTCAATAAGATTATTTTAGTAAAGACATTTTAACAACAGGTTAGGATAACTTTGGTGCTTCTTTCATAATTACTTTTTTAAATTTTCTTAAAATTTTTTTAGGTTTCTATTATTTATTTATTTACTTACTTATTTACTTACTTATTTACTTACTTATTTAATTGAAGAAATGATTTAAAGTTTTTCCCCCCTCTCATAATTACTTTTAGTTAAAATTTATTGAAACTAATCTGGGAGCATATTCTTGCTAAATGTTGACATAATAGGAAAAGGGATTTTAATCTACAAAGCAGAATGATAATAAAATTTTTTGCATAGACGACTCTTAAAAACATCATTATTACATGTGTTTTTAAATAGATTTTTAATTAGAGTATATTGAGAATATATTAAAAAAACATATCTTTCATCACATTTCACTTCAACTACTTTATCAGGTCCAATACCAAGAACAGCTGTGGCTTTTTTACTGAATAAGGACCCTTGAGCAAAAGTGAAAACAGAAAAGGCATTAATCTTTTTTTTGTTTGCATTGGATCATCTTTTACACTTGTGTATTTGGGGCCTATACACATGCTCTGAATGGGTTTGTGCACGTGTGTACGTATATGCACAAGTAAAGGTCTCAAGGCATCTTTCCAGATCCTCAGCATGGCATTTGTTGAGATGAAGAAGGTGTAACACCTCTTTCTTGAAGGCACTGTCACAGAACACAAAGCTTCACGTGCAGTAGGAGTATGAATATTCTAGTTCTCTGTATATTCATTAAGTCATGTCATTTATACATTTAGTGATAATGTCCTCCAGGTAACTCCTTATATGCTTAGGACAGCTCTGATTCTAGCATTTCAAGGTTTGTTTGTTTGTTTGTTTGTTTTTATTTTGTTTTCGTTTTTAAGAGTGAGGCCTGGAGAAATGTACTGATTCTTCTGATGCCTGCAATTCCTAATTCTGATTCTGACATCAACTTTTATTTCTTGCCTTCTAGGTAACTACTGTTTCTTGGTATCATTCAACATCAGTATAGTAGAGATAGTAGCAATTCAAAAGATAAACTTGTCCTGGATTAATTTTAGTTGCTAGGAAAAAAGACCAGATATATAGAGAAAAGGAATCCAGATATTTAAAATCCTAACCATTCAATCATTTCAGCGGAGAATATACAAATTAAGTAGAAAATGATATTTTAAAAATCTATACCATGGAATTTGTTTATTTGCTCATTATATTTAAAAATTATATGTCAAATGATCGAAATGATATTTTCAAAGAAGCATCTTAAGTTATATTAAGTTTTATAGTAAATTACATAAAATACACAGCCACAGTCTCCAACTTGGTAATATGCAGATATAAATTGAACTTGGCAGTGGAAGCATGTTGCAAATACAGAGATATTCAAGAAAACCCTGTGTTATCAGATACTTTTAGGTAGAATTCTCAACCTGCGACTACTATTACACTTTAAGATCACAAATGTTGCTGTGGTAGAGAAGAAAAAAGTGACCAGCTTTATTAGAAGAATAAATTGATTTAAAAAAAACATTTTGATGCTGCACACAAAATTAGAACATTAAAACTGAAGGAAACATCAGTGACTGTACTGTCAATATCAGAAACACTTGGCTGATGACCTAGTCTATAAATCTTAAGTTTTATCAACCGATTCATTTGGTCCTGAGTTTGGGTGGCAGGGGTACATTGATCACATTCTTGTTCTCTTCATTTAATACTAAAGAGAACCAGTACATCTTTGAAATTTTAAGGCTTGTCCTTTCTATTGTAAAGATAGAAGCATGTTTTATACTTATAGTTACACTTTTTTGTTAGTTTCTCATCTGCTGAAATTAAATTTTAATCCTGACTTATTTGTATTGCTTATCTATAGAGCCTGGAGAGTTGTTTTTTCCCTTTCCAATATCAATATGTAGATAAAAACACAGAGATGGTTTAATATGTTTAATGAAAAAATGAAGCTAATATTCTCAGTTTTTCAATTACTTTATCACTTTATCTTAAAAGATTCTTAAAATTGGGAAATCTATACTTGATACTTACTTGTTTAGAAACCAATAATATAATGCATGGAAATGCAATCATGCCTTTTGTTTTTATCTGTGGCTATTGCTTATAATGGGCTATTAATATGCCATAGAACTTTGGTATACTCCCACCTATGGAAGACAAATAGTAACTTGTTAATTTAATTTCAAAAATCAGAAATACTCATTGAAATCTTGACGATTTGAGAGCTTTCTGAAACTAAAGTGGTGCCAAATCGCTGATGTTATTTTTAAAATATTCTTCCTTGAAAGTGTTGAGAGAAAAATCAAATAACACAATTCATAACTTTTAGATTTCTAGAAACTTTGTAATTATAACCAATGCAATGGCTATGAACATTTATTGCTCAAAAAAGAATAGTATTACTTAAAATATATTTTGACTGTCTCCTAATATATATTTCATTTAGCTTATAAAAATGATTTCTTGCTATTTCTTGCCAGGTAGAAATATTCCATCTGCTTCTGTTTCTACCTAGCCAATAATTTCATACATTTTCTTGAGAAGGATTGCCTCCATGGTAGTAAATACTGGAGCTATTTTGTTTGTAAACCTATAATACATATATAGAAATTCTATTGCGAATTATAAGAAAGAAGATAAAATCGTGCTAGATAAAATTATGCACATTTCTGTATTTTACAGAAGACTGTGCAAGAAATAGTTAAATTTTATATGCTCTAACTGCTCTTTCCAAATTAAGAGTAAATTATTTCTACAAAGAAAATATTATGTCCTCCACTGTTTTATGCAATAATTGAGAATTTCTTTTCCACCAATAGGAAATGTGAAAGCAGCCCCCATACCCTCAACACACACAAACAATACTGCTAAAACTAGGAAATACCCACTTATCAAGAAAATGTACAGTCATTCACTAGTGGGCAGGTTACAAAGACACATACCTAGAGCTACAGACAGTGTTTTGCAGAACATGAAAGAGGTAGAAAATTGATTGATGCATATTTTCTACTTAAAAACTGTGCTTTAAGCAAACACACCAAAAAAAAAAAAAGTCTAAAAATTGTTATATTTTTAATAATAGCTCAAAGCATATAGATGGTACAAGACAATAACAATGTGGAACCCATGGAAAGGGATTCAGAGAGGACCCTTATGAGGTCTCATGTGAGATTAGAGTTAGCTTCATGGAAGGAAGAAGCTGGGAATAAAAAGGAGGCTGCGAGCTTCTCTCTATATATCTCATACATGATAAACGATGAAATATTTATAATCGGTTCTGAAATCAAACAGTGGGTTCAGTTATTCTCAAGAAATCTTTTTTATTTGTCCTCAAAAGTTTCTTAAAGACTTACGTTTTCTTACATGAATGGTATCAGGCACCGTTCATGGGCCGCTTCAGGTGCTCTCAGCTTGCTCCATCACTAAGGCTGGAGGACAGCATTCAGGCCCAGCCACGACCCCGACCTTCCACTTAGACACACCCACAACCCACCAAGAATCACCTCCCACCCACACTGTAGTCACTGACCTCCAGCTGCCTTTGCCCTTGGTCATGACGAGTCACGGAATCAGCTGGGAGGCCCACACGAGGGAGTAAGAAGCATGCTTTACACCCTTCTATTTCAACGTGGCTCATTTCTACCAGAATGTGCCAGGTCAATTTTGGTTTCTACACACACTAACTTTTTGATCAACTTCAGTTCTGCGGAGTTGGCGCTATCATTTTTAGACAACAGAGGCCAAACTGCACGGCACTGCCAAGCGGTGACATTAGGACTTGACTCTGGTTCTCTTGAATTCTATCTTGCCTGCTTTTCCACTATCTCAGATTATGGTAAGAGATATCCATTCCTTAAAAATGAAGAAACCTCATATGTAAAGGTTCTCAAATCCTTTCTCATTGCATCTCCCACGTGTTCTTTCCATCATTTCTCTCTTTAAACCAAGAATCTATATTTTTCTTAACCAGAGAATGATGAAGTCTCATAACCATGGGATTCCAAACAAATGAAGTAAGATTTATAAATTTATTTTTATGTAATAATTTATATAACAAACGGAATATATCATATTGTCTCATAAGATATAGGTTTTTAAAAGTATTACTGTATGAGTTTTAAAATAAAGGGCCATAATCAAGCAATAAAAATTTAAAACAGCGTTAAACTGTTGGCCATTTTTATTTGCATTTTCCACCTATAAAATGCTGATTGCCTCCATGAACTATGCATCATTAAAATCCCAATGATAACTATCTAAACAGTTAAAATAAACCCCATTTTCCCACATAGCAAAGCAATCTCTCCTCAAAATGTTTAGTTCTTGGTTTTAAAACTTAAAATTCTACCACGTCCCTCTTTGGATTGCTAGTTAAGTTATGTTAACATCTGACATGGACTGTTCCTTTCAATTACCTATCTAACTATTTCCTTATCCCTTTTAACCTTGAAAAACATTGCCCTAAAATTAGCTTGACTTCAAAACGCTGCAGCTTTGTATATAATTTTTGTATAGCCAAAAGTTTTGCTGTGGCGAAAGTAAAGATTTTTAAAGAATCACATTAGAATTGTACATAACTTTCCTTTAAAAGATTGCTTTGTTCACCTTCGATCAACTGGAGGTTCTGATTTATATTCAGGCAACATTTTTTATAAACTTGTGTGTCTTTAAACTACTACGTGGACTGTTTAGGGTTGTGTTGAAATGAATCCATCCTCGAACTGGACTCCTAGTTTGCACATCAATCACCCAGTCTAACCAAGTGACTTTACTATTTACCAGGGAATTAGATTCTGAAACTTTCTAGAGAGACTGTCTAGAGAACAAGCTAAACCTCCAGCGTGTCGCTCAGAGAATGGGGAAAGCTTTTTGCATTTCTCTCAGTGTACAAATTTGGGGTTTGCAACAGCAAACACCATATCCAGCAAAGTGTAACTTCTACAATCGACACTTCTACTCTTGCTCACATGTGTCTATTAGACTCACCAGAAGGGGACTCACATGTCGATATTTGTGGTCACCCATTCACCTGCAAGTCCAATCACATCTAGCCCACTAGATGTGATTTTAAAAGCTGGTTTAAAAAGCGAGGATTTCCTAGAAAAAAAAATAATAAAATAGCAAATGAACCAAAATAAAAACTCGGGGCTAAAAAGTGGTTCAATTTTATAGCAGTTTCTCAATGAACAGGTGTTCTTGGATCAAACACACTTTAATTATTTCATTTACATTATTGAGCAGCTGTCATTTGCAGTAACAGGGCTCAATATTGGAGATATGGTCGTAAACAGGTGACATAGCCCCTACCACGTAGCTCTTCCTAAGTGGCAGAAGAAAAGGGTATTAATCAAATAATTGACATGAATGTGTTTAATTATGATTGTAAAAAGGCGATACAAAGGATCTTTATGAACATGGTACAAGACCATCCTGAGGGACTCAAGGCAGGAGAGGCAGTCTCTAGAGAAGACTCTTGGAGGAAGTGATCTTTCAGGTAAGACCTAAAGTTCGTATTCTGACAGAGTGGAGAAGGATCATTACGGGTGTGAGGAGCAGCTTATGAGAAGATCTTGAGTTGAGAAGGATGGTCAAAGGTGAGGATCCCATCCTGTGTCTAAAGTAGAAAGACTGAGAACGGGGGTGTACCAAGCTGCCTCAGTAAATGGGGGAGGCACCACCTAAAAGATGAATAATTTTGACTCGAAAGCTACTTATACATTTTTTTGGAGAAAATATCAGGTCCCTTTTATAATGATTTTTTTTGAAGATTAATATTTAAAGAACCGTCCAGCATTAGTTGTCAAATCAGGCAATCTACGTTCAATTCTGCTTAAGTTAATCTTCCCCTCCTTAGCTCCAACTAGATTGTTCTTTGAACTTCTTTCACAACATGCCTTAAAGATGACATGCATCATAACTCCCTGTGAATCTCTTCGTTCCTCTAGTACATTATCCACGTTTCCAACGCTCCCACCCCTAGAGCCCCAGCACAGAGGAGTAGTGACTCAATAAGTGTCCATTAAACCACATGGAATGCAGTGTCTGGGAGTTGTGACGTGTCTTTTATTTTGGAATTTTATGAGGCTTTCTTTTTGTCTTATTCAATAATATTTTTCTGGCTGTAAATATACTACATGTTATAGAAGTGCATAGAAGAAAAAACAGTGCATACAGAACAGCAATTTTTCTATGCATATATAGACAGATTATCTATGTATCTACTCAACAATCAATTTATAATAAATACATTTGCAAGATATAACTGAAGAATGCATTTATTATAAATAGATAGTTGTACATATGTGTACTTATATGCGATTTCGTACAGAATTTAAAATATGATTAAATATAATTGAAATCATATTGAGCATATTATTTTGTGGTCTATCTTTTTAAAATTATGAAAATTCCCTGTGACTTTCCTAGGACTTTACATGGTAACACCGCATACTATTCTTCTCAATACTATTCCATAGTATAACCACTAGCACTCCATGTTCAAAAGGACTCGACCCCACTTCTGAGGAAATGGTTTAAAGCTACAAAGTATTGTCTAGCTATCATTCCATTTTTTCCTTTCATGTCCTAGCTCTTGGCAATTAGACTTTTATTTATAGACATACTGAGCATAAAACTGGCATAGCCCAACCCAAAGGGAAATCAGTGCTTAAAAAAAAAATTCACTTTAGCCTAATTTATACATTTATAAAACACACAAATTGAAATTCAGATTCACAATTTTTCTCTACAAAACATGTGAAAGCTGTTTTATACTACGTTAGATAGGACTGAAAGGGGGAAAAGGGGTTACTAGTCTTCTCTTAGGATTGGTAATAACAATAATATTAAAACCTATGGATTTATTTCATTGGATACTTACCGTATTTTGTAGCATTAAATATTTTTCCTATGTTGAATGATTATAGAAGTTCTATGAATTAGATATTATTATTGTCTTTTTCTGTTTCACATCTCCCTTTATTTCAGTTCCGCCATCTGTAAAGTGGATATTGTAATAAAACCCACTGATGAGTTTGTGGTTTCAGAAGGGATCATGCCTCTAACATGCTTATAACAATCTATTAATTCTTTATGTCATTTGTTTCTCTGGCAAACCTTATGGACAAAACAAAATAAACAGAAAATAATTTTGATAATGCCACTGCTCTGACCAAACATTTTCAATGAATTCACACTATATTACAGTCCTCAAGTGGGCCCTTGCCTTGCTTTACCTCCCATTACTCATCTGCAGGAACTTTTTGTATCTCAGAAGTAGGTTCACTCACTTGCTCCTGTACACTTTATTTTTTCTTATTTCTCTGCATTATATTTTGTGAAATTTCATCTATTTTAGATGCCTTCCTTCTTCCTTTCTTCCAATCCAAAGCCTACAATTTATACATATTTATTGATTACCCATTATGTACCAAGCACTCTTCTAGGCTCGATTCATATTAATTCCTTTAATTCTCTCTGCAACCTTATAACACAGCTATTTACTTTCTCTGTTTTACAGGTGAAGAACTTAAAGCACAGAGAAGTCACGTTATTTTCCGAGGATCGCACAGCTAGTAAGTGGCAGATCCAAGATTCGATCCCAGCCATTCTGGTTCTAGAGTCCACTCTCTTAACCTCCACCTAACCTTCATCTCAGAAAACACAAGTTACATCTTAGTACTTCCATAAATATTTCCTTATCTCCACCACTGAGCTGAAGTAAACTTTATCTTCCTCTGAATTATTATACCAAATATGTGTCAATTTTTGTTCAGTTTATCTAGCAGTTTAATGCATTTATTAGAAGGGGAGGTACAAAACATTCATTCAGTATTGCCCTTAAGGAAGTTACAAATTAGCAGAAAAGAGTAATGGAGAGAGAAAAAAGAGTCATATTTTAATAACGTGAAAAGTGCTACATTTAAAATAAGATTATGATCATAGATTCTAGTGGAGACATGGAACACGGTGCTTTGAGAGGATGCCACCAAGTCTCTTGTGTTAGCAGGAGACTAACACAGTCTGGAAGGCCATCTAAAGCTCTCTAAAGAGGTTGAAATGTGAAGGATAATTAGCGTCTAACTAGGTGATGAGGGAGGAGAAGCATATTCAAGGGACAATCAAACAAAAGCACAGGATCTTGAGATTCCAACTGAGAAAATAAGAGAAAGTGAGAGTATGGGACCGCTCAGAAAACCAACAGAGAGACATTATCCTGGGAGATGCAAAGGACACATAAACATGTTTGGTGTTTATCCTCAGAGCAATAGAAAACAGAAGAGTTTAAGCTGTGGAGTGACGTGATGTGGTTTCCTTATGGTTATAGAAACAACAGTGAAGGGCTAGTGCTTAAGGTATTCACTGTATCAGTAAAACTCTGAGCAAGGGTTCTCTTTAACTGATTGTAGAACAGAAACATATGCCTTCTGGCAAATTCTTTAAAGTGAATTCCAACTTAAATTTATGAAACCAATTGATGATGCCACTTTATTATTCAAATACATAAAATGATATAGAATTATAGGAGAGAAAATTTCAGTAAACTTGAGAGAGATGATAAGAATGATAATAACTTATAAGCGCTGAGTCTTTAGTATGAGGCATGATCTATTTTAAACCATTGATGAGCTTTGACTCATTTAATTCTCCCAACAACTCTGTGAACTAGTTTATTAGCTAAAATCGTGTATGGCTGCTTTAACAGAAACCAAGAGTGACTTGAACCATTTAGAAGGTTTATTTCTCTCCTACACAGAAGTGTGAATTGGTCGTTGCTCCATGGCTATAGTTTGTTCTGCTCCATGAAGCTATTCAAGGACCTGGGCTCCTTAATCCGGTGGCCCTTGTACTCCCTAGTTCAGTGCCATCTGATAGAAATATATGTGAGCCACATGTGTAATTTTAAATTTTCTATTAATCACATTCTGAAAAAGTAAAAAGAAACAGGTAAAATTAACTTTAATGATACATTTAATTTAACCTAACATAACCAAAATATTATCATTTCAAGCATATATTACATCTCATTTAGGATACTAAATGTCACTGAAAATATTTGGCCCACATTAGATTTTATAAGTTTTTCAGCTGAAAAAAATAGATTAACTTGTGTATGTTTCAAACATGCAAGTTTTCCAATAACTAAATTGTCAATTTTTTCCAAGTGACTTAAGGAAAACTAAATAGAATTAAAAATTCATTTCTGCAGTCTCAATAGCCACATGTGGCCAATGGCCATTAAACTGGATAGCACAGATCATGGTTGTTGTTTTCACCCACCTTTTATCCACAAAGCTAGCTCACTAGCACTGTATATGAATTCTAGAATAAGTAATGGGGGAAAAGGAAATGAGAGAATTTAGCCTATTGCTTAAAGTGTGATCTAGAACTTGCGTACATCCCATTGGCCAGAATTTAGTCACGTGGCCAGACATGGCTGACATGGCCACAGAGAGCTGCTGAGAGTCTAGGATAAAAACTATAGTCTCCTGGTGGATGAACATCTTCTTTGCTAACACTATCTGTATAAGGCAGGGAGGAGCAGAGCACCAGAGGGGTAGTTCTCCATTACTAAAATAAAGATGAGGAGGTGGGTATTGGAAAAAAATAATAGTCTATGTCATGTGCAGATACGATTGTAACACTATTTTTCAAATAAAAGAAGTACAAAAAGGTTATATACTTTGCCCAAATTTGTACATGTATTAGCCAGCAGAGTTGAAAAAATGATATTTAGACCACAATATAAAGCTTTTGGAATTTTAATATGTTGTTAAACATATAAAACTGTGATAATTTTTATCTAATAATTTATTACTTTTTAACTTTACATTTATCAGTACTCTAGCTCTTAAATTGTATAAATTTTGAAGGGAAAAATATCATTAAATTCCTTATGCACTTTCACTGTGCCTAATATTCAAATTCTTTGCACATATGCTGAGTCACACTGGAAAATCCAAAGAAGAATTAAGTCATTCCTTTCACCTCGGTCATATTATTAGCCTTTCTTTCCACATAACTTTTTATTATCTGGGTTCAAATAGAAAGGTAATTTTGAAGATAGGGTAAAAAACAAAACTGTGGAATGAAAAGAGATGGTAACTCAATAAACACCCACAATTGGTATGTGTTTACTTTCTAAGGGTTGATTTCATCTGTTTTCATAAGTCGCTGATCTCTAGAAGAATTTCTTTTAATCTTTAAGAAGGTTTTTTTGTTTGTTTGTTTGTTTGTTTTTAACAATGCTATGAAACACAATCTTCTAAATATACAAAGTAGAGAAATTAGCCCATGTTTTATGGGAATATCTAGTCTTTACATTCATGTGATTCTTTACATTTACATGTTATCTTTCATTTCACTTTAATTTTTCCTTATATCAGCACTTGCAAACACTAGTTATACATATAGACAGGAGAAAAGACCACAATCATATAATAGACTTGAAACTGTATTGTCCTTTGCAGTTTTTGTGTAATGACTACATGACATCTTTCTTTTATTAGCTGGATCTTTAAAAAGAGTTTTGTTTTGTTTTTGTAAACCACCATGTGTATCACTCAGATATATAATTCTAACAAAACATCTACAGTGTGGAAACCATTTTACAGTTAGAGAGTTTTCCCTACAAAGTACAACTAGCAACTATCACTGTAGAGATTTGACCTCAGGCTAAGAACAAGATCTTCCAACTTTAATCTCTTCATTTTGCTGAAACATGACATACCAACTATTACTTCTTACCTAGTGACTTTCTAAATAGACCTGTCATGTTATCAATATTTTAGATTGTTTTCAGGGAACGTACGTTTATATTTGAACACAAAATATTAACATGTAAAGTAGTACCAATTCTTTGCTTTCAACATCGATAATGTCAATGATCTGGGCTCGTTGCATTTCCACATGGCTCTCTGCATTGACAGAATTGAATTGTCATGCATATCTTTACATTTTATTTGTTGACACGTGTAATTTACATTTCTTTTCTCAAAAGTTGCCACATTTTCTCAAAGCCTACATTGTGAAGAACAATTTTAGAATATAAACTACTAAAGACAAATCATTCCAAATCAAATTTCACAGGCCTTCGTGCAACCTGGCCTGAACCAGAGTTACAACATCTGTGCTGACTGGCAGCAACTTTGAAAAATCAAGGCGAATCTCAAGTTATCCCAGTTACGTAACCCAGAAAACAGCTAAGTAGTATCTAGTTTATTACAAATAGTGGTTATAATGAGACAACTCAATTCAGTAACTGAATGAAATCTACACATAATGGTTTGTTATTAAACCAAACAATTTCTTGGTATTTTATGAAGTAAGGATTGAGAGAGCATATCAGGTCATAAAACCTGGAACTCATCAGTCTCTTGCAGTCTAGCCAAATGACCAAAGCTTGATGACACTGGGAAGGTTGCCAACAGAAATAGAAAAAAAAATTTTAATGGCCATTCAGCAAATGAAAAAATATCCATCTCAAAAGTAATCAAGGACTATCCTATAAAATATGACTTTAACAAATTCTTAAAATTTTAATAGTAGCTATATCAATTGAAATCAATAATAACTTTAATAATTAATATTATAACATTTTTGCCTGTTAAATCGGACAAAAAGTAGGATTTACTTAGAAAAGTAGTCCTAGAAAAGAGGAGTACTTTGGACCTAACACTGCTTAAAAACAAGACTTGAAAAGATAAAGCTGATTCACAAATAAGTTAACTACCTACCGAAGCGAAACTCAACCCATTGAAGAATGACAACATCTATATACAAAATAACATAAAATTTACAATGTCTAATATCCAATAAAAATTACAGAGCATACAAAGAAGCAGGAAAAAAAATATAATCCACAACCAAAAAAAATTAGTAAATAGAAATAGAACCAGAAATGACATGATGGAATTAACAGATAAGGACTTTTAAAACATCTACTATGACAGATATATTCAAGGATTAAAAAAAAAAAACATAAACATAATGAAATAGAAACAATAAAACTAGACAAAATAGAACTTCTGGAACTAAAAATATAAAATATCTGAACTGAAAAATTCACTAGATTGCTCTAATAAAAGATTAGAGGTTATAGGGGGGAAAAATAAGACCAGCGAACTGGAAGAAAGGTCAATAAAAACTACCCATACTGAAGTATGGAGATAAAAAATATTGAAAAAAGAAAATAAGGTCAAAACCTACTGTTATGTGTAGCAAAACAGTGCCATTTAATATATCCTTAATTGGCGTCCCAGAAGAAGAGGAGCAGCAAAAAAGTATTTGAACAAATAATAGCCAAAAAAATTCCAAATTTGATGAAAACTATAAACCCAGAGATATCACAAAGCTCAACAGATTCCCAAGTGAATAAACAATAAACTACACCACAACACATGTATTGAATTGCTAAAAGCAATTATTTAAAATTTTCATGGCAGCCCCCCAAAAGGATGCATTATGTACAAGGAACTAAAGATAATAATGACTAAAGACTTCTCATCAGAAATAATGAAGACAGAAGACAGTGAAATAATTTCTTTAAAGTTCTAAAAGAACATAAACACCGACAAGTAGAATTCTATATCGCAAACAAAAGAGAATTTGTTCACAGACAGCACAAGATACATTAAAGGCAATTCTTTGGTCTAAATAAAAATAAAAATTTTTCTTTAAATGAGGCTCTACTCAGAGAACTAGAGAATGTTGCAAATGATAAGTATGTGGGTAAATTTGTCAGGTTATTTTTCTTATTTTAAAAATTTTTAAAAATCAATTTGTTGTTTAAATCAACAATAATAATAATTATTTTTCTCCTCAGATGCATCAGAGAAAACCAATCATATGATGACATAAGGAAGAGCAGTATGTGTTGGATTTGGCAGTATAAAGAACATTGGTTGTGTTTACTAAAAAAAAAAGTCGCAATGAAATATTAAGAACAGAAGCTAGACTGCGCTGGAATGACTAGTGAATAGTAGTAGAATTTTTATTTTGATTTGGGAAAATAGAATTATTTTTTTCAATAAAAAACACGTTCTTTATGTAAATATGTGTAATTAGTTTATAATTGTTACTTTCAAACAAATTGATAAATATTTTTTAACTTACCAGTTTAACTTATAATATTTCTAATACAGCAAAAATTATTAGATATAACCCACAAAAACAAATTCTTTAGATTTTCAATAATTTTGAAGAAACAAATGCCTGAGCCCCCCAAATTTTTAAAACTATTGCTTTAAAAAATGCTGCCTTCATAAATATAGATATCGTAGATACAAAATTGTTTTGAGGTGGTTTCTGATTTAAAAGAAGGCAATAAGTTAAATGTTTTTTTCTTATGGTGCCTTATTATGCATTTTTTAATGATATACGGGCGTGACAATTATGCCTAGTGTTTGCATTTGAATCTGAAATGATCATTACTGAATACAAAGAGGAAAAAAATAACACCTGGATATCACAAAATAAACCAATAATGCAAATTGGCTTATGAATATTTAATTTGCATATTAATTCACCTATAGATAAGCACGGATTGCAAAACAAATGAATAAACTCATAAATATTCCCTGAATTATTTATCTATTTGATATTTTGTAGGTGTACTATGTAAAATTTTGCTCTAAAATGGCAGTTGGATAGTTGAAAAAATGCTCTCTTATGGTAATCACTGGACACTGCTATGCTAATGAAAGCAAGATGAAAGATGAAGATTTACATAATTGAGCATGACTTGAAAATGAGATGTTAGCTTGATTCTTATTTATACATTTGAATGCTTTAAAACTGTCAGAGATGATAATGATTAACCAGAAAAGTTTGGATAGTTTTTATTGACCTTTCTTCAAATTTATTAGTCTTATTTCCCCGCTCCTCCCCCCATAACCTCTACTCTTTTATTAGGCCAACCTAGTGAACTTTTTGGTTCAGATATTTTATTTTCTCAATCCTAGAAGTTCTTTTTAGCAGAGCTTTATTGTTTCCATTTCTCATCTCTAGTTTTCATGGGTGTGAGGATAGAGTTCTATTCATCAATTAACTCTCATTCACTTAGTCTCTTGTGTGTTCTATATTCAGTATGATAAGGTCTTGCACTTATGTCCAAAATATATTTACTTTCTTCTGAGAGTTCACTTGAGTAAATTACAGGATAAATTTCTTTATTTTGCTGTTAACTCAGTTTCGTATGCTTTTCCAAAATCTCCTTTATTATTTGAAGTCCTACTTATTATTATAGGACTTCCTTAAGTCTTTCTCAATACCATAAGATGTAATAATTTTTATTTCCTCAGAAGTGATATAGAATATTTTAAGCTTTATTCTGGGTTTTTATCTTTGAATGCATATATATATATACATACACACACACACACACACACATATATACACACACACACACGTCTTGCAGTGTGATTGTTTATACACAATCTACTTTATTAACTACATTATTTGTTCTTTGTAGTAAATGAGCATTGTCTTATTCACCTTTGTACTGATCTGGTGCAAAGCTGAGAATTTAGTAGATGGCTTTTTGTGTTAACTGAAATGAATTAAACCTTAGTAAGTTCTTTCAGCTCAGTTCAAATCTCTTAGTGTGAGGACCAAAAAACAAACTTTATACAAAAAAAGTTAAGCATCAAGAGTATTATCTTTATATTTGGTATCATTACTGCATAAGAGTTGAAGAATACTTTATTTTCTATTGTAAAAGAAAAATATATTAAAACCTATATTGTTAAATCTTGGGATAAATTATAAGCATAGTCTTTTATTTTTTTCCTCTAAATTATATCAAAGTCCTAATTACTCGATATTAGGTTATATAGGGAGATGAACTGTTAGAAATGTGACCGGGAATTGAGATGTCAACGGCATCCATCACATCAAGGTTCCACTTTCGGTAGTTAATTTTTAATCATGTCTTTGCCTCATTCATCTTCCAAGTTGCTAACAACATCTCAATAGCTTCCTAACAGCATTTCTTCTCTGTAGTTATGTTAGTCTATTAGTCTCCTAATCCTACAAACCACAGCCAAGTGAATGTTACATTCATTCATCAACTCTATGAAAAAAAAAAAAAACATTTATTGAGTAATTTAATGTTTTCGTAGGGGAGAAAAAAATCATTTTTTTCTCTACCTTTCTAGGTTCTTGGCTGAAGCCACCTTCATAAAAGACAGATTAACAAGAGGAAAACATAAATTTAATAGCATGAGACATACCCAGGAAAAATTGAGTAACTCCCCCAAAGGACCCAAGCTATCACCTTAAATACCATCTCCAATTAAAGACAAAAGGTGTTGGGGATGAGGGTGTCCAGGAAAAGCACAGTAAACAAGGGCATGGTTGTTATGCAGTTTTAAGTTACAGTCTTCTCCACTGATAGGAATTGCCAGAAATTTAGTCATCTTCCTCTCTGTTTACAAAGAGGGAGAAACCCTTACAAATGAAGATTGACCTTATAAATGCAACTGTCTCTCACAAAAGGGTGACTTCATTTTCAGAGCTTCTCTCATGTCTGCTATTTCTTTAAAATAATCAGTTCAGAAATAATCAGTATGTCAAAGAGGTGGTATATTTTGTTCCCATTTATGTCAAACACATAGGTCTTGGAGTGGCCACACGCTCTATGATCGTTGTCTTTCATCCACGATTGAGCATATTGCCCAAGCTAGAACAGTCAGAGCCCTTCCTCAAGAATTTTTTAAATGAAGCAGGTGCTAAAGACCTCTTTTCTTTACTGGGGTATAAGCGTCTGACCCCGACTGCTGGTGCTGTGTCCTCCGCCACATGAAGTAGTAAATGAACCTGGAGAGAATGAAGCTGATGATCAAAGAGAATAGAAAATGGAAGCAGAAGGACCAAGTCCTGGATCCAACTGACCTCTGGTTCTGATTTTTGAGGGACTCTGGAGTGGCCTTTTTTTTCTGGAATGTTTCCTTCTGTTCCGTGAATGATTTTTACATTCTTCCAACACTGCTTTTTTCATTGTATTATTACTAAGCTAGCTCAAATTGAAGTACCAAAGCAGACTTCCCTTCTACCCGAACCGATCAGCATTATGCTAATGTGGATGGTCCAGATCAGTCCAAATCCTAAACCTACTGAAGAAAAGTGTCAGAGAAAAGACAAGAAAGAAAGAATTTGAAGGAAAGTGGAAAATAGAAGAATGAAGCTCTTAGAGATAGAAACCCCCTGGAGTGAGCATGTGCGTGCACGATTTATTCAATTCCCTTGTTTAAACCATCAGAAAAACTTGTTTCTTCTTCATTATGGAATAGCTGGAGTAGAAGTGTAGCTGCTAAATCATGAAATGAGGGAGAATCTGCATTTCATGATAGTTTTGTGAATCTCCATCACATGCGCAGTACTGGTGGTGAGCAATAGGCGAAGGTGGTAGGAGTGATGAATAATCAGTGTGATTTTTGGATCGTATGACACACTAGTTGAACTTTTGGAAAATAAAAGCTTTTTTTTCTTTTCTGCAGAATGCCTCACTTGACACTCGAACATTTAACAAATTCACCTGTTACTTTCCTTGCTTTAAAGGATATGGATTTTAATAGACTTTAATAATAGTGCTGTACTAATTTGTGATGTAGGGAACTGATAAACATTTTAAATGACGTAAAGCAGACTTAAAATAGACATTTATAGCTCAGCCATAATTGTGGCCACTCTCTTCAGTTCTCATCTTATTTACTACATTGCCCTTGTAAGTGAGATTTACTTCTCTGCCCTCTCCAGTATTTTTCTTTTCCAGATATTTCTCCCCGAATTATTTTTCTGCCTTCCACTTCTAGGCACAGTCTGCAATCTATTCATCTTTAGCAACAATCCTCATTTTATTAGTCACAGACATTTTGACTCTTGGTTCTATTCCTTCAAAATAAGTATAATATTCTTAAACCCAGGGGTGACATCTTTTAAAACATGATAAGATAGTGAGTAAATATGCTTTATACTATAAATAAACCATACCTGGTATGAAAGGATGTACTGGGTGATTCTATTAACCTCTGTGGAAGAACAAGCAACTTTCTTATATAGTGAGTTTAATGACGTTTGGAGAAGATAAAACACTGATTGATTCGGCTAATAGGAAAAGTCAGAAAAAGCGTCATCCCTTAGGTTTTTATTTTTTCCAATTAATCGACCTTAAATCTTGAGGTCTCTAGGACCCCCAAACCTGTTTTAAAATCTTCCTCTTAACTTCTTTCTATTCGGTCCCTTTCCTAGCCAGCCTAGGCCCCCCATGGTTCATCACTTTACTCTCTTGTCAATATTCCCAGCTTCTTATTGTTGTCTTCTGGCCTCTCCCACTCAGCAAATCTTCCTCAAAACTTTACCCCAATTGCCACCATCCTTACTCTCTCTCCCTGCAAAGACAAAAACCATCAGATTTCCATTTCTCTATAAACTTAAATGCACCTTATCTTCAATAGAGGTATATTCGTAACAAAACTTTTTCATGATTGGTAAAGAAAATAGCTAACTTTAATATCTTAAAGGAATTCAAAGAGCTAGGGTATATCAGTGGTATCCATGAGGAAATGTTTTACAAAATAATGCAAGTCTTCCAATAAAAGAAAAAATATATATATTTACTTAGCCTAAGGCATTTCATAGAAACAGAATATACACCTAAGATAATGGGAAGAATGTGTAACAACTTTAGGTTACTGGCGATTTCTGGGAAGGAAGTAGAGGAAGAAAATGGAAAGAGGCTCAAAAGAGGAGCTACCTATCATTATTGCACTTAATTTGAAAAATAAATAAGCCATCAGTCACACTGTGCAAGTCACAATTCTTTTATAGTTAGCTTTCTCGTTGGTGAAATTGATTTAGTGATAGTTGCTCAGAAAAGCACACAGAATTTTGATGGGCAAACTAAATAATATATGTGAAAACATTTAATCCACTTCCCATTTGCCCCAAGAACATTCGCTGGCAGCTCATGCAGCTGCAGCATTTACTTCGAGATAACTCGCGGATTACAGTCCTAACTTTAGCCTCAAAGTTTGCCATGAAATATCTCTTTCATTATTATTTTCATATCGATAGTCTTTGGAAACAAATGACATCATTCTATGTATAGCATTCTGCTTTTAGTAGTGGTATTTCCATTTACAAAATATAGTAATTCTCGTTCACTGGAAATGTCAAATCTTAGAAAATGTAGCATTCTTTCGTGTTAAATTTAATGAATGCTGGCAGGGGCTGCACTTTTTTTTTTTTTTTCCTAAATGGGAAAAGTGTTTTTAAAAAGCACAGTGCAGGAAACAAACACTGTCTACCGAAGTCGTGAGAATAAGGATGAAAAATGTCTAGACTTCTCTAAAATGTGCGTTCATTCTAGCAAGGAAAATCGATCTATCATCAAATAATTTGAAAGCAATATTCAAAGTAGAAGAGACAGAAAAGAGGTATATATCAAGTAATATCAGAGCACGGAAAGAGAATGGCCAGCTCTACTTGAGAGAATCGGGAGCACTTTCACAAGTAAGAGTAACATTTAACTTGATTTTGAAATTAACTTGTACATAAGGGTGGGAGAGCATCTCAAGCCAAGGGGACGAGACATGCAGAGGTTCGAAGGTCTTACTCGTGAGGGAATCGGAGACTGCAGTGTGTGGAGTGTGTTGGGCTGGAGAAGGAAGCGGGAACGTGAATGGGGGCTGTCTGCATCCATCTGGCTCTAAGACACCTCATTCCGTGTCATGCGAGGACTCAGACATAGAAACTCGTGTGGATGGCGAGGGAGCACTTGAAACACCTCCTTGAGCTTAGTCATTTAAATTGTCCCTTTCTGTCTGCAGGAATCTAGTCTTAAATCCCCGTGAGTGTTCCCCAACTCTTGAGCCTTTACCTACCTCTGACCTTGACTTGCTCCCTCCCTGTTCTGCAGTGGGGTGTCCTGCAGGCTGTTTTGTCAGGGCCAAGGTAATCATTTATCTTACCTTGAGAACCAAGAAATGACTAAAGCTGAAATGACCTCTAACACACACATACACATATACATGTATACACACACACACACACACGTACACACTCCACAACCTGGAAGGTCAGAGAGTTGAGTTAAAGCATAACTGTTTTACCTCCAAATTACTGCTAATGCTGAAAATATACAAGTCTTTATCTCAAGTTTTTCAGGTCATGTATGGGAAGGATGAATTTAGGATGTGGTTTAATTCTGTCAGCAGCTACTGTTAGATGAAACATCACAAGATTTGCTTATTCTAAAAGATATTTGTCCTTCCTTATTCAGTCTTTCAAAGCTCAGAAGATCAGCAGCTCTAAAGGACATTGTTCTATGTCGAATAAAATGAAATCCATGCTTTGTACTCTGGGACAATAATTGGTAATATCCTTAAATTTGACTGGCTGTTGGGGCATGAAATTCAATTACTGTTCAAGTATTGTTTGAACTATACGAGTTGGTTCTTTTGTAAAATTTAACAAATGAAAAGGAAGTAGAATGTCTTCTAGTTGAAAGATATAATTGGCATTGCTATCCTGTAATTATAATTAGCTTTATATTCCATTACTTTTTGAAGCCTGGCCTCAAGGGGTAAAAAAAGAAAGAGAATAAGAGACAGAATAAACTGGAATAGTTTGGCTAGATCACTTATATCAGCTTTGCAAGTTTTTCAGCTTAAAATTTTATAGCAATTATCTTTCATATAAATAAGCAATATATTTGTCTTGAGATAAAGTCTCATTTAATTATTCTATCAATGATAGAACATCTCCTCTGCCATATTGATGTCAAATGCTGCATCATTTTCTCTTAAACCAGAATCTGCCTTGTTAGTTTCTCTGGTATCCAAATAACTTCATGCTCTCTGCAAAGGTGAAAATACTGGATCTATCTTTTCTTTGAACTTTTCAATTTTCATATGATAGATTTTAGAGAATAGCTACAATTTTCTTATTAGCCTAGAAAAATATAGATAAATTATTGGTTTTCATGAAAGGATTGTAGCTCAATTTTTATAAAGCTTCCATTTCAAGGTGTATTTAAAATGCTGGTATCTAATTTGGGTTTCTCTTGCCTCAGAATGTAAACCATGATTCGGGCAGATTTGTATTTGTAAACAGCCATTTGTTTTACTTAGAAACTTTGCTGATACCGAGCACAATGTCTACAGATGAACCATAGAACCCTCCTTATGACCTGATCAGTAAATAGGTACGGTCAACAGCAAATCATTTCAATTTGGTTTTTAAACTCCAAAATTATTATTATTATTTTAGATCATTTTTTATTATAGTATAATTTCCAGGCAATAAAATACACAGAAGTTAAATGTCAGGATAATGAATTTTCTTTTTCTTTAAACCTTTTTAAAATTTGTTTATTGGGGTAACATTGGTTAATCCAATTATATAATTTTCAGGTGTACATTATAATTTGACATCTGTATATTCTATTGTGTGTATATTATTTTTAAATATTATTTTTAAAGTAATTATTTTAAATATTACCTTATTATTAATTTAAATAATTAATTAATTTTAATATTATTCAATAATATTAAAATAGTACTTCTAAAAATACTAAGTATAAGTATTAGATAAAGCATGGAGAATAAATAGTACGTATTCATTTTTTTTTACTTAGATTATCTAGCTTTATCTGTGTTATGGTATCAGACTTTAGATAAAGCACACAAATTCAGTGTAAATCAAAGACCCCAGGCAAATCATTTACATGTTAAGAGTTATTTCTAGTTAAGAGTTATTTCACACCCCCAAAAAGATAATTGAAGGAACGCTAAAATATTTTAATTCTAAGCTTTTACAAAATTCTTGGTGACTGTTTGAATCATATATGTATTCTCTTCCCCTACCCCCACTTAGGCCTTTTAGATACATCAGGGTTAGGAATTTGAGTACCTTGGAACTAATTATGATTTAAGTAACATTTAAACACATAATATTTTAGTAATTGCCAGCCTCCATTTTAACAGATTCAACTATTTGGTTACCATAAGATAAAACCTTAAAATATCTTCCTGAGTTCAGTCAGTGTTTTTGCTACTATCAATCAAAACAAAGTTCTTACAATTAGAAAATAGTGTTAAAATGTATCTGCATCCCTTTGACCTCTTTTCATCTCTTCTCCACCCAATAACATGAGTACTTGTCAATTGAAAGGCTAATAACAGCTTTTTTTTTAATGGGTGAACTATTAAATCCAAAATTAAAATCACTTTCCTCCAATTCACTAGAAGTTACAACTAAACTAAGTTGAAATACACATCCAGGAAAAGAATCTGAGTTTGATATTTTTTTCTTTTTTCCATTCTAATACCAACTTTACAAAGAGGCAATTTACATCATAAAATGCACTCATTTTACGTGTATTTTTTCATGAGTTTAATAAATATATACAGAACCGTGTTTCACCAACAATTAAGATGCTCACCAATCCCAGTTCCCTCGTGTTCAGTCCTCTGAATCCAGCCCCAGGAAATAACTAACCCTTTTTCTATCACTGTATATTAGTTGTATTTTCCAGAGTCTCACAGAAATGGAATATGGGATATGTACTTTTCTGTGTCTGACTTCTTTCATTCAGCATACTATTTTTGAGATTTAGCCATTTTATTTTCTTTGGACTAAACATCCAGAATATCCTTGAATGTTTGATAGAGTTCATGCGTGAAGCCATCTGAACTTGGAATATTCTTACCATTTCAACTTCTTAATTAGACATAGAGATAGGCAGATATTCTATTTTTTCTAGAATAAGTTTCAATAACTTCATGATTTCTATCTTTTGAAAAAATTTTCCATTTCATCTAAGTTTTCAGGTTTATTATCATAAATTTTTCATATTTCTTTACCATCCCTTAGATATCTATATAGGATCTATAATAATTTCTCCAATTTTTCCTAATATTTGTTATTTGTATCTTTTGCTTTGTCTTGATCAATCTATCCAAAGGTTAATGTTTAATCAAGCCTGTCAAATAATCAGCTATTGATTTCATTGATTTTCTTTATTGTTTTCTGCTTTTATCCTTATTAAGATTTCTTTCCTTCTACTTTCTTTGATTTAATTTGTTCTTTATGTTACTTTCTTGAGATAGAAACTTAGATCATTTGCTTTTCATCTTTATTCTTTTCTACTATAAGATTTTAAGACTATAAATACTCCTCTAAGTACCACTTTAGTTGCATTTCATAAATTTCGATATAATGTGTTTTCATCTGTATTTGGTTCAATGTTTTTCTTTTTGATTTCTCCATTGCCTGGTGGAATATGATGCTTAATTTCCAAATTTGGGGGAAGCTTCTAGATATCTTTTTAAAAATGGTTTACAATTTAATGTCATCATGGTCAGAAACATACACTGCATAATTTCAAATCTTTAAAAAAAATTTTAGACTTATTTTATGGCTCAGTACAATGCTTATCTTGATGAATATTCCATGAGTACTTGAAATAAAGTTGTATTGTTGTTAGCTCAGTAGAGTATTTCACAAAATTCAATTCATTCAAATTAGTTGACAATGTTATTCATGTCTTCTGTGTCTCTCCTTTTACTGTCTACTTGTTCTTTCTCGTACTGAGAAATGAGGGTTAAATGCTCTAATTGTAATTGTGAATTCGTTTATTTTTCCTTTCATTTCTATCAGTTTTTGCACCTCAAAGTTCTGCTATTAAGTGCATACACATTTAAGATTTTTTTTGTCTTCTTGTTGAGTTGCCACTTTATCATTTTGAAATGTTCCTTTTTATCCCTGATGATTTTCATTATTGTGGAATCTACTTTGCCTAACATTAATATAGCTACTTGAGCTTTCTTTGGATTAAGGCTTACAAGGTGTATAATTTTATTTCATTTACATTTAACCTATAGTATTTTTTAGTTCTAGTTATCCATTTGCCTTTTCTATATCGTTTAGATATTTTACACTTAGTATAATTTTAATGTGTATGGCTCAAAATGTACCATCTTGCTATTTGGTTTATATTTGTCCCACCTAATCTTAGTTTGGGGTTTTTATTTTGCGGGGGCGGAGTTCCCACTTATCCTGTCTTCTTTAGGATTACTGTTGCCTCATTACATATTTTTCTTTGTTTAATTTTTCAAATTATTGTTCTAGGATTTACAATATACATCTTTAACTTATCACTGTCTAGCTTCAGGTTAATAAGATATTTCTATTTCTCTCTTGTTTGCTATTGTTATTGAACGCTTTACTTCTATTTAAGTTAAAAATAAAGACACTTTGGATTTTTTTGTTTTTTTCACCATTTAGCCCCATGACTCTCTCAGATATCACTGTGCTTTAATTCCTCAGAGCACTCAAAGCCATCTGAAAGTATAAAATTAATTTGATTCTTGATTGTTTTATTGTCTGGACTCCGTCTTGTAGTCTCCCCATGAGCGTTATAATGTTCTTAGCTATTCACACCTGTATATCCAATTCCCAGAGAAGTGGTGATATATATCAAATGCCTAATAATGATCTGGGATAATTCATTTGTCTGGTTTTTTTCCTTAAAAATATTTGCATTCCTGAACTACTTTAGAATCAACAGGTTTAGCTATGAAATAGTATCTCTAGTCACAAAATAAAATCCCACATCTAATCTTAGTGGATACATGTAAATTAGGCCACAGTGCACCAAGTTCAAAACTAACTGAATTAGTCCCACTTAACAAACGTCTTCATCACACATGAAAACCCTTAAAAATTGAGTTGAATGAGGACGCTTGTTAATAAAAATGGAGTCTGTCAAGTGAAACTGCTGTGTGACTTTAACTAGGAAAAATCATTTAAAAAAGGGTGTTGTTTCTGAATATATCAAGACATTAAGTAAAAAATACTAAAAATTAATAGCTGGCAACTCTACAGTTATTTGATTTCAAAGACAAATATTTTAACATAGGAGTAAGCCAGAAAATCTAGTTCCACGAGTTCCAAGCAGTGACAAACTTTAGAGATCACATTTTTTAATGAAGAAGTTCTAAAATTTCCGATAATTCAAATTTGGCTTTGCAAATATCATATGTAATATGTAAAAATAAGATATAAGCTTCAAAGTTTTTTTTCCAGCAACTTATCCATAGACTCAATCGTCTTAGAAGATCAGAAGACATTGCTATTTTAAAAATAGAAAATATTTAGAATCATGTATTTTAAAGATTGTAAACTTCTCTTATACTTATTGTGAGAATATAAATCACAAATGAGGATAGAGTTTTGTCTTCTTGATCATTTCATGTTGTTTTTCATACACTGGAATTCTGTATAGAGAATGAGATATAGAGGGCACTGTTGTACTTACAATCAGATGCACAAAGCCTCTGCATGATGAAATTCAGGGAGTTCACTGAGCAGGATCAGTTTCGTTCACTTTGTTTACCTGACCAAAAACAAAAGTATTTTTTAACTATTTGATAGACAAATGATGCTTAATACCTCTTACAGGGTATTAAGGTATTTGAATTGTATTATACAAAATTTTCTTACAGCATTGTGAAATCACTAATAAAATGATTAATAAAATCAGGTGATATGATTTATAGTGAGTCAGGTGGTATGCGTTTTTCAAATCTGGGGAGATCAGATTTAGGGAGAAGCAATATGATTGGTCCAGGACTCCCACAAGATAAATCCTTTCTTTATCCATGCCCAGTAATCTTCAGTTTTTTCATAATATTTTTTAATGCAGGAGTTAGAACTCTAATTGACCCCTTTAGTTAGTATTCTTTATCCCTCTCCTTCTTGCTTGAAAATCCTGCTAAACTATTAATATTCAGCAAAAATCCCACCTTAATTCTAAATCTTTTGGTACCTATGACCTACAAATTCTCTTTTTTTTCCACTGAAATCGAATCATCCTCCCTTTGTTTCTCTCACAAAGGATGTTCCATCATCTATTACAGTTATGTATGAGCATGTTGCCCTCTTACTAGACTCCTGCAAGCCACACTTAGGCAGCCTCAGCCTGGAGAGATCAGAACCAAGATCAGCAATTTGTCCGGACTTAGGTAAGAGCCCTTCCCAAACAAAAGCCGATGCTTGGCAAAGTGAAACAGAATTTGTGCATCTTCCATTTTCCTTACTCCTCCCCTGTGATCACATCCAGGGACCTCTCTGTCCTCTCTTGCCAGGTGACTGGCCTCTCTCACTTTGAGACTATCCTCCTTAGGTAAGGCAAATATATCACTTTTCATTTAAGCACTTTGAAACTGAAAATGGTCCTGGACAACTGAGATGTATGTTCATCCATCTTAATGTGAAACTATAAATCTTAAACATAGCCTTATTGGCCTTTACAAATGATCTCTTGCATCCTTGAACGAGGAAGGCTTAGAACCTTGACAGAACTGAGTTCCAACCTCACTGCTACCACTCACAGCCTGTGTGATATTGGAAACTGCTCTAGAGTAATTTTCCCACCTCCAGAATGTGGCCTATGCCACCCTCATCCTCTCTAGGTCATTGTGAAGATTAATTTCATATAGGTGAAAGTGTCTGGTGCAGAACAGGTGTATGATAAAATTTTGTGTCTTTTCTGTTCTTTCTTTTTGTGCCACAATTTTAATCTCAGATTAGATAAATATTCTTTCTAGTTTTTATTTGTATTTACAGTTTTTAGGATATAGCATAGTACCCGCACCTATGCACTCAAAATGTATGTAATTACTATGGTTATTTCTATTCTGTAGAGTTTTTCGATTCACAAAGTGAAAGATTGTTTTTTTTGTGTGTGTCTATTCTGGTTTTGATAGCTGGAAATAATCTCTGTTCTTTCACTCTCTTTGTACTAAGGAATATTTGTAGTTAAGACTATCTAGATACATAATGCCTTTCCATTCCACTTGTGCACAATTTATAAAGGTTTTTATTACAAATTTTTCTAGTGGCAAGTAATGAGAAAAGGCCCAATTATCCATCGGTTTGGAAATGGTTAAATAATTAGTGGTAGCTTCATATTGTTGAATATTGTGTAGTTTTTAAAAGGAATAATTTATAAAATACATTGTGTATACCACTCTGATTAATACATATAAATAAATTAATATGCATTCATAAAATAAATAAATTTGCAGGTAAGATTTTATTAAAAGAAGACAAAAGAAAATGAGTACATTTTAATGAAAATAGAGAAATTTTTTAGATAGAAAACAAATAGTTAATTCCAAGAAGATAGAATTAGAGGTAGATTACTATTTTTATATATTCTCATATTTGTTGATTTATAAAAACAAGCATATAAGCATGTCTTACTTGCATAATTTTGAAATCAAGTTGATATACAGTATAGAAGGTATGAACTAAAATATGAAAAGAAATAGATGTGTCAGAACTATGAAAAAATGTAACAAGAAGAAACATGGAAGGCTTGATCTTGAGTAAACTGAACACCGTTTTAGTTCTTTACTGTTTCTTTGGAAAACACTTCTTTACTATTTCTTCCTATTTCTTCAGGTATCCACACTGACTGTTAAAGTTAGAGCAGTAACATTGAAAAAAGAAATGTTTCACTAATAAAATTGCATCAATTTTATTCAGACCCAGGGTAGGTATTTGAGCTGGTATATATCTCACATTTTGTAACAGATGGATTATGTGAAAACTGGAAGTAATTTGGGCACAGTATTATAAATGTATAAGTAAATGTCACTACTTAAAGGTGTCTACATATTCAGCAATTATTAGGTATTCGGTAAATTGTTTTGTAAAGAGAAAAAAAGAAATCAAGTTGAGAAAAAAAGAAATCAAGTTGGGAAAAAGCCCTCATGTAAAAACTATAATATTTTATTTATGAAGTTCACTTTTTGATACAAAATCTTATAAAGTATTCTCTGACTTTCACAATATTGAGTATTTTTAAGTTTATCCATGTTGAATTGAACAATAGTGAAAAATATGACAACTTAACTTCTTTGCCTATTTAAATTTTACCATTCGAGGTTAAATTCTAAATATTATCATACATAACCTTAAATTGTTTATTTTGTATTTTTTGAACAATTTATTTTGTATTATTTGAAATCTTACATTTAATTTTTTTCCTGGGTATTGTCTGCTCAAATATATTATTTAGTTAAACATTTTAACACATGATTTATAATGAAAATTATAAATCAATTTTTGATTAAGATATAAATTTATACATGGCTCATTAAAAATAAAAAATAAAAAATGTTATTTCTATTTTTCGTTCTTGTCTTTTTCTTGTGTGTTAAATCTACTGTATGTACTTATTAGATTTTCTGAAGATATAATTACACTTTTGGGAGGTGGATAGCATATGGTACTCAGCACCTAGAATTACTATAGAACCTCCGAATCCCAGTTCAGATGACCAAAAAGTTAGAAAACAAAAACTTAAGCTTAAAACTAAATTTAACATGAAGACAATTTTGTCGATACAGAATATAAACCTCAATGGGTTAAAAAGAAATTTCTGTATCAGTGAGCTTGACTTTCCTGAACTTTCTTGTTACCAGCTTCTCCCATACTATATTTCCAATCGTAGGAATGCATTTTTTTTTCCAATTTGGGGACCAATAATTAGATATCACTTTTGTTAATGGACCACTTGATACTAGGATTTATTAGTGAGAATCTATGATAGCAACAGCCTAGGAAATGGAGGCTGGTTTATAGTGGACATCATCTATTTGCCAGGCAGTGAATTAAGTATTTAAGTTTGCATTTCAGAATCTTCAGTTCTGATGAATTTCCAAAGCCAGGTATGAAAATGTATGAAAACATTTTCCCGACATAAATATTCAGTCCATGAAGATACTGACCAATTAAAGTCCCCATCAAATACCTCCACTTTGCTGAATCCTCATGTCTGAGTGATTAATTCTTCCTCACATGAACTTAGTTCAGCAATCACAATGTCTTATAATTTTTAATTTTAATGACTATCTTCTTTACTAGATTGCTGGCACTTTTTGAGATTTTTTTTTTTAATCTCTTCATGGCAAATACATTGGTTTGGACCTCTTCCAACCTCAAAGGGGAGATGATTTCATTTTGCCTGGGAGAGACGTGTAGTCCAGGTATGGGTTTGCCCTTCCTGGTCACACCTTTTGAGATGATCATGTATTTTCTCTCCTGGAGACCACAGAGAAATGAAAAGCAGCTCTTCCTCTTGAATAGCTGAAGTTCTCTTGATAGGAAATTACATTGACTGTTGATACCGCTGCCTCTACAGCAAAGTCAAGAAAGTTCATTATAAGTGTACTCGACAGTAAAAGCCTCAAGCAATGCCTGGCACACAATAGGAACTCAATTTCTTTATCCTTCCTACTTATATTATAGTAATTATCATAATACACTAAGTACTTGCGCATCAACCAGTATAGAACGGGAGAGATGGCCTGTGACAACTGGCTAGGATTCACTGCTACAGGGATAAGATGGGAACATTGTGACATCACTGGTAAACATGCACAGTGTCTAATTTCTCATCACTGCTTGGAGGAGAATATCTTTCGCATGCCCCGTAATTTCATTTAAGCCTTCAAAACAGCCCTGTAAGAGTGGTGCCATCTTCTACACTTTACAGGTGAGGCCCAAAGGAGATGAGGCTATCCACATGAGTAAGTGTTGGCTCTTGGATTAAAATCCTATTCTGCTTAATTCCAAAGCACTGTAATGCCCACAGTCTTAAAGGGGGACATATTTCTAATGTTCTCATCCAGCAGTGGTGTCAAGGGAAAAAAACGGTTGCATGCACAAGAATGGGTGATCAGAGTTCTGGCATAAATGAAGTCAGACATTTGTTCTCTTAAGCCACTGTGAATGCTTGGTCCATTTGCCGTTAAGGCAGGACATCCTGCAAGTTTAAAGAAATCGACAACTCTGTAACAGTGTCAGTAATAACAAAAAAATGTTTTGCCTCCCTAAACTTTACCATTATTGTTATAAGGGAAACAGTTTGATGCTTACAGGGACCTAAAAATCCATAAAGTGGATGGGACTATCTCTGCTAAGATTCTAGTTTTCCCTTTGGCTAATGGGTTATATAAGTGCATAAATTCATAAATGGAGCGTAACACCCATTGGTAATGCACTCGGATAAGGCAGTAGGATGAGAAGTAGCAGAAACCATTTTATTACCGTAATGTGGTGAAACTGATGGCTGTAAGATTGAATTTCAGGGAATACCATGTGATGACACCACACAAAACCACATTCACAAAGCAGCAAATATATAGCATTTACCCAGTTCTGGGAAATAGTGCAGAGCACGAAGGTAAAATTTTATTCCGAAAACATGCACATGGCTCGCTGCCTGCTGACACTGCTGTTCATTGCTATGAATCTTGATTTCTGAAACAGCGTGTGTGATAGATAACATTATCTGAAGGTACACTTTATTTCTGGGTGTATGATTTATTGGTGGCTTTACATCAGTGAGTAAGTGTTCTTTAGCTCACCTCAAGCACATAGTGAAAACCTTATGAATAGAATAAGTTTTCTTACTTTTTATTAACTTACAAAAATTTTCAGTTCCGTCTAAGGGTAATATCTGAATATTGGAAGATGAGAGACTGATGTTTTTTTCCTTTATTAGAGAGGTTTGTGTCACTTATGAATTTCTTCCTATGAATCAGCTTTCTAGTTCTTAGTAATCCAATTTGAAGATATAAAAATGGGTGATTGTGAAGTTTATTCTTGATGATACAATCAATTATTTTCTACTTCCTCTCTTCAGACGAAGAAATTTCTGAATGAATGATGGCAAACCACCAATAACTTCTGTCTTACGAGCACCATTTCTTTTTAACTAAACAATGCAGCTTTTTCTTCTTTTAGTTGCCTGAGTTCTATATGCTAAGCACGTGAGGCTTGAGGGATTCTAGAATGATAGAGAGCATAGTTGTACAGGTCAGCGTTTTCGGTGTTCTTGTGAGATAGTTAAAAATCTCCTACTGGAAACATGTTAGCTTCTCAGATTATTTACACAGACAAAATTTTAGGAAATATAAATATGTCTTAAATATGTCTTATATAATCTCAAAATGGCAATGAGAAATTTTGTTCATTTGGACAGATATTTTATTCTCCTTCATTTACTGTTTACTAGGCTTTTTTGTATATTATTTGACCACAAATTTGAGGTTTATCTGAATAAATTTAAACTTTAGTGTCTTTCCTTCTCCTTGTTCCTAATTTATATATTTCTTTACAAGAACAATATTGAAAATAATCGGGGCTTATATTCAACCAGTTCTGAAATGTCGTACAGGTTATGAAAATATTGAAATAAAACCTTACTAGAACATAGTAGAAGCCCTACTCCCATAAAATCCTTCACTACCCAATCCTGTGCCTCCCTTAGGGACCCTGAAGACAGTATTTGGGGTTGGAAATATTGGAAGGTTGAAATTGAGATTCCTGCCCAGTGGGAAAGGTGCAAAAGTGGAGCTGATTGAACTTCAAGAATTAATTAATTCGAAATATAGCTTGTGATCATTTATGGTTCCTGCGGTCATTTTTTGGTATCTAAAAAGACAAATACTACATGACTTCACATATAAATGGTATAAAATAGTCAAACTCATACAAGCAGAGAATGGCATGGTGGTTGCCTGGAGCTTAGAGGAAGGGGAAATAGGGTGATTGATGTTGGTCAAAGGATATGAAGTTTTGGTTATGGAAGGTGAATTCTTGAGGGCTAGTATACAGCATGATGGCTATTGCTAAGACTGTTTTGTACATTGGACATTTGCTAAGAGGGTAGAATTAAATTAAGTCTCATCACACACAAAAAGGAAGTGGTACCTATGTGGCGATAGATGTAATAATTAGCCTGATTGTGGTGATCATTTCACAATGTGTACATATCGAGACATCAGATTGTACACCTTAAACATGTATAATGTTTTCATGTCAATTACAACTCCATAAAGCTGTTAAAAAATAAAGCCTGTGGTTAAAGTAACACAGCCCAATGGTTATCGCAGGGTCCATTGAGTATTATATCAAAACCAAGGAAGCCACGGGTATCAGTCTAGGTCCAATCAGAAGATAGAAACCACACAGTGATTTGAACAGGGAAGGTTAAATATAAAGGATTATCAAATTATGATAAAAGAGTAACGATAAATGTAAGAGAGCTCTGGGTAGTGTGCAAAGGCTGAGGGAGCATACCCAAGGAAGGGAAATCTTGAAAGGAGGTCATCTTCCCAAAGCGAGGGATAAGATTGTGTTGGAAAAGGTGTGGCTGCAGCCCACTGGGTGACACAGAGGTTCCCTGGCTGGCCTGAGCCTGAGCTGGTCTGCGGTAGCTTTCCGGGGATCGGCGAGCCTATGCTCATGGTTGTGCAAAGTAAGTCGGGGTGTCAGTGCATGTGGGAGGCCTGCAGCTCTATGTTGAAGGCAGCAGCAAGGTGATCGTCAAGCTGGGTTGGGGCTGCAAGGTCACTAAGGGACCAGACATCTGAGTTCAGGGCTTAGGCAGGGTCACAGCAGGTATAGTACCGCCCACACTGCAGATCAAGTGTGTAGCTATTGGTACCAAGAAGAGAAACTCTTTCTTCCTTCAAAGTCCCTCCAGTGCCCTCTGCTAAGAAAGTGTTGTGTTCACTTTCTTAGCAGAGGGCACTGGAGGGACTTTAAATAATTACAGGAAGTCTAGCCTTCACTAAAGAGCCGGTATAAAAATGTTGTATTTGGAGTTGGCAGGCAATAAAGTGATTAACTGGCAAACATATACCACCAAATATTTCTGTTCCGTTGATGGATTCACACAGATTCTTTAAAAAAAATAATTTGCTTATTTTGTTTAAAAACTTCTGAGCCCATAAACAACACAAATTAAATAAATTAATATAGAATATTAAAACACCTGACGTATGGCTATTGATGTTTTGTGTAAGTTTGCTCTTTATAATTTCAGCATTTCTAGATTTTATAAAGGTTTTATATATGTGGCTTAATATGTCATCGAATTTAGTAAATGTTCTTAGCATTTGAAAGAAAGCTTTCAGTATATATTTATGAAATCATTATATGAAACACATTATCCACTTCCTCCATTCAGCTGTTTATTATATGCCTGTTTGTGCTACATGGAAACACTTAGACTTAAATTAGAAAACCAATAGTGATTACCAAGTCTAGATCATCTAATAGTTTTGTTTTCCATTTGACACAATGTAATATGAGACTAATGTACTTGCCTATTTTACTTTTTCAATATAAACCTAAATACACAGCCACAAAAAGATAGATTCTGTTCAGAAAATTGTAAGAAATAGATAATATCTTAAGAGGAGGTGATGCTGAGCCATGCTGTCTGTAGTCAGCTGCCTTTCCATTGTTAAAACGAATTATTGGAAACATAAAAAGAAAAAGAAAAAGAATTAAACAGAGGAAACCAAGAAATCTTATTCAACATCTTTCTTTGCTCTATTTTTCTTTTGAAAATTTTCAACTATCAAAAAATTATTCAAGCCTTTCATTAAAAAATATAAAAATTCATCTAGCTTTAGCTTTCTTGGTTAAAACTCTTTGATGTGAGAATTTGGGTCTAATAAATCTTAGTATTGCCTATTTGTCAAAAAAAAGTGCCAAGAGTAAGCACCAAATAGTGTTATGTATAAGGTATGAAAAGCTGACAAGTTCAGTCCTAAGCACTTTTTCATTGTTGAAAGGAAAACGAAATAAAATTAAACTTTATTGCTTCTTCTCATTTGCTAAAGTTGCAGTGACATACAGTCAACTCTTTTTAACAGTGAAACATATGAAGCTTTAAACATATTATCATTTATGTGTGTCCATTCATCTGATTTAAACAGATCTGGTGTTTTTAAATCTCTTTTCTTGATAATTGTGCTATATTTTTTTGTACTCCTGAGCCCTCTTATTGTATGTTTTTATCTACTCTAAGAACTTGGATATGTTTTCTTATATGTGTCACAAAAATATTCACAGTTTTCCCATAAATGGCATTGAGCTTGGATCTAAGTTTTGAGTCTATCATTCAATAGTAGTAAACGTTGTCAATTCAGAGAATCCATCTACCAGCAGGTCTCAAAAGATTCGGTCTCAGCAAACTTTTACAATCTTTAAAAATCTTGAAGACCCAAAGATCTTTTGTTTAGATGAGCTTTATCTATCTCTATTTGCTGTATTAAAAATTAAAGCTGATAATTTTTAGAAATACTTGAGTCATTTAAAATGACAATATTCTTCTTACATTTTATACAAACAACATATTATTATCAAAAAAGATTTTTAAAATAGTGAGAAAGTGCCTTTGCTTTACATTTTTACAAATGTATGTAACATCTAGCTTTGTAAAAGGTATCTGGAATGTACCTCTGTTTCTGCTGTTACAAGACGAAGAAATTGAGGTGTCACATGAATTTGTAGTTAGAAATGGCAAGAGTATTTAAGCTATTATTGATAATTGTGGATACTCTTCTTCGCTATTACCCAAAACTTGACAAATGGGGACGTTATCTCAAAGATTATTTGTAATGTTTAATCTGTAACCATATGAAAGAACTTTTCATACTCTGTAACAAAAAAATTCCATTGATCTATCATGCACAGTGAATGGATCTTCTATCCATGTATCATTTTGTACCGTTCATTACAATTTAGAAAATACTGGCTCATTGATTTATGCGGCTATTTCCAGTTCTCAGTTTGCCTCTCTACACTTAGCAACTCTTCCTTGGTAAGCTTCTAGTAGTCTCTCTCTCTACATATGCACTGTCTACATTTCAGATTAAATTTATAAATTAATCTACACACAGACTTCTGGGTCCTCTCATCAGTTGAGATTTCTCTTCTCTGGTCTCCTATCCCAGTCATCTTATTTATATGAGGTAAGAAGATTCTGCTTGGGTTCTATCTAGCTTCCTATTCTGCATTCAGGAAAGTATCCCAGGATGGAGATCTGGTTAATCGTGGAAATCACCTGATGATTTTCTCTTTACTCAGGTATCACAGTCTTTGTTTTGCCTATTGCTCGTAGCCTCCATTTCCCTCATTTTATTGAAATTATGACAATGGGGCTAACCCAGTACCAATTGTTCCACCATGGTAGAAAGCAAAAGTTTCCTTGGACCTCTTTTTATGCTTTCATAAGCATTTCATTGACAGAAATGGCAAAAAAAAAAAAAAAAAAAAAGCTTCCTACTATCGTATACTCAAACTCAATTTGTATGTTTTTAACATTTTTAAAAAATAATAAGAAAATATTTTAGCTCTGAGGACAAAATTAGATAGCAGCTATAATCCTCTGAGTCTTTGGTTTCATGAGGAACTTTGAGAAAAATAAATTAACTCTTTTATTGAAAATCTATTATGACTCATACAAAAAAATGCCATTGATTCCATTTAAATATTAATCTCTTTTCATCCCTGAAAATGACTCTTTTACACTTTCATACACATTTTGCACATAAGGAAACTTAGTTCCATTGAAGTTAAATAAGTTGTCCAAGATCACAGGCCTAGTTAATTTTCAGAGATTAACTGAACATAGTTCTGAATATTCTAAAGAATGATCATCAGCAGTGGAACCAGAGATTTATGTGCAAGGTATTGGCATAAAGTATTAAGGAACAAAAGAAGGTGGCCTATGCAGATAATCAAGAAAATGAGGTTCTAATCCAGATAAAACCACTTAGAACTTTCCCAGATTTACTTCTTCTGAGATGGGAGTGAGTGAAAAACTTGATAAAAATAATAAAAAGTTTCCCAGACTGTATTTAAGTTAGAATAAAGTTTCTTAGTGGCCAAATATGTAGAATTAGGACTCATGATATAGTGGACATCCTCTCCATTCTACTGTCTCACATACATTTTAGCTTATGATGATGAACATAAATTTTCACTTAATCACATCTTCTCCACAATTCTAGTTTTATATTTAAGTTGGCTTTGTTTACACATTCTTCCAAGTAATTTCAGCATTTCAAATTGATGTATTGCTGCAATGCTAGTTTGCATTTATCTTTACAAATCGGTATTTTTCCCCAAACAAAAGTATCGATCATCTGACAACCAACCAGGATCATAAACCCTTTACATTCATCATAGCTCAAAGCTAAAAACATCCATAAATATATGATTTCTTGAAGCAACATTTATTTACTAAAAGCTTTTTGGTGAATGTGTTAAGAGGATTCTGTGGTCAAAAATTACCATAAATATTTCCAGAATGGCAACAGTAAGTTACACAGAAAAATAAAAAACGAAGTTAGCTTTTCTTCACATTAAAGTATATAAACTTAAGTTCATGACTCTGATCCAAACTTTTCTTCCAAGAAATCTTTTAATTTATAAACTCACCAGAAAGGTGTGGAATGGCACATCTAGGGTCTTCTAAGCACAATCCCTGTTCAACATATACTATTCAACTATACAATCATTGTGTTTGTCTTCTAAATATCTCCAAGACCACTTGTTATCATAGCTTTCTAGCTGTTTTAGTGTGTTTCAATGTGATTCTTCAAATGTTTAATTAATGATGTTAGTCAATTTTGTTTAAAAATAATTACTGAGCACCTATTACATTTCTAGTAATGTTCTGGGCACATTTAAAAATATATTTACGTAGAAACTTAAATTCAGCCAAGATTTGTGTGTGAGGACTGGAGAGAGGGTATCCCCTTAGCTGACAGGTCCTGCTGGCAGCTCAGGCAGAGCTCATCTGCACAGAGTTGTTGGTCTGGGTCATGGACCAAGGTCCAGCTGATCTGGCCACAGGGATGGAAAAGTGTATTACAACTTCAAAAATGAGGTATACAGCAATGACATGAAATGCCAATTTCCTGCTGCCATGTAGCCTTCATTCTAGTTGGGGAAGACAGACAATAAATAAATAGTATAAACAATGCCAGGTGATGGCAAGCTATGAAGTTTTGGCAAGAGAAGAAGAATTATGATGGGGGAGAGCAATGCCATTTTATACAGGGTGGTCAAGACAGTCTATTCCAATAAGCTAATATTCAAGCAGAGACCAGAATGAAGTGAGGCAGTAAGTTATGTTGCTATATGGAAGGGGTGGAGTGAGTGAATTGTAGGAGAACAAACAGCAAAAGCCCTGACGTCTAGGCTTGCTCGATTTGTTCAAGGAATCACAAGGAGTGGAGAGGAGGTAGCCAGGGAGAGAGCAGGAAATGAGGTCGATGAGATTAACAGGAGACTAGATTGTATAGAACCTTACAAGCTGCTTTAAGGTTTTCGTCTTTCCCCTTGAGTGAGGTAGACTGAGCCTTGCGAGACATTCAAGTGGAGAAGTAAGATTAACTGCCTTATGTCTTAAAGGATCAAACTGATTGCTGTGCTAAGAAAAGACTACAGGAGAGCAAATGCCAAAGCAGAAACACTAGTTACTATTCCACTGCAGTAAGCCAGCAGACAGAGGATGGCACTTAGACTCGATTGAAGAGTAGAGATACTGAGAAGATGTCAGATTAGGAGAACATGTTTAGGGTAGAGCCAATAGAAGTTCCTCCTGGATTCACGTGAGATGTAAGAAAGAGAAAGTGAGAAGTCAAATGCAATTCCATAGTTTTTTAAGTTGAAACAACAGATGAGTTGGAGCTTCCACTTGTTAAGGTGGAAAAGATGGCAGGAGGATAAGGTGTGGAATGCATGTATATTGGAGTGGGGGGCAGTAACGAGAATTCAAATCAGGTCAGGGGCTCAGTTTTGGAAATGTGAAATTTGACATGTCTGTAGATATCCAAATGGAAATTGAGACATATTAGTCTGGAGTTAAGTGAGAAGTTGAGTGTGAGGGAGCTACTTTGAATATATACATACTCACTGATTGCTAGAGATGTATACTGTCCACTACAGGAAGTAGAGTATTTCTCATTATACTGAACTTTCAATATCCTTTATAGCCAAACCCACCACAAAGAGATAACTTATTACTCCATGTATTATAACAATATCACAACAATATTTTTTTAAATGAGATCATGTTATGCAGACTGTCTTGCAAGGTGATTTTTTTTTTATTTAAAAATATACAGTGAGCATTTTTAGGTAAATAATATATATCTACTTCAGACTTTAAATGGCCAATAGTACTTCCTTGAATTATTTTATTATACTTTAAGCATTTTGATATTTTTGAGTCTTTTCCAAAGTTTTGTCACACAACAAATGAAATACAGGGGTGAACTACCTTGCTTGTACATCTGACCCAACAACACTGTTGGAATGCAACTTTAAAAATAACATGGACAGTGCATCCATTTAAAACTCTCGATACATACTGCTAACTTGTTTTCGAAAAAAGTTTCACTAACCGACACTTTGACCAATAAATAATGAAAATGATGATTTCCCTACATGCTGGCTATGATTGAGTGATACCATTCTTTAATATTTTTGCCAGTGATTCAGTTTTAATGGTTCCTGGACACAAATCAAGTTAATATTTTGAAGATATAGGGAGAACCTATACAAAATTAAATAATAAACATGTATGAAATGTATTAACTTTTTGAAGTTTTCTAATGTTTAGGTATCTTTTGTTTTACTTGGGAAACTAAATTACAAATAAATATTTACACTGTACAAACATATCAATCATATATGATTTAGACATATCGATCATATACTTATATGATTTAGTCATATATATAATTTAGTCCTACATATGCATAAAATACATACATATCTTGAAGTTAAAAGTAAAGATATTTAATTTAAAAACCTGATATGTGGATATCGGCACCTACCAAAAAATTATGATCTTTGGCACTGTTCTTTTAGCCACTGATTTATAGAGATTATTTTTGAAAAGACAGAAACCTAAATTTCAAAGAACAAAAAATGTATAGGTATAAGATAACCTCACGAACATGAAATTTGTATGATGTACAACAGAGACAGCAACAAATATGTCCTAGATTTTCTGGAATACTTCTTACGTAAAATATTTTGAATAGCGTTTGTCCTACAGTCAGAAATATCCTTAAAATGCAGATATTTCTGCATCTAAATATGTTTCCCCAGAATATCTCATACATTGAGCTTTAGCACAAAAATTCACTATCCATTCAAGCACTCTAATTTTTGGTTTATAAATATAGTTCTCTGCCTCAAGGGAAAAGTTGAAGAAAGAAAACAGATTTTGGATAACCTGGAGTTGACAATATGTTTTATCACACTGGGTCACTGTCTTAATATTTTTATGGACAAATAGTTTACTGTACATGCTTTACTCATGGGATATAATTTAAAGAGTTTAATAGTCAACTTTTCAGAAATTAATTTATAAATAGTAATTTAAAAAGTGGTCTGACAAGGTTACGGTTCTTATCACGATCTGCTTGAATGGATATGAAAGTTTATTTTTATTATGACTTTCTTTGTCTCAAAATATTGCATTAATCATTGTACTACTAAGAAAAAGATAATAACTTAACAAGCACCCTTTGTGTAAAGCAGTTTGTTTTGTTGTTAGCAGCACAGTTAATTAAATCATTTAAAGGCCAAGGGAGTAAACATAGTTGTATTTTAAAATTTGATTATATTCTCATCTTTATATATGTATAAAGTTATAATTTATAACTTGACCAGTTGAAAAGCAGACTTTTGTCTCTAACCACAGACTTTGTTTCATATGCCCCCCAGGTGATCCTGGGGATCAAGTTTCTAATAAGGAAGAAAATCGTCTAGCAACGATGATTAATTCTGCTGGGTTTCATGCTCAAATTATTGCTTCACAGCAGGCTAGGATCATTCTCATAATACAGGATAATTAGACTGAGTTTTCCACATGGACGAGTACCATAGTCAGAATTTCTATGAATAAAATAATATTCGCTACCATTTGTAGAGGCCCTAAAGGGTGCTAGACACTGAATTTTATCTTATTTATCTTATATGGCAATCTTGTGATATAGATATGTTATTATCCTTGTATTTCTTGTGAGATATCTAGAACTCAGGTCAAGGTGAATTTTTAAAAGCACGTAGTAAATAGAGAAGGCAGAATTCACACTCATCTGTTCAACTGCAAAGCTCATACTCTATATTACTGCGCTGGTGCCTGGTAACGATGATGTTATACGATCATTGTCAGGAGCCTGGGAAAGCACAGGAAGCTGCCATGACTTCCTGAGGTTCACTCAGCAAGAATGCAGACCAGCAATGGAATTCTAAAGTACCTGGAATAGAGTTTTAGAAAGCACGAGTTTTGTTATTTTGAGTAGTTCTGAAATCAAAATAAATGTACATTTTCCACTAGCCAATCCAAAGTCAGGTAGGCAAGTTAGAATCGAATGTGAAACATTCTGAATGATATTAATACCTATAACGCCACCTTCTTGTGGTTCGCCTGTGAAGTATTAACAAGTACTCAAACTGCTCATGAAATGCTCTCAGAACAGGAAGTTGTGAATTGTATTAATCAAAATAATAAGCTGTATCTCCAAAACTTTTCGTTACCCTTGAAAATTAAGACTTAGCTCTTTTCTGAAGTTTAAATTTTAAAGGAGTTTCAAAAAATTCAAAGTCAATGATTAATTTTTTATCAAGGGCTTAAATAATAATGAAAATGATTATTAAATCATATTATTTCATTAATTTTATTTAACTATTATTAAATTAGTAAATAATGAAAAATAATGGTGATAAATCTTAAGCTGAATTGTTTACATACAACAATCCCAATGTTTCAATATTAATGAGCTAATATTAAATAAACATACAATTAAGTCTCAACAGTTTATCAAAATGGTTTAAAAAATTACTTCCTGTGAGAATGTATTTAATCATATCTAGTTTTTCCCTTGCTAGGCCTTCTCTTTAGATGAATGAAAGATACAAAAAGTATTAGACTAGTTCCTTTAGAAGTACGAGTCCCTTTGAAATCATCCACTTTGACACAGAGCCTGAGTAAAATTCAGCCACCACTGTAAAAGATACCAAATTTGCTTTTTACTAGTGCAGACAGGACTAGTCAGTGGAATCTTTCAGGAAAGGTAATTGTGCAGGAAAAGAAAGAAAATTGGTTCCCCGCAATGACTGCCAATACAAATGAATTTATTAGTGAGCAAAGCAGGCAATCACCTACGAAATGTTACTCCAAATTACATCTAATTCAAGATCTATTAATCCCTGCAATGTTTAATTAGAGCCTTTTCCTCCCAGCAACCCTAACATGGGCTCCAATTAAACTCCAGGACTGGAAACCAGAGCTAGGAGGCACGATTTTTTTTTTTTAATGGGCTGGGGTAGGGGGAGAGAGTAATTCCAGAGGAAAAGCCAAAGCCAGGTGTCTGTCCAAGGCAGAGTGGAAAATCAGGAATGACACCCAAGATGAGGGCCAGGTAGTCAGCAGAAGCAGATCTACTCACAGGCGCATGAACTTCAAAACTGGAGTAAGCCATGCCTCACTCTTATAAAACAAGACCTGGCTTTTTATTTTTTTAAACCAGGCCAGAGGTCCAGGAGGCTGGCATGCAGATTCATATAAAGGTACCTTAAAGATCACAGTCAGGCTAATTATTCTGACACATGGAAGCATATACATAGCCAAAGAAATAAAGGAAGTTGCTTAAGTTCCTATAGTTAACAGCAGATCTGGTGACAGAGCCCAGATCTGTTTGTTCCCAATCTAACTCTCCCTAAACCACAGCACATAAATGGAAAATACAGACCCTGAGGAAATGCAAATTCCGATGAGCACAAAGAATGGACCAACATTTGGATGCAGGACAATCATCTGATTGAAGCTAATCCTGTAGGATGCCGAAGTAAACGAGAGAAATAGCCTGAAAATGAAGGAAAACTCTTTAGGAAGATGTCAGCAGGTCAAAGGGGCCCAGTGATGGGACACTGAAGAAAGCCAAAGAGGACTTCCTCCTCCTCCTCTGTTTTTCTAAGATCAGACCTGTAGCTATTATCTAAACTCTACAACAAAAACAAAGCCGAATTCTGTTGTCACTCTTCCAATTGGGATCCCTTATCTATGAGAGCAAAGGGGATGACATAGCATTCAAGGAAAATACTAGAAGAAATTTGTTGCATGTTCCGTCTGTCAACATGCTTCTGCGAGCCCTGTGCCTGTCAGTTGTGTCTATCGGGTATGCAGTACCAAAAAAAGAAGCCCCAGGGGTATTTTTATTTCTCTTCGCCTCACCTCTGCCCAAGGGATAAAGGACAATTTTCTATGTAACTGAAGGCTGCTTTACAATTTACTTTTATTGGTAAAAATGTGGAATAGAATGTTTATTCTTTGATAATATTTACATCATCATGTGGTGTAATGCCTAAAATTAAAGTTTAAGATTAAGTGCTGTTTTGATATCTGGTGAAATTGGGAGAGCCTCGCGTGGCCTGACTGGAAGTTCTCCCCACTCTGCTCCTGAGAACAAGGCAGTCCAGCAAAATAATCCTCCTTATCAAAGGAACCTGGAGCAGATCCTGCTTAATCTCGGCGAGGCAGGATTCAGTTCCCAGGCAACCGTGCAAGTATTCAAACAAGCCAATCACATCCTCCCAAGGGAACCAGGGTCACCCCACCTTCTTGATGCTACAAAGCCTCCTTCCCACAGCATCTGGCTATTCTCTCTGTTCCCAGGTGCAATGCCAGCGTGGCCCTGCATGGCATGGGTGTCCTCCTCCCCCAGGCTGTGAGTATATGAGGCTGAAAAAAAAACAGCTGTCAATTTCATCTGTCCAGTGTCAGGTGTCATGTGTTCAGCCATCCCCATAACCCTTCCTTAGTGATGGGGTAAATAGGAAGTGATTAAATCAATCTTCTGATTCAAACCCTCCTACCCGACTCACTCACCCCTGGACTGTGCTCTCCAGAAATACAGAAACCAACGACCTTTCTTCCTGGTGACAACTCTTTATGTTTAGAGCACGTGATGCTTGGCCTTCATATTCACCAGACACATCGAACCCTTTTAAAGTCATATAGTAAGTCTTATTAGCTAGCCCTTTATTTTTTTTTTCAGTTGTTCTATACTGGCCATTTCTAATTTTTTCTATCTTCATTATGTCATGAAAACCCAAGTAAGTAATAGTATTGTGTTAATAATATAATCTTGTAGAGAAAAATTTGAATTCATATTGCTGAGTCATGCTGGTAAAATAATCTATCAACAAGTTAAACATCTTCTATAGCCTAGATTGCTTATTTATATTCGCTTGCTGCTTCGGCTGATTGGACAGTCCTCTACCTGTGCACTAATACCTGCTTTATAATGGTCTTCCTCTGACACACTGTGCTGTCTGTTCACCGGTGCTCTTACTTCACCCCAGAACATTAGCTTGTCTCTGAGTTAGTGAAGGCTGTGACGCTAATGGTTTTGCAGAAAGAATATATACCAAATAACCAAAGCAGTGGGTTCCAAAGCTGAGTGAGCATCCATAGAAGTACAGATTTTTTCTTATTACAGATTTCTGTGCGCTACCGCACACTTACTATACTGGAATTCTTAAAGGGTAGGACCTTCATATTTGTGACAATGGGAAGAACCCCAGGTGAATAGATTGACCAGTCAAGTTTGAGAATGACTCATGCAGAGCACGCAGCATCCAACTCACCAACCAGGTCCATGATTTTCAAAGCTTACTTGTTTTTTTGTTTGTTCGTTCGTTTTTGCTTAGTGATGTGTTTTTTTCTAGTTATAGTCACACAGAAACAAAATGCAAGTCAGACCAAAGATTCATTGTCGTTTAAAACAATTTTTGATCTGGAGCGTCAAAAGCTTCCATTTCTTCCTTACTCTGAATGGATTTGCAGACCCCGAAGAAGCCCCAAGTTCAAGACACATAACTGTAAATCCATAACCCGCAGGGCTGTTTCAGCTGTGAATTACCCGAGACTGCCAGAGGCCTGCGTGAGTGAGTGAGTGAGTGCAGCTCCTAAGCGAGCTTTCTTAGCATCAATAGGCTGACGGGTGCTTTAAATTTCACCGCCTCAGACTATATCAAATTTCACCCCTGGAATCACAGATTTGGATTCCACTTCCGCATTTGCTAAAAAACTTCAGGATACTGTCCATCATCCAGTGGACCCTTCATAAGATCCCAAGCAAGACATTTCCCTTCATATTTAGTAAATGTAAAATCTGGGTTGCTGTCTTTCTGGGCAATAAGTCCTAGTTTGTGTGGGAGACGATGTGGGCTTTTTTTTTTTTAAGAAACAATGTTGTGTCTGACCTCAAGGAACTCAATCTAGTAGGAGACAGACTCTAAGAAAATTAATTTTAAAACTATGCAATAAGTTCAATGCTGGAGATATACATAAATTGCTAAGGAAAAAGAAGATAAGTTTTATAATTACATTTCCATTTTTGCTGTAGTTACAGGAGATAAGAGCCAAATTGTAGGCTCAATTACAACAACAATGCCAACATTTACCTGAGACATACTTGCTGCTTCTTTCTCCCAATCTTTATCTGTTTTATACTTTTTAATTTGTCATACTACATACCATTTTTCTGTGGAATAACAAACAAGATTTAAGTCTTGTACTAAAATTACGCAATTTATAAAAATTTTTTACCGGCTATTATTTGCTTTTAAAAACTTTTTTTAATTATAGAAAAAAGACAAAGTCATGAGTATTTAGTAGTGATATTATATTCCATAAACACACGTCGCTTCTAAATAGAAGAATATTCAGAGATAGAAAAATGAAAATTGAAGACTAAATGTGAGGCATTATGCATAATTTATCTAATCTGTGTATTGGTAGACTGATGAGTGAGTTGACTCACAACCTCATTTCTCAAAGACGGGGAAGTCTCTTGACTTGAAGCAGAAAGCTCAATGCTCTGCATTACGAATCCCTTAAATTTAAAGAGCTATCTGGAAGCGAGTTAATAGAATGATCGTCACTATTCTGGTACAAACACATCTTCCTGTCTCCTATTATAATTGCTTAAAGCCCACATCTCAGCACTATTGTAACAGATTTAATGCTCATCTGTGGACAAAAGATGGGGCACTTGTCCACTAAAGACAAAATAGTAGATAGCATGTGCTCCTTTATCCATGAAAAGGACACTGCTTACCTATAGAGAGGCGTGATGGTCAAGTTACTCTTCCTTGACTGGGGATGGCTCTGTCCCCATTGGCGTTTACTGACTCTATCCAATCCCCTCCCTGGGCAGTGCAGAAAATAAAACGAAGCTAACTGGTCCGAGCAATTGTGGAGCCGACAACCTGGCCCTCCGTTTTCGAGGTGTTGCTTTAACCAGCTGCGTTCCCTGGTGCCTAAGCTTAATAACGGACGTAAGCTTTACATTTCTTCACTCAGATTTTGTTTTACAAAGTAGCAAGAAATAACATGAACAATAACATGCATTTTCATCTTCACTTCCGTTCTCCATTCTGTAAAAGTCAAACGTCTTCGGGAGAGTGGTTCTGTAAATTATAGACATAATAAATATTAACTGAGATCTCAGCTCTGTCACTTACTAGCGGAGTGATCTCTCCTGCAAGATACTCAACGTCTCTGTGCCTCAGTTTTCTTATCTATAAAATGGGGACTCTGACAATACTTATAATCATAGGGTTACTGAGAGAGTTTAACAAACTTAAAAATGTAAAGTGCTGAGAACAACACATTAGAACACTAATTGCTATAAAAGGGTTGTTTTTGATGGTGATACTGCCATGCTATTATTATGTTCATTAAGAACAATATCAAAATGCATCAGCGACATGTGTGAAAACTCGTCCTGGCTTTCGTGCCAGCCTACTGACAAAACCTTCAAGTTGTTCATTCCAAAGTGTTCCTGCATACTGTATGGATCTGTATGTATCTTGTCAATTCGACATTCAGCCAGAGGCTTAATTGTTTTTTTGTTTTGGAGGGTTTTTTTTTTTTTTTTTTTACTGACTTGATATTTTAAAAATAAGTTATGGCAAAATAAATTTGCAGTTCACTGTGGCAGCTGTATGAAATGTATGGCTGGCATATATGTGCTTCTTTCTCAGATTTCTACTAGTTCTACCCTTAGCCTAATTCCATATTCCTAGTTATATTGTAGTGTATGTGCTCTTGTGCCTGCTACCTCAAATACTTTGTGGAAGAAGGATGTTAATAAATAATATGAAATAATGTTCTTTTTGTACTTTGCTAAAATATCCCTGTTACCTATGGGAAAAAAACTAAATCCATGGACAATCATCCTTGCCAATCTCTCTGCAAGATATTTTGAATTACACCTTTCTCCCAGTCTTGGCAATACCAAGCGATCATATTTAATGAATAGAGAAGAAGTAAATGACAAAAATAGAGAAAACACAAACAGAAGTATAAATCATTAAAATGCCGCAAAATCAAAATTCCTGATTGTATAAATTGATTGCTACTGTTACTGTATGTTGAAATAATGTGTGAAGTTATTGAAGGAATTTCAAAATAAGAAAAATAAAAAGACTTTTTTAATGAGCTCCAAAAAAATATAGTGTATTTAAATTCTAGTTGTAAAAGTAAAAATTTATATGTACTTCCCTTTCACTATTTCTAAGTAATCATGTCTGGAAAAAAGACTTATGATCTCATGGCTCTTTGGGAACTCATTTTTTATCAGCTTTCAAACACCAATAATTGCTTTCTCAGTGGTAGGACCTAGACGAGATGGCTAACGCACCCTCGGGCTGACTATATTTACTGAGGTGGTAAGTGTCAAAATTCCCAAAGAAATTTCCTATCCAGACCAGCATGCAGCACGTAATGGGAGATCCTCTCCAAAACAAATGGTGCTTTATGGACATCTTTATACAACAACACTAGGTTAAATAACCTACAAAAAATAATAATAATAAAGAAAAAAATCCTATGTTAAAAATGAAATTTTACATCTCAAAGGCCTGTTTCTATCTTCAAAGCCTATACATACAACAACTCTGGTCTTGCAAAATTATCCAGATGTAAATGGTCCCAAAGTAGCCTGAGTTTCTTATTTATTTATTATATTTATTGAGGTATAATTGACATATAACATTATATTGGTTTCTATTGTACAACATCATGATTTGTTATGTATATCTTTTACTAGCCTGAGCTTCTAAGGGAGTTTTATTACAAAGCACACACTCATATATACATGAGCCTGATGGAAAATGTCCTCTGATGCTCAACCTCGGAAGCAATTCCAGGTCACCCATCTTGAGTTCGCATGAGGACAGGTGTTGAAGTTATTATGAAAGTGGGGCCAAACATCCAGATATCGGTTGGTGTCCATATGAAAGACATGCCAGGGGGTTAGACCTTTGCTGTCTGTAAGAACTGGCTAGCCCTGGGCGGAGCAGCCTCATTCCCCAGTCAGGGATGCCAAAAAGCCAGATCATCAAGAATACAGAAGATAAGAAAATACAGTTAATATAATTGTCCCTGTGACAGATTCAAAGTAGACAAATACAAAATCTAAGAAAACACAGTGGGAACAACCTATCACTCTCTTTGTGTTTGTATTCAAAGCTATTTCTATTTTCAAATATTAACAGTAGCTGCCTATGAATCCGAGATTAAGAGCAATTTTTTTTAACAGCAAACATTCATTGACCACTATGATTTTTTTTTTTTGATAATCTGGTCACAATGTTTCAATTAATCTTCTCAACAAACCAATTTAATAGGTTCTGTTGTTATTTGCTTTTTAATGAGGAAACTAAGAGTGAGAGAGGTTAAGTGACTCTCAAAGGCACACAGCTAGTGAAGGTCAGAGCTGACACTGTGTGTGATGAGGTCAGCCAGATTCCAGAGCATTTTGTTCAACAGATAATTATGTAGATAACTGAATTGTATGTTTGAACATGTGTCACTTTTATGAATAAAAAGGACTGAGATAACAGGGATATTTTAATCAGGCTTTTGAAAAATTAGATATATATACAAACATGCATGTATATATAAGTTATCTATGTGTGTGTGTACAAACATTAAATTAATGTCTTAAGACCAAAGTTCTCAGAAAGCCAAGGTCATGTAGAGTGTACATGTGGGCAGCAGAGGACATAAAGATAATAAAATGGACACTCTCTTCATTTTCCTTACTTGCTTTCATTACGTGTGTGTACATGAGCAGGTTTATTTTAAACAGCTGTGTGTATGTTTCGAAGGTATTTAAAGATATTTTCAAACTCATTTTATGTTCAACATTTTTCTGAATAACAGACAAGAAAACAGCTGTGCAGGATCAGTGAACACCCCTTCTTTCAAGGAGCAGACACAAGACAAACAGAGTGCTATTTAACTGCAGCTGAGTTTCAAGGATGTCTTACATTACAGAACCAAAAAAAGGACATTTAATTATTCAAGTAGTTTGCAGATGTTAAAAAAAAAAAGGTCAACTATGTATTTGATTCCTAAGCAAATGAAAAGAAAGCTCTGAGAAAAACTCGCTTTATGCAATGTTGTCCTGATGTAATATTCATGTTATTTGAAATAACATTGTCCCCATTTCTTTCAGAATGGCATTTTAACACCACTGAAAAACAGAAGTACTTCCATTGGAATGACTATACTGAGAAAGGAAGAGTTACAGTGTGCTTTGAAAAACTGGAATTCACCTTATTAACAAAAGGCTTGATGTTTGCTAAGAAAACAAACTTTTTCCTAGTCCTTAAAGTATCTAAAGTTTCCATTTGGAGCTCTCTTCAAACCCAACAGTGGGGAATTCAGAGACATAAGAAGGAAAAATCTTTGTTGATGCAGATAGGCAGTTTTCCATCTGCATTCAGGAAGACCGAAACCACAAACAGTTTGCCGTGTTTTGTCACCTGCTGAATTGCATCAGACTTTCGGTCCCTATTACCCTCTGCAACCTCCCGGCCATCCCCTGACCTGCCCCTGCTGTCTCATGACTACCTTCTCAGAAAAAGAAATTGATTTTAAAAAAGTTCTCAGTTCTCTTTTCCAGTTTTCTACATGCTTGTTAACTCAAATATTACAACATTTATTTATGTATCTGGTGTGGTAAAGCCTGTTCTGATTAATGAGAGACAGGTGATGTTTTGTGGAAAAAATATCATAGCACTTTTGAATAAATGTGCTCAATAAACCAAAATACTGAAAAGTTATATATTATTGATGTTTATTTTGGTTGCTTATGGTGCCAGAAGCTTAATATGCATGAACTTCTGTAAGTCTAAAAAAATACTGCATTTCTTATGTGTATTTATTTAAAGATAAGAAACAGACTGAAAAGGTTAAATACCTCCTGAGAAAACTTTAATGATTGGCAAGTCTGGATTTGAAATGCAGTGGTTCTTTGCAAAAGCAATGGATATAGAAAGATCTTGGTAAATACAAAAAGACCACGTTCTAACTGTGTAATTGTAAGCAAGTTATTTACCTTCTACTGCTTCAATTTATCTTCTATAAAATGGGGGGAATGATAGTGTCTGCTTTACATGGCTTGGTGAGAATTCAATGTATTAATTTGTATAAAGCAGCGGTCCCTAACATTTTTGGCACCAGGGACCAGTGCTCCTATGAGAATCTAATGCCTGATGATCTGAGGTGGAGCCGAGGCGGTGATGCCAGCGCTGGGGAGCGGCTGCAGATGCAGATGAAGCTTTGCTCACTCACCCACTGTTCGCCTCCTGCTGTGCAGCCCAGTTCTTAACGGTTTGCAGTCCAGGGTTTGGGGACCCCTGATTCAAAGTACTTAGCACTTGTCTGGCATAGAAAGAGTCCCTAATATATGGAAACTCTTATTATCACCATCTATAATCTATAGCAGCAAGCACAGAGCCATTATATCATATTCTCTCTAATTTTTAGGGAGACTTTATGTGATTTAGAAAGTTAACGATATAAAAACTTATGATAAGACAGGCAATGTGAACAATCAGTGAATATTACACAGGGAGGCAGTTGACTACTTTTTGTACCCTATTCAACTGTAGAGAAAAGACAAATTTAGACAGCAGAATATTTGATAGACCTGAAAGTTTGATTCTGTTGCAAATGATACTACACTATCTTTCATAGGCACCTGTTTAGTATTATCTACCAGTCTTGAATTTAAAAGTTTTGTGGGTAAATGAGTACAGAAGCATAGGCTAAGATGCACTCTGCTTAGGGCCATTGGATTTACTAATATTTTTTGAGTTGCTCAATGGATGACAGAAAAGAGCAGAAAACTTTAATTTTGTTCCATCTTCTCTATCAAAAAGAAGATTCTTCAGGTGTCTAAGAGAATTGTACCAGATGGACTTAAACAGGCAAGCAAGACTCATTCAAGACAATTGTAATGAGTCAAGACTATGGCAATGGGAGAGAGAGAGTAGACTCAGCTTTACTGAAACAAAAAGCAGGAGAATTCGGAAGCACGGAGCTAATGGGAAAGTACTGGAGGGTATTATTCAAAGGGAAGATATCTGTGTTTGCTAATCACCATGTACAAAGTTTGTCTCCTACCTTCCCACAGAGATGGGGAGATGATGGGGAGATGGGGACTCTATCTTTCCTGATGATTGCATTTCAAAGAGCTGACCCCCAGGTCTTTGAGAAGGACATTCCTGGGTGGCCAGAGTCTGGGAGAATAGTTCCATTAAAATTAATATTTATAATAAATTGCCCTTCAATGTAGAAAAGAAAATACAGATTTATGAATCTATACTTCCAAGGACTGTCTCCATGAAATCGTAACTGCATCTATTACGTTTATCCAATGTAAAGCAATAAAATACAAACTTTGAGAATGTAGTCTCTGAGAAAGAAAATATAGATTTAAATATTAGCTTTACCAGTTATTAGATGTGTGGTCTTAGACAAGCTATTTAACCAAACTTCATTTATTCAATCTATAATTTATGGATAATATTAGGACCTTGTCGAAAGGTTACCGAGACAACACTTGGCACATAGAAAACTTCACAAAGTTCAAAAGTGAGGAGAACTGAGCTAACAGGAGAAACGGTTAAATGATTTCCTGAAGGATTGCCATCACATTTCTGAATAACCATCTGCTCTAATAGTTAAGCGCAGAAAGCTAGAAAATGCACCACAATCTTATTCTTTTAAGTACTTACTCTGTCAGTAATTTCTATAATCACACACTCAGAAAGTTTATAGAGAAGGGGAGACAGCAGGCAGGGGAGAGAGAGAGATGCTGAGAAAGCATGAGCACACGAGAGAAAGAGGTAAGAAAAATGGCACCTTTGACATTACTTTTTATAGATGACCAGGACTGAGACTGCTTTGGAGGCCACCCTGTCCCACTGCTCAGATGAAATTACACAAAATAACAGGCAACCCAATCAATCTCTCTCTGCGTTTGTATGTAATTTTAGTTGGTCTCCTTGCAAAGAACTCCTTTATTTGTGCTCTAAGAAGACTGGACTTTGACAGAGAAAAATAAAAGTTTAGTGGTTGTATAAAAACTATTTCTGCTTTTTCTTAACTGACAACAGCATAGTTTTAAAATCATAATATCTTTGCCGTTTTTACACTAAAGTTACTCCCACTTTGGATTATTAATTACTGGAAACATTTTGATTTTGTTGTGCCAAATACAAAGTAATGCTTTTAGAAGATGAAGAATGGTTTGAATGGCTTACTGTTGACTTATATAGCCTTTAGATACAAGAAAAATCAATACTCAGTGCTGAGGGTTTTTTTTTTTAATATAAAATAATGGTATACCCTAAAAATAATGGTGTACCCTAAGTTATCATCAGTAGCTACATAAGCTTTAAAGGACTTAGAAAAAAGAGTAACTACTTCTATTTTAGCATTTCCTTCTCATTGAATACATTTTTTAAAATAAGTTAATTATATAGATACCAACTTGGAGAGAAATCTAATATCTTTTTCAGTAAAAAAAAAAGAGAGCAAGTTGCTGAATAACACCTAAAATATGATATCATTTATGTATTTCTATGTGCAAATTCATTTGTGTATAAGTGCATAGAAAAGGTTCTGTAGTATCATATTTAAAGCAGAAGTTATCTCTAGGAAAAAGAGAACAGCCTTAGCTTTAACTGTTATGTTTTTGTATTATAATATACTTTTTATTTAAAATACGTTTTATATTACTTCAGTAATTTAAACATTAATAAAAAATGTTTCGATAGGTGGTTATATCTTCAAATGTCCTTAACTCACTACAACTAGCCTTTCTGATAAATAGATTTTTGCCTAATGACCCATAAGAAATAAAACGTGTTAAAAGTATCTTCTCTTTGTGGTTTAAAATATTTTTTCAGAAATTAAAAATATCTTTTTACAGGAAAATTGTTCTAAGAATGTAAGCATGGCTGGTAGTTCCTTTATCTTTCACCAACATTTTCCATCTCAGATTTAGCATTGTCCAAGGACATTTAGTTAAAATACAACAAAAATTACTTTTGCAGGTCAAAGTAAAAAAAAAAAAAAAATACTAAAATATTTTCCTGAAATTAACTATTATTTGATATCCATGAATTTCTTAAAATCTCTTTAGACATATTGTGATTTTCAGGTTTTTAATAGCTTTTGATATTAAAATTTCTCCTAGCTGTGCAGTTATATCTCTTTTCACTTACCTATATAAGGAAAGTGTCACACAGAGATAGCAATTACTTCTTTCTATGAATGAAATACTACTATTCTTTTATCTGTATTTAATATAGCACGCACGTCTTGAGTGTTCACGTTTAGTGTGTCAAAATATGTCCAGTAATGATATTAATTCCTGTTTGTTATGTATTAGAATAAATACATAAATAGAAGAACCCTGTTTCTGAATGTCACTTATGAGTCTGATGGTCAGTTATCAGAGGACAGGGATATGGTCCCTGTGTTCAGACACGCTATTTAACACACAATAGTAGATACTCAATAAAGTACAACTCCTTTGATCTTAATCTCTGCCTCAGATTTCCCCCTAAATCTTTACTCTCTATGCTACTCAATAGTTTCTACCCTTCATTCACTCTTATTTTGTTGATAAGTGTTCAGCTCCAATCTCCAAAAAAAATGAGGTCAATTGCGCAGTTGATACAGGTAATTCCTGCCTGGATCCTTGGGTATAATAATTATTCCAAACTATGAGAATCTAACATAGATTATTCATCTCCGTAAAATGCAGAAACACAAACATCGATGCAGTAATAACTGAAGGATTCGACTGCACATAAAAAGCTTGTGGATTTTAGGAGCTGATTCACATCGATCCCCTGATCGTTCCTGTCTCTGCGCAGTTGACTCAGAGCTCGGGTGACAGCTGGCCACCTCTCTGCCTGACTCGGTGCTTCCGGAAGCGACTGGGTGAGTTTCACATTTGATACTCTATGTGGTATGTGAGGGAGTGATGTCAGCAAGATGGTAGGGGAGAAGTTTGCAGCCCTGTCTCCCTGTAGAAACACTAATTTTGACAACCACCCACAAGGGAGAGTCCATTTGTAAAGTCTGAGAGTCCACTAAAGAGGTCCCAGAACCCTGCTGGAGCGAAAAATCATCTGAGAATAGACACGTCGAAGAGGGTAAGAAGCACAGTTTCATTTTACCTGTGTCACCCATTCCCCATAGCTGCTCAGCTCTCCATGCCAAGAGAGAGCCCCTCGGCCAAGGGACAGTGACCGCATAGAGGCCACCTGGCCTCCCAGCCGTGCAGGGTGCTACCTGAAACCCATTTCTCTCGGGCCCCACCCAGAACACGGCACGGCTGAAGAGTCTGGAGGCAAATAGGAAGAGAGAAAAGGAGCGGGGCACACAGAGACAGGGCTTGTCGCTCAAGACCGAACCTCGGATTCTACTGACCACCTTGCAGACTCCCACAAGAGGCCCACCCATGAGTCTCGTAGGACACATCACCCGATGTCCCCCAGCTAGCCCATGGGCACCATCGGTGCTTTGTACACCCATTTCCCTGCCGATCTGGTGCCTCATACGTGTTCCCACGGACAGTGCGCATGAGTCTCTGAAGAGTGTATACAAACGCAGGCGCACACACAGCCATCCAGACTTAGCCGGACTGGGAGAAAGTGCATAACCTTGAACTCTTCCGGGCACTGCCCTTAGCAAAATAAATGGTGTGTGTGTGGCGGGGTGCTCTCAGCACCTGGCTTGGCTTGGTGGAAGAGAGAAGAGGCATACAATCTGAAGACAATCCAAGAGGGAACAAGTTGGGGTGGGGGGCGTGGTATCCATAGCAAAGGACTGAGCGACCCTCAGAATCCCTCTCAGGGTGAACTGAAGAGGTCTTTCTCTCTGAAGTCAGTCAGTAAAGACTTGAAGAGGTGACAGAGTCTTCAAATGCAAAATAGGAACACAAACTTCAGGGAGCATAAAAAATCTAGGAACCAGAGGAATACAACATTCCAGTAAGAAGAGTTAGAAGAGTAAAGTTAGAAAGAATAACGTGTGCTGCCTAAAAAGCTGCTTCCTATGTGATAAAGGGATCAGAAAAACTCCGTGCGTCCACAGAAGTGGCAAGGAAGCGTGCTGTCAGCTCAGGGTACGTGATGAAGGGAGAAAAATCGTCAAAGGTAAAGGGAAAACGCATCATTCATGAACTAAGTTGCAGGTTTGCTCCCTGAGTCGTAGTAAAGCTGGTAAACTGAGAGATTTAAAAAAAAAAAAAAAGCCTCCAGACTCAGATAACTTTATAGGACACTGTTATAAAACCTAAAGAATTAGATAACTTTTATCTAACGAAATCTAATCTAGATCACTGAAAGGTGAGAAAGAACTCTTGATTCCTTAAAGAAGATACTAGAACCTTAATAACAGATCTAGTCAAAAATAGTACAAAAACAATTTTTCATTCAACTTATGACAATGAGCACAAATATCTTTAATAATGTACTGTAAACAAAATGATAATCACAATTAAGTGAAAAAAGTGGCTTAACATTTTAAAAATAAATCAGTGTAATAGACCATGTCCGTGCACTGAAAAGGAGGAGGTATATTGCCTCTTAGTAGATATAGGGGAGAAAAAGCAAAAACTTTAAACTCAATTTTTTTATTTAAAAAGAAATAACAATTAGAAATAGAAAACTTCCTGCATGATTAAGAATGGAAGGAACCTATCATAAGATGTGAACAGGGTTTATCTTAATGGTGAAATATTGAGCATTACCTCTAGAGTTAGAAAGAAAACACAAATACTCCTCAAATTTTTTAATATTCAACAATGAACTAGATGTTCAAAACAACGATATGAGGTTGGAAAAGATTGTTGTATTGTTTTTACTCACAGAAGATATGATTGTCTACATAGGAAATTTGAGAAAAACAATGGACAAACTATTCCCCCGCAAGTTTTCCAGATCCTCCCCACCTCGCTTCTGAAGAACTAAGGTTATACTAAGTAAAACCTCTTCACTTTTCTGGCTATCAGCTACTCTTTCTCAACTGGTTCATTACCATAAAATTTAAACACGTGCAAAGTCTTTCCCACAAAAATGCTTTTGAAAGTAATTTTTAACAGCTCTATTGAGGTATAATTTGCATACTGTGAGAGAATAATTTTTAGTAGTATATTCACATACATTTTTAATAAATAAAATTAAAATAATTTAAATCATACCTCATTCCTGCATTACAGCCAACTTAGGAGAAAATATAGAACAATAAAAAAAATTTTAAAGACATGAGAGATAAACAAGGATATGGAATAACAAATACCTAGGCATATAAAGAGATGGAAAATTTTTAAAGAGCTTTATCTTAGAACCTAAAGACTTTAAAAGTTTCATCTCACTTCAGCCACTAATAGGCTTGTAAATGCCACTTCTTGGTTTAGGTCCAAGACCAATATTCTATTTTGGTCCCAACATTATTTTTTGAACTTAAAATATATTGTGCACTGGTATTTATGTACATATTTATGTTTGTAGCTCATATATTTTTGACACATAATTATGAATAATTATCTGCAGTTCATGAATCCTCTGGAACCTACTAGCTAATTGAAAAAAAAAAAAAGTGCGCCCAGAATTAGAGAACCTCCAGCATGGCATAACTGATTAGGCCACCTTTCTGCTCCCCATCATAAGCTTCTTCATTCTTCAATATCAGCCTGATAAAAATCTGCCTTGCTGGGAAATGTGAAATTTACTGGATTAGAGAAAAAGTGCAGACCAGTTTGTGTCACTCAGGAGGATGGAAGCGAAAGCATGATTGCTTTCTTCCGTATGTGGACGTGTACTATTTTACGTAAAGATGAAAACCCAGTTCAAGAATTATAAGTTGGCTTGATATAAATAAGTCCTTCAGCCAAAACAGTCTACATATCTTTAATTAATTATTCTAATAATTTTAAGGCAAACATAAGTCCTAAATCCTAATCATGGATCAACTGGGATACAGTACTGAGACAAGCAGAAATAATATACTCGTACAAACGGGTAGATTAAACTAAGCATTCTCATATATAAAAGAAAATAAATCTCCAGTAAAGTTAATATGCTTGTCTTTGACATCTTTAAAACAAGTAGTCTTCATGACATTCAAGATTTTTAGCATAGATTATATGATAGTTATATTACTATCTTATGTGATATAGAATTATTGCTTATAATATCATATGAGCAATAATATATTTTGAAGAATTCTCTAGCTGCTTTAGGGAGAGCTGAAGTTGGAGATGTTGCATAGTTTTGTACTGTCAGAAAAATTAAAGTTTTGATTAACTTTTAAAATTATAGGAGATAACCAAAAACAATCTTTATATCTATGTGCTTGCAATTAAACAACAGAAAACAAAAAGATTATGCATGTATCTGTCTTCCAATAAAATATCTTATAAAGATATTCTTGGAAAAGCAGGACATGGAAATCTTTTTAACTGGTTTGTGAGCTTCTGGGAAAAGCCCACACATTTTCTGAATCATGTACATCTGATCTTCTGTAGAATGTGACTTTAGATGCATTCACAGCTATGGCAATGAACAAAATACTTAGAAAAGTGTACTACTAGGATTATGGTCTGTACTTGCATTTTTATAATAATCTTAATTTTTTGAAATGTATTTTATTTCAGTTTGTAGTATGAAAAATTTCCATAATAGAATTAGACTGATATAACAGAGACAAAAAAATAGTTCTACAGTGTAGATAGTATCGCTATACTTCTATTTAAAGATAATATTTTGTATAAACATCAAAATGAAACACAGTTGACTTATGATATCAAGGAGCTAGGGAATGTGTCAAAGACAGACATTTCAGGAAGTCAACTCTGAGTTTCAAGATAGCAGATAAGTGTGAGTATGATAGCTTCGCATTATAAAGAAGATAAAATTATGTAATTCCTTTGGCTTCTAATCTGAGGATACTTAGAGAAAGTGTCTCAAGGCATAAAAACTACAACTAGAACAGACTTTAGGGGAATGTGCAATTGACGTAATACACAGTTGCAACTTCCATCTTCCCATCCTTAGTATTAGTGTCTGAAAGTGATATTTTAACCTAAGGTAAGCCAGAAGGTAAATTGATATTATGATTAACATCACCCAGCAGTGTCTCGAAGGTATAAAAAAGTTATCTGTCATTCGTTCTATGCCTACGGAAAACTTTTTGCTTGTCAAACCAAAGCTAAGAGAAAATCTCCACTTTTTACTTCGTTCTTTTACAAAATAAAAGAAAAAGAAAAAGAAAAAAGAAGGGAGGAGGAAAAGAAGAAAGTTTTATACAATAAAAAAGCTATTTTTATTGAATAGATAATGAGACAATAGATATTTTATGTAGAAAAAGTCCCGGAAGAAAGAAAGTTATTTTTTTGGTAGATGAGTCTCTTGGTACATTCGGATGATCATTTTGAATGAATTAACAATTATTAGACTGAATATCATGGTGCTTTTGAGAAAAAAGTACATGTATTTTTTAAAGTAAACCACTAATAAATTTGACGATTAAATATTGATTAATTAATCTCAGTAGAGGGGATTGAAATCTGACCTTTCTGAAATACCTCAGAGTTGCACTGCCTGTCCTAGTAATGGGAGCCAAGTGGGGTCATGCATTTCCTGGGGTTTCACAATTTCACTTCCCAGAGAGCTCAGATAGCCTGAAATGCAACAGCCCAGGAACGGTTAGCCCTTTTTAGATAATTTCTTGTAAATTTCAGGTAGGTAATTTGGTAGAATGATTAGTAAGAAGATGAGGCATAAGAAGAAATAAAAATTAGCCGGGGCCCTCTCAGATTAAATCTGAAAAGGCTCCTGGAAGGAATATATATCTCACTCACACCGGATACTGCCCTGGGTGCTAGTTAATTCAGCATCTGTCTATCAACACTCTCACGGTTTTCCTTGAGTTATTCTGGCAGCGTTTTAAAGGATTAAAAATATTACTTAGCCATAAGGAACGATGAAATACTGACATTTGCGACAGCATGGATGGCTCTTGAGATTATCATTCTAAGTGAGATAAATCAGATAGAAAAAGTTTAGAACCATATGATTTTCGCTCATATGTGGGATATAAAACTGAAAGCAATAAGCAAAGAAGATAAACAAATAAAAACTCATAGACACAAACAACAGTTTAGTAGTTGCCGAAGAGAAAGGGAGAAGAGGATAAAGTAGAAAAGGGTAAAGGGGGTCAAAATTGATGGAAGGAGATTTGACTTTGGGTGTGAACACACAGTGCAATATACACATGAAGTATTATTGAATTGTACACTTGAAACCTATGTAATTTTATTAACCAATGTCCAAAACATCATAATAATTCATTTTTTTGCTCAGCAACTACAGGAGTGCCCCTCCCCTAGCCTCGTATTAGCAACAAATGCTATAGCTGGGCATCAATCAGGGGTCTGCCAGGAAGCAGATGCCATGCTCAGAAAAGTATAATAAAAGGATATTTTCGAAGGTATGGGCAGAAAGAATGGGAACCCACAAGAGATCATTACCAGAACTGGTTAGAGCTGATGGTCTTATCACCTCTAAGCCTAAAGAAGCAAAGGGAGGGCGAAGTACCTGACTTTCATGGAAAGAGCTGGAAAATAAATACCCAACCTCACTCTTATCTCCCAACAAGTGCTGCTACTGCTTCCCATTGGACAAACCCAACTGGAGGACAGAGGACAATGGAGTCAAAGAAGCCACCAACTCATAGAAGGCTGCCAGGACACAGAGCATGCTGGAGAAGGAAGGAGAGGGGATCTGGAGGGCAAATAGAAGACATCCACACAAGCTCCTTTAAATTCTCACAGTATAATTGTTTTAAAGGAAGAGCTCACTCTAAAGTTGAGTCCTGCCTGACTGCTAGAGAATTTGAGCATCCTTGCATTTATTTGCTGATCTCATATAGTGGCCCTTCTGTGAAATGTCTTTTCACATTCTTTGCACATGTTAGATTGGATGTTTGAGTTTCTCTCCTCCCATTTTATAAAAGCTCCTATCATATTTTCTGTCATGTTGCTTTTCTAAATCAATTGTTTCTCTGTTGATTTAGGTTAGATATTTCTTTATCATACCTAAGATTTAAAAAAACCAAACTTATGAAATTCAAATACATCTAATTTTGTTCAATAGATTCTAGACTTCCAGTCTAGAGAAAGATGATGTCTTTCACCTACAGAGGGTATCTTTTCTCTAAATTTTTTTTAACAATTAACTTTAATTTATTCACAATTTGTTCTTATATGTGGTATAACTAGGTGTTCACTTTTATTCTTTTATAAGGCTAGCCAGCTGTGTCAGCACCAGTTAATAGGTAAAGCATTCTATTATTAATAAATTGAACCATCATTTTTACACATATTAAATTTCTATCTACGCCGAAATTAATTTCTGGATACTCTTTACTTTCTCCTGTAATCGATTTGTCTACTGAAAGACCAAGATCAGAAATATATAATTACATTGGTTTTATAGGGTGATTTAACATCTAAAATAGAAGTCACCCATCAATGTTCTTTGTTTTCCATATTTTTCTTGAATATTTGAAAGCATTTATTATAAAATGCAATATCAGTATTAGTAAAAAAAAAATCTACTGAGATTCTAATTGAAATTGCATTTAACATATTAATTTTAGAGTACTGATATCTTAATGGCAATAAAACCTCCTATTAACAATATGACATATCCTTAATGTTTGTTCAGATATTTTGTATCTGTCAATTTAATTTAATAGTTTTCTTCCTAAAGGCCCTGAATTTTTTCTGTTAAATCTCCTTTTAAACTTTTCTAGATTTTTTGCTATTGGGAATGAAATTTTTCCCCATTTCTTTCTCTAGTAATTCATTGCTAGAGTTGAATAAAGTTTATATAGTTCCCAGACAACTTTACCAAATCACATAATCATAATAGATTTCTTCTGGTCTCTTGAGTTTTCTAGGTATATAATCATATTGTCAGGAAGGAGATGACATGAGCACCAATTCCCAAGTTTTGTGAGTGATAGTTTACATATGCGAATTTTTAGAGAATAATAAAGTGAGCACTTTCCCCTAGCCCAGCCTAACCAGTAAAGCACTGCAAATGAGACTGTATCCTGCACGTGTACTCCTCCCGGAAGTCACTCTATTCCCCCCGTCAGGTGCTACTATCCTGAGTCATTCTCATGAATATATGCACTGTTTCAAAATACGGTGAATTGTTTCGTACATCATAAATGATATCACGCTGTATTTATCTTTCTATAATTTCTTGTCATTCAACATTATGTCTCTGAGATTTATTCATGATAATACATGTTTGTTCTAATGTATTTATGTTAATTGATGTCTACTATTTCATTGAGGGAACACATGATGATGTATTTGTTCATTTTCCGATTGTTAGTGTTTCTGGGTGATTTTTTGTCTATTATAAAACCTGCTGCTAGGATGTCTTTTTATGCACATGAGTCAGAATATGGATCTAAAAGTGGAATTCCTTGGTCAAAGTCTATTTTTATCTTCAGCTTGAAAAGCTATTGACAAAGTACTCTCCAAAGCATTTTGTGTCATTTTGCCATTTTATACTTCTATCAGCAGTTTTCGTTATTCCCCTTTCTAGCCAAAACTTACACATTTAAAATTTTTTGGCAATGCAATGGGTATAAAATAGTATTTCATTACATTTTTAATTTGCCCTTATCTAATTTTATGTGAGCATAGTGTGTATACATATATGTATATGTGTGTGCATGCGTGTGTACATATATAGAGAGTGAAAGAGAGAGAGAGAGAGAGACAGAGAGAGAGAGAGTTCCTCTTTTGTCAATCATCTCTTTATGTCTCATCTATTTCTCTAATGAGTAGTTTACCTTCTCTAACTGATTTGTCAGAGTTCTTTATATGTTCTTGAAAATAATCTTTGGTCACTGTATGCATTGCAAAATCTTTACCTAGGCTGTGGCCTTTTTTTGGTGTTGATGGGGGACTGGTTTCTCCTAAAAAGTCTAAACATTTCATGAGTGTAAGAAATTTCCCTGTCTTCAGTGCGAGAACAGTCCCTGGCATATGGTAGGTGTTCAATAAATCTTTTGGGATGAAATAATAAATATCTTTGCATTCTCTAGGTCTACTATAACTCTTCTTGTTTTTGAAAGGCTATAGTTTCTTAGTTTTGTATCCATGTATCCCAGATATTACCATATTGATTTTAAATTTTGAGATTCCATCGCACATTAAAATTTAGAAGGAAAGGCAATTTATATAGTTTTAACTACAGCCTAGCCTTGTCCTAGTGAAAATTAGCATAAAATGATATTAGAATACTGGGTACTCATAAAATCTAATCATGCCTTGCTTACACACCCACACACGCACACGCACACACACACAAACAGGTAAGAAAGTATGTTAAATTTTATTTATGGTTTTCCAAGTATATGAAAGAAAACTGAAAAAACTAAAAAGGCCAGATATATTTGCCAATGAAATTCTAAAGATTTGATATACAAAAATCATGTATGTTAATTATTTTTTCTGAGTTTGATCTCAGGAAAATCCTACAGATAAAACTTAAATAGTCTTCACACCGAGAAAGCTAGGTTGGAGAATCATGGAAGCAAGAATAGGTAGTGAACACTGCAGAATAAAATAAATTTAAAAAATTATAGGAGGAGGGTAAAATAAACAGAAACAAAGAAACTGTAAGGTTAAAGGGATGTTTCAGAAATAGCTAATGTCCCAAACAAGGCAGGCTGGAATGTTGCTTATACTTTGAGAAATAGCAGTTGATTCAGTGAGATGGTTTAATATTATTCTCTGTTAGAGTGACCCACCCATCCGTGCACTCTGCCAGTTTTAATCTGAAATTTCTATAAGGTTCAGACGAAACACCTCTTTTCTAAATCCTTCCTTGAAAAAAACAGTTGCTCCTCTGAACTCCTATGGCATTTTATTCGTCTTTCCCTCATGGCCCTTGCCTACCACGAGGATAGAATGCATTAGGCTAAAACTTCCTTATGGACAGAAAAACCCATATTCTTTGTACATAGGAGACGTATAATAAGATTTAGTGAGTTAATACATCAAAATCATTGAAAGAGAACAAAGATAAATATCTATGTGAAGCTATAAATTCCCAACTAAGAAATTTCAACATTATCTGGCAAGTAAATGAGGTGTTTTTGGAAAAATTATAAAAAGTAGTTACATTTTTTAAATCATATTACTCTTTATCTAATTTAAAAATAAATTTTTGATAAGTTAATTTATTCACTAATGGTTAAGAACATTGTATTAACAATAAAATATTGAACTGAATTCCTTAGGCTTAAAAACCAAAGCCCAGTAAGATATCCTTAAACCCATCTAAATAAAATAAATATTAAAGCAATTTTTAACATACAAAAATCTAATGATTCAAATGAAATAGACTTTTTTTGACAATGTACTCAGGAAATAATGGCCAAATTTTCATGAAAATAATTGCCTCGAATGGTAATTGGAAAAAAAAAAAATAAGGCTTGTGATAAATTTAGTTGAGTGAATCAAGATTTATTTTTACATGGGAAAAATAAGGAGGTAGAAATCAAACTAAAATAAAGAAAACTAAATTATGATATAGTTCACTGAAGTGTAATACCTACTCTAATGACTTCATTCAAGATAAGTCCAAATCTTTTCAGACTACAAATTTTGAAAGAAAATCTCATTTGCTAGTTAAATAAGTAGGCTATACTAACGAATATTCTAGGCATTATTTTGTTAATGTTTTAAAGATTCTGTAATATCTTATTTACCAGGAATTTCAATCCTTCATATATAAAGCACACGCTCCAGCTTAGACCCTGAGAGTTTTACGTATTTTGATTTTTTTCATTTAAAACTAGTCTTTCATCCCTACAATGGCGAAAATCCCTTCTCTTCAAGGAGAATGTGAGCGCTGTATCTGTGTTTCATGTCCTCCAGGAGCCCTGGCTTGGGAAGAGGTCCCCAGTTCTTCATCTCTGTGACATTGTTTTTATACCTGGTGTATAAATAATCAAGATACGACTTTAAAGTCTGTTTCAACTGCATGGACTCTTGAAACAATGCTTTACACATCTAAGTCCTACACATCTAAGTCTCCCGTAAGTTCGTGCCCTCCACATCCTGTGGCACCCACTCTTGTCGCCCTTGCCACTCCAGGGGCTGCAGTGAGGTTTATGTCATTGCCTGTGCTGTTGAGCTGGAGCTACTTCTTCATTTTTGTCGATACCTTCAACCACAGTGCGATGCTTCATGTTCTCTTCCACCTTGTTTCCACTCCCTATGGACCTGCTGAAATTACTGTGCCCAGCCTGTGCTCCAGCAATTACCTCATGTCACAGATAGAGTTTCACGCTCCTGCATGGAGTCTACTTATCATCTCTATCAAGCAAAGCTTTTAAGTGACATTAACCTTAGAGTACTCATTGGTGCAGCCCCTTCACTGTGGGATTTGGACATGCACTTAATACGCGGGCATAAAGGAAATCGTGACACACATGGTGTTACAATCGGAATCTCTATCTTCCTCCAACATGAATTCATCTTATTTGGACCGAGTTCACTTACTTTTATTTTCTTTGCTCTTTAAATAAGTTATTTTCCAGGAAATTCCATGGATTTCATTATAAATAAATCCCATGTAGATGAAATTAGCTGGTATTCCAAATATATTTAAATCTGGTGTGAACTGCTGATACACGCTACAAACAGCTAATATTGACATGTTTAAATCCAATAACCCTATACCGAATTACTAGAGTAACTCGGAAAACAGATCGTGAAAAATAAATAAAACGGCCCACTTGGCATTCTAACAAAATAATGAAAGATAAATCTTGAAATCTAAAGACAATAATTATTTGTTGAATATTCAATGGCCTTGGTTTGAAATCCAGCTAAGTCACTTCTTATCTCTATGTTAAACCTAAATCTGGGCAAAAGGTAAAACGTCTGACATCAAGTTTCTCTTACATCAAGATCAGATAACATCACTTATTAATAGGTTTATTTTGAAAAGCAAATGATATTGTGGAATTGGAAGCAACTTGTAAACTGAACACCACAGTTACAATTACTCGTTGTCGATTATCTCCTTTATCCTTACACTCTTTTACTTTCTTTTTTGCCTCCCTTCAAAGCTCTTGATCCTAGAAAGAAATTTACCATGCCGCATAAAGCTTAGGATACATTTCTTTTTAGAGCACACAATCTGGCTTCAGTTCGGCTTATAATTAACCCTAATCTTTGTTCCCTCTTAACAGCAAACTTCTGGAACCCATTCAAAAGTTACTACCTTTCTATGTATATTACAGTGAGGCCATGAATTCCTTAATCTGTCATGGCTGAAAAAAACGGACAACCAGACTATTGTAACATACTCTCAAATAATGTTTTTCAAACTCTTTGACTATTTTTCATGTTAAAAATAGATTTTACATTGAGTGCAATACAGACATACAGTCACACACTTTTGCATACACACACACACACACACACACAAAGTTTTCATGAAACAATACTTAATTTTAATAGAAGTAATGCATTATAATATTTCCTCATCTATTCTATTCTATTTCTTTTTTTAAAGTGTTGATGGCTACCTATTATTTCACAACCCACGACTGGTTGTGACTTGCAGTTTGAAAATTAATGCTTGCATTATGAGGGATTATTCCTGTCAGAGTTCTTGCTGCAAATAACAGAAACCTAATCTTGGTAATTTAAGTAGAAAATGAATTTATGAACAAGATACCAGATATCTCACAGAAGCGAATTAAGGTGGTGTTCTGGGTGGCAGAGATCAGAATCAAGGTCATGCCTGGCAGCTGTCCGGTATGGTACAGCTCTTTGATCTCATAACCACAGCTATTGTGGCATGACTCTTGACTGCACTGCTGTGGCTTCAAGTAATTTCTCTTGCCCCCTTGTGTATGTGTTTTCTACTCCAGATGTGAGCTGTAGGTGGAAGCATATAATTGATTAAGTGTACAACAAGAATAATCAGAAGCTGAACTGCCAAAGAAAATAAGAGACACACTAAAAAGTTTCCTTTCAAACTCCGGTTGTTTAATATTATTTAAACTCACTGGATTGAATAGAATTTTCAGGAACCAGTAATTTAGCCTCATTCTCCTCTTCTACCAAGAGCAGTACAATATAGAGCCAAGGAGAAAAGAACAGGAATAGAGATTTCCTGAATCACTAACCCTTCATATCTAATGGGACAAGATCTTCACCGCTGTGAAGACAGAGAAGCACCTGCTAGTCACATGGAGCCTGGGGTTCCATTGCAGATGCTCTGCTACTCCACCCTTCTCTATCCTTCTCTGCCCCCTGGGCTGCCTTATATGAATCATATAAAAGTTTATCTTTTGGTTGGGTTTGGTCAAAGAAGACCTTAGCAGGAGATCTAAGAGGGAGGTCCATGTATTTCCTTCCCATCACCCTGCCTATGAGTCTGCCTTGAGCTGACTGGGTCCCTCCTCTGATGCTCATTGATTCTCTCAAGCTGACTCCGCAGGAATCTCTCCTTCCAGGCTCCAGTAATTGTTCCCACCTTTCATCCCTTCATGGCTAGAGAAGATGACACTTCCTATTCCTGTACCATCTACGCAAATGTCTTAATGAATAGCCTCACTAGTAAATAACCTCTCTGAATTACCCTCTTTCAAGTATTCCACCTGCTTCTTCTTGAGAGCCTGGCTAACACAGATCATATCTTGACTTTGCCAAACTTACATATGCTTGGTTAACTCAAAAGTTATTTGTCCTCAGTTCTTTATCCATAAAATATGCTGCCTTTAAATATAATTATCCAGGTTACAATAAATATGAAAAATGTTAAACATATTATCCCGATAATCATTAGGAATAGTATTAAATTAATATTGCAATAGAGCCAAATTTTGATAATAAAGTTCAAACGTGATAAAATATAATGAAACATAGATATTAATTATCTGAAGAATCAAATCGACATGATAAAATTTCCTTACCCCACTTCATTAAAATGACTCTCAGTACTGCTATTTTTTTAATAATCACCTTAATTCGAAGTAGGACAATGAATCTTGGACATGTTCCAATGATATCACCACACTGCATTAACCGAGCAGCCTAACTTGATTAACACAATTAATCATCTGGCAAAATTAATTCCTTAATAAAGGAAACATCTTGGTGCACCAAAGAGAAGATACCATCTTTACCACAGTAAACATCTCTGTTTATTTCCAGTGCTGTGAACGAGAGAATAAAATGGAAAGGTTATCCCTGAATATCGTTTCAGTTTTTTTCACTCTGTTGCACTTCAGAGATGCCCCCAGAGAGATGAAGGTCTCTGGTAGCCATGGCAATGCGCTTTGGAGGATTCCCAGAGCTCCACAAAGGGCCTACACAGAGGATGCTATTTCGGCAACTATATCTGAAGCAAGAGCTTACAGACAGGACACATGTGAGGACAGCTCCTGGAGACTTCAAAAATACACAACAGCATTCTGTTTACCACGAGAAACTGTGGAGAGAACCCATGAGAATTGTGTTGTCGCTCTTACCGTTATCTCTTCATCTGTTCCCTCAGTATGTTTTAGAGAAACTGTGCTACCCGAAAAGAAAAAAATAAATGTAAGTCTGTGACAACCACTCTACATATTTCGATGCACTTCCTACTTCCTACCGCTCACTGTCTCCCTCTATCTCTTTCCATGTACATGACGTACAGATGGCCTATTTGGGATAATGCTAGTAGCAGTGCCAACAAATTCACATCTAAAACTGTTCAGCGGTTCGGATGTGTTAGATGTATATTTGTTGCTCAGAGTTGTGTGTGTGTGTGTGTGTGTGTGCGCGTGTGTGTGCGTGTTTATTTTGGGGGCGGAGGGAGTATTCATTTAGGGACTCTGTGTCTCTGTCACCAATCTGTTCATTCTGAAGTCATCATGGTCATCTCTGATTACTCACTGGAAGGGGGTCAAGCACAGATAATCTTCCTTGGGAGGTATTTTGGGACTAGAACAAGCAAATAGTTTGTACAAATGTTCCATTAGTGCTCAGTCACTTGGCCCTACCTAATGACAAATATATTCTAGCTGCATTAGAAAAAAAAGAGGAAACAGGTTTTGGTTAACACTTAGCAGATGCTGTCATAACAAATTTTTATTTTCTTAATTCATCACAATCTTTTGCAGGTTTTATTTGAGGAAATCAGATTCGATAGCTTCATAATATCTTATCACATGAACGTACAATAATATATTGAGTTTCTTCTCAACTAGAAGTTTATCAAGTTTAGGGGCATTATGAATCATACTTCTATGAACATTTTTATACATTAATTATGTAAATTATAAACTCACTTCCTCAGGCCAAATATACAAAAAGGAAAACAAAGTCTAAGAACATTTTATGATGTCTTGATAATCTTGCAAACTGCTTTTCAGAAAGACCAATTACCATTTCCATGGGAAGAACATGAGAAGGCTTAGCTCATCATTCTCTTGCAGGTATTAATTAAAGTGGTCTCATTCATATTTGCCACTTTGATAGAACAATCAGCAAAAATACTAGTTAAATGTACATTTCATTGATTACTAGAGTGGTTAAATATGGTTTCTTGAATGTCTTTGCATTTGCTTTTCCTTTTGCATGTTCTTTTCTTATGCCCTGTGTTAAAGTATTTCGAATAAGAAAATTTTGTATGTGTCACATATGTATTAAGAATATAAACCTCCTTAATTTTATGCCGTATATGTATCAAAATTTCATGTAGATATTTTTTGGCTTTTCAATTTTATGAATTTTAAATTTGGTAAATGTGAAAGTTAATTGTATGTGTCAACTTGACTGGCCAAGGAGCAACCAGATTAAACATTATTTCTAGGTGTGTTTGTGAGGACATTTTTGGATGAAATTAGTATTTGAAATGGTAGACTCAGTAAAGTAGACTGCCCACCACAATATAAGTGGGCATCATCCAATATGCTGAAGATCTGAACAAAGGGCTCCAGAAAAAGGAATTGTCCCCTTCTGCCCTACACCCCCAGTTTCCTGCCTCACTGCTTGAGCTAGGACCTCCCATTTCATCTCTTGCCTTTGGGCTGGAATTTATACCATTGACTCCCCTGGATCTCAGCCCTTAGGACTTAAATTGGATTATACCGCTGTCTTTCTGAGTCTTCAGACTGCAGATGGCAGGTTAGGGGACTTTGCAGCCTTTATAACCACAGAAGCCAATTTCTCATTTTCTTTTGCATGCACACTCACACACACACCCTGTTGATTAGGTTCATCTGGAGAACCCTGACTGATACAGTAAATAGTCACACATGTAAATAAAAATACATAAATCCAATAGAAGAAATCATAAAGAAAATTATCTAGGCAATAGCATCCTATCTCAAAATAAGATAAAGATCCATCTTTCAGAGGAGTTTTGTTTTTTCTTTCTTCTTCCTTTTTTAAAATGGTTAACTGCTTACTCCACCTTGAATTGATTTTGAAATAGGGTATGAACAAAAAAAAGGAGAGAGAGAAATTGAACAGCTAGCTTGCCAATTTTCTTAATACACTTAATTGAATAATCATTGAACCCTCCATGGAACCATGAATAATCATTAAATCAGCATTCTGTTTATTTGTCATAGATTAGATAACTGATGAATTCATGTGATAATTGAAGGTATGCTTATTACCAATATTATCATTTTATAATCAGCATTTAATACTTCACATGAAAAATAAACAGATAGCCCAATGTAGCGATTGTCACTTAATTTCAAGAATTATACATTCTGTCTCAAAACTTTATATATAAGTGTTCCTCATAACTAAGAAAGTGCCCAAATAAGAAAATGAAAATTAAATGCCTGGACTAAATTAGATATTCATTACTGCAGATGAAAAAGAAAATGTCCCTACTTTTTCTAAAAGACCATTTCCTAATATAAATGATCTCTAATAAATGCAAGCAAAGAAGTGTGGTTAAAGGCCAACAAAATACAAAAAATCCATTTTCTGAGAGATATGAAGATTAGTTGAATCATCAATCTCTTTTCAACCCTTCACTGGGAACTATTCCAATTAATAGATTTAAGGCAAGATCGACCTTGTCTATAAAACCTATGCTATACAAAAACAATTAGAATGCAACCCAGAAACTGTCACAGCACGTTAAAGACTTCCTGTCAGTTAAGACTTTTTATCTCTATGACAAGGAAACCCAAACTTTGAATTTTATTAACACTAAAATAATTCAGGATACTGGAATGTATATAAAATACTCATTTGTGGCCTTAAATGTAAGAGAAAGATTCATTCTGCTTAGGAAGATAAATAATAAATTTAAAAGCACCTCACGACAGCCATGAATCGATATAACCTATTTGGACGTCTCTTTGTCCATATCTACTACAGCCCACAGATATGCCCAAACATCCAGTAATTCCATTTTAGGTAAATAACCAATAGAAAGGTGCACCAAAAGATGCGAATGAGAATGTTGATGGAAGCACTATTCATAATAACCCCAAAACAGGTAAACTAGGATATTCATCGGAATAATATAGAGAAATGAAAGTGAACTAACCATTCTGAAAAACAGTATTAATGAGGTTCACAAAAAAGAATGTTTAATAACATTAGCAAGAGTACATACTGAATTATTCTATGGATATATAATTTTTAAATAGCCAAAACTAATCTATGATATTAGAAGCCAAGATTGTGGTTATCTCATGTGGGGATTGCTGATATGGGAAAGTGGGTGGGAGTTACAAAACCACACAAAATAAGTAAAAAGTAAAAAGATG